>NC_042521.1:18372809-18679331 GCF_900963305.1 Echeneis naucrates
ACCATGCCCATGTCTAATGAAAGGTGCTTTGTAAATGATGTGTGCATGTGGTTTCCACTGTAAATGGGCAAATCTATTGTTTTGTCCCAGAGACTTTTGTCATATGCTCGTGTCCTTTGCAGCTTTCTTCATGGCTCTCTTTTTTTCCTTTGTTTATTGTTAGTTAGGAAAGGTTAGTTATTGGTATAAATTGGTAGCACTTCAAATGTCGCTGATGTGTCAAGGTTTTGCAGGATTTAGTCCAGTCCCATGTTAACTGCATCTAGCCTCATGAAATTGCAGCAGGGCCTGCAGGGAGGCTATGATTTCCTTCAGGTGGGTCAGCACCAGTTCTTCAGAGGACTTCATGAACATATTTGTCAGGGTGATGAAACTGTCATAAGCAAGACCTTGGTGCAGATGATGATTGTGTAACATTTGAACCAGAGATTCTGAGTGAGAATGTGGGCCAGCTGGTCAGTGCAGACTTTGAGACAGGATGGTGACACTAAAGTCTGTGGCTAGTATCTTCCTGATCTCTGCCACACTTAGCATTAACATGCACCTTAATGCGTAATGCCAGTCTGACTTTTTGCCAATAGCAGTGGGTGGCTGTTCATAGCAGAAGTGCATAGCTTCACTCTGGTTAAGTACTGTAGCGTGACTGCACACAGCTCTTCCTTTTTTGTTTTTTAGTAGAGTGAATCTTTGTAATATCTTTGTAAAATCTTTTTTTTTTTTTTTACTGTGTGGGTTGCGCTGGTCCACTGGAGTCCCACATTGTGACTGCTAAAACATTAATGTCAATGTCTGCTTGATCGTGTCCAAAACTGTATATTTCTGCACATCCAGAAACTCATCTGAAACTTTAATGTAAATTAGCACAATTTATTGTGTAGTATAGAAGCCAGGTGTAAAGATGGCAAAGGTAATGCACCAAACGTCCTGGTGTAAAACATGTTCAACACATGTTACCAGAGGTTGTAGACTGATGACTGGTTGATATCTTATGAGTAAAAAGAGTTCTTAGGAACAGATAAAAAAAAGTTAATTAAAATAAAATAAAACATTACGCTGCCAATGGAAAAAAAAGCTTTTGCAAGAAAGAACAAACAAATATGGAGAAGAAATAATCTCACACATGCACATGCACGCGTACACTCATAGATTTGATTGGAAATGAAAATGATCCATCGGCCAGTGTTTTGTAGGAGACGGAGGAGTAAACAATGGAGGCAGTCACATTAAGACACTTAGACGGAAGTGTAATTACTGCTTCTCCATCGACCCAGATTTCCAGCAGGGGACCCATTGCTGAAGGTAGTTAGGCTGTTAGGAGTAAATGAGCTCACTTTATTGGCTTCCAGTTTGTAATGAGTCTCTTTTCCATACCTCTGGCCAGTGGTACACATCTTTAACCAATCAGAATCAGTGAACACAGGCAGTGGTTATTATCTATTGTCTTGTACACAGCAGACAATAATGTGCACTTGACTTGAAATGCGCTGTCATGACAATGGGAGGCTTGTGCTTATAACTTTAACTCAGTACAGTTCAATTTCTAGCATTGGAGCTGAGGGGTAGAGATGGTTTATTAAATCACCTCTCCCGCACAGCAACAAAATTAATATATTTATGCAAGAGGGTTTGTTTGTTGTTTAGAGATTTGCTGATCAAAAACCTGCATGATATCCTTCAGCCAGTTTACAGACTCTCCTACTGTGCAAACCAATATTTTTGAGATGCTCTGTGTAGCACTTTTACATCAATTCATACATTTTTTAAGCCAAAACAAAAGAACAGTAAATGCAGCAACACAGGAGCACTGTGAACAGAAACTTGACTGGAAAAGAACAGCGGGAAAATATAAGTACATAATCATTGTTTAAATCACCACCTATTCGACAGAGCTCTTAATATATTCCTCATTTCTTTGTTTTGACGTAGTCTTCATCTTCATTTAGTACCACCAGTTGTATCAAGTAGTGAATTGTTCAAACATCTATATGAAGAGCTGTGTGTTTTTTATTACTTAAATTGTATTATAAATCAAAGTCTTATGCTGGGTAAAAATGAAGACGACAGAGATCTTTCATTAGGGTCAAAGTGAGCTTCCTTTTTTTAATTAGATAGTGACTAAAGCAAACAGACACTTCCAGTTAGTGGAAAGAGTTCACAGCACAGCACACGTCATACATTATAAACACAAACCACAAACATAGCATTGTCAACACTTTTTTTTAAATGTATCATACAGCCTATAGTTAGACCTCCATGTCGTGTTTGATTGTAAATAAGGTTTAGGTTCTATAATAATACAGTGAAGCCAGGAATCAGGACTTGCAGAATGTTGTGATGAAAAAATCTAAATCTGCTATATTCTTATGGCATCATAAAACAGGAAGCCAGTCAGAAAACAAGCTTAGCGTGCAGGCAGCAATACACAGCCCATTTTGTTTTCAGGGTTTCTCTGCCATCGTCAGCTGTGACTTTCTCATGGTCTAGTTATTTTTTTTCTGGGATTTGTTAAGTTGAAGATGTTAATCTAAATGATTTTTCAGTGACTTGCAAGTCATCAGAACATCACTAACAAAAAGTGTGACATATGGGAACTCTACTATGTGAATTAATATGTTGATGTTCACTGTTTACTTTTTTTATTTTTATGCCATTTTTAGTTGGCAAAGAAAAAAAATCCTTGTCCAAAAGAACTGCTGATGGTTGGTTGAGTTGTAACTGTCCTCTGGGGACAATATAAATGAGTCCTTTGAATAAAAACCTGAAAGGAATAAGCTGTTGATGCTAACACCTCTGCACATATTCTACATAAATACAAAACTTGTAAATAAATAACAACAAACTTATTTGTGTATTTTAATTTTTAACACGACAAGAATTGAATGGTATATAAATCTGTAAATGCTCCCTTTATATTTCAATATGAAGAATTTACGCCTATCATGCATTGCAAAATTAATCCTAATCTTCAGTGTCATTCCATGTATCATGTTGCGACACAATGGCATAATTCCAATGTGCGCTTTGGCTTGATACCTAACCTTAGTGGAAAATATGTTTGCTTCTGCCATGTAGCTTCAATTAAATTACCAATGGGCTAAGTGCAATTGTAACTAAATATAGCTGTTATGAGGTTTGAACCCACTGACGAATTGTGAGCAGCAATTTCAGCTCTGCTCATAAATATGCTATGAAACAGGAGTTTCACAGGGAAAGGGAATTAAAAGTACCTGAAACTGCAGATTCAGTGGATGTGTTATCCACCTACCGGTTGTGTTGAAACTGAAAATAGCAGCCACTGCATGTAAGCCATTCACAAAGCTGTCAGGCTTTACCCGGCCTTATTAAATGATCAGCTATGCTGTGTATTGTCATAGCCTGGTGAGTTTTGGCAGAGGCAGCCATGAGCTGCTGAACATTGTTGCCAAAAAAAGTGGCTTATCTTGATGGATGGGTTCATTATCACCTTCTAATTACAGGTGGATTTTCAGGTATACTCATTACCTGTGTTGCCCAGGGCTGTGTATATGTGTATATGTGTAGGTGTGTGTGTGTGTGTGTGTGTGTGTATCCAGAGGTTACTGTTACACTGACTCAACTGGGGGGTCAGCCGGTGTGCATGTGTGCGTGTGTTTGTGACTGTAGTAAGAGGAGGGCTTAGGGGTTTCTGTTTCAGCTATGCTGTAGGCTCTCTGCAATATTCATGAGCTCCGTGGGGATCAATGTGGTGTGCGGTGCACGGGCACTCTGAAACCACCTCCTTTACGCAATCAAACATTATCACGAGTGTTAGTGTGCATCTGCTTTTCAGCACATTATATTTAGTGTGACTATGCTGCACACTGTAAGTTTTTTTTTTCGCATACTTGAATGCGTGTAGTGTCAGGCTTCCTGGTGCTGATCTTAAAGCTGATTTGAAGCTGTTTCTGCATACAAAAACAGCTTTGAGATCCAGGAGTCTCCTCAGTGGCCTGCTAGACACTAGGGCCAACAAATCCAGAGAGAGACTACGTCCCAGGCTGACCAGGGATATAGTCCATGTTTCACTTTCTTGCCCCAATCTGCCCCTGTCTGTATGAAATCTACATATACCAAATATATACCAAAATATACAGCAAACGTACCACTCATAGGATCATTTTCCTTCTTGTTTTTCTTTTAAAGTAATAATATTAATGCCCCAAAGTAGAAAGTATAGTCTAGCTGGCATTTTTACACAAAACCTGTCATGAAATCAATATTCCATCAGTTAAGCAATTTGTTAAATATTGATTTAAAAAATACACATCTATCTGACGTACTGTATAGCAAACTTTGCTCTCTATGAAGAAGAGTGAGAAAGATGTTTTCTGTGGTTTCAACCAAAGGGAATAGTGATGGGGGAGCAGATTGGGGGAAAAATGTAACACACATACCCACCATACACCAACACCATAGCCCAGAGTTCGACGTGATTAGCTGGATTTTTTTTTTTTTTTTATCCAAGTTTGGTGGCTATTTGATTACTTTATTGTGTAACTGGCATGTGTTTCTTTATATACAGCTGGTAAAGAATTGATTAATTAAAAGAATGGCAGCATTTCACCTATGGAAGTCCACCTAAAAGATTATTCATGAATGCATGATTAGTATAATAGGAATATGATATTATGATGAGGTTACTCAGCACGGTGAATGTATAAATAGGCCATTGACGATTAATGCCATTATTCTGTATTGCTATTCCATGAAACTCCTATTCAATGGAAAAATCTGCTTGTAATGTGTCTAATTTAATTACCTCAAACTAATTTGTTTAATTTGTTTGAGGTATGTTGGACTGCATCAGCCAAGACTTTGCTAAAAAGAAAAAATGATGGGATAGCAAAGACACTGTATGTGTTTATGATTCAGCTGACTCAGTTCATTGGGTTTGCAGTCCTAAATAAGTCATTAGCAACTCATGCTGTTGCACATCTGTGTGCAGTACCAATATCATTCTCCGTCAGGAAATTTCCTAACATCTTATTTCTTCCACATCTGTGATGGGAGGTGGAAAAACATATTTTATCCTTAAGTTGTTCAGACTAAATGTTGAAATACAGTGTGTTGAGCCAAAACTTCAAAGCCATGGCAGTAAAACGTTCATAAAGTCTCAGCAGTACAGTCCCTTTAAGAATGTTATATTAGGCTGTAGGATTGTTATTAGTGTCACATCATCTTGTAAGCAGCATTTTTAAGCTGCTTATGGACTGTTGGGTACTTAAATATTTTACAATGGCTTTAATACATATATGTTTATAAATGCAAGATATTACAAATCTTTCAAAATAACTATATTTGTCAAAAAAAAAAAAAAAATAATATACCTACATAAAGAGCCACGTCCATGCTAGCTTAGATATGAATTACACTGCATCTCTGGTCTCTCAGGAGGACAGTACCTCTGTCTAAACCTCACACATGTCCTACAGAGTCATAACCAAGCCGGACCAAAAACCAACGGGCACGCCTTTGCTCATCGAAGATCTTAAAACCTAGCCTAACCTATACACTATATAAACACTTTAGCCTAGTGCCTGTATAGCCCAAAAATTAATTTCAGCCCAAACATTTGCAATATGATTAATTGTGAATTATGACAAGATATCATCCAACACGCCAACACACAGACACAGACAGAGACCAACAACCACTCACACTCAGACCTATGGACAACTTAGAGGCACCAATTAACCCAAACATGATGTCTTTGGATGGTGGGAGGAAGCCCACATAGGCACAGGGAGAACATGCAAAGCCCCAGGCCCGGGAAACAAACCCATGACCTTCTTGTGGCACTAACCACTCTGCCACCATTAGAGTGAGGTCATATATTGCAGAAGGGAAGATTTCAAGTTTGAGTTTAAAGTCTCGATGACCACTGGAAAAAAGTTTTTCTGAGTCTACAAGTTTGTGTTTTTGCAAAACTGGCTGATGCTGAAAGTTCAAACAGATAGTGTGCAGAGAGTGTGGAGTCCTTGGTGATGTTTACAGCTCTGCAGTGGTCGCGTTTGTTGGCAATATGGTCCAAAGATGACCACGCTGCAATGCCATTGGACAGTATAGAGTCTATGCAAGCCCAGTAAAAGGCTAACAGGCCACAGATTTGATTGTTTTTCCTGAGGATTATCAGGAACTGAAGCAGCTGTTTTGCGTTTTTGACTTTGCCGTTGGTGTTTCCTGTCCAGCTGAGGCTGTCCGACATGAGAATGCCCAGGTGGTTGAATGTGCACATACACCCTCCAGACTGTTGAGAGGTGGAGGAGGTGTCACTGTTGACAAAAATGGTGGTTAGGTTTCCTTCTTCCTCCTAAAATTTAAAATGAGTTCCTTAATCTTAGTGGCATTCAGTGAGAGATTGCTCATTTTACAGCGCTCTCTCAGTCGCAGTACTTAAACTCTGTAGGCAGATTCATCACCCTCTGTTATGAGTCCCAGCACAGTGGTGTCATCAGCAAACTTGAAGGTGGCTATCTAGAAGGTAGACCACCATTTGGTCTTTGATTATAAAACAGGTCTAGGTTTTTATATTAGCACAGTGAATGTATCAAAGGTCTCAGTCCGCAAAGCAATGCGCACAGTTTGTATTCAGAAACTGAGCCCTAAAACTAGCTGTCTGGACCTCTGGGACTTTATGACATCACAACAAAGCATTCACTGTCCAGCCATAGTGCAAGCCCCACCCCCCTGAATCTGACTGATTCCCTATATTATTATTTAGTCACAGTCAGCCCAGACATACTGAAGCTCTAGTTTTGATGAGTGACCGATCAGCACTTGAGAAAAAACATAGAGGTGCAAAATATGGGCTCATTAAGATCATTTGAATTTGAATATGACTGTAGTCATCAAAATATCACAGACTTGCAGCAAGGAAGCAACATTTAGATTAGGCTTAATATAGCTTGTGTGTATTGGATCTTAATATATTGATGCTCTAAATTGAAAATATGAATAAACTGTAACATGCTTTGGATTTAGTTGATTATATAAAGGCTTTTTGTGTTAAATTCCGATGTAGTTTCAGGCGTCATTTGTGTATATTGAGTAAAGAACTCTTTAAATCTTGTATTTTCTTTTTCTCTTCTATTTTAAAGGAGAACAAAAGCAAAATATGAAGGTTAACAAATGTCAATGCAAAGTAACGTTCAGAAATGTTCTTTTACAACCAAAGAGTGAAAGTCATTATAAGGCTTAATGCAGATAATTAGAAAGTGAGCTTTTTCTTTATTTATTTAAGATTATCTTTAAGACAATGTTTTCTATTTGATAACTCCTTAAAATAGTATTGTTTGGCTTTCTTTATGAGCATCCATATTTCTTGGCAAATTTCCACGAAAACTGAGGATAAAAACTATAAAATGTAAGCGCATATAGCAACCGCCTTTGAAAAAGGATCACATTTCAAATTAGGAAACTTTTCTTATTTCTAAAAATACCAACTGAATGAATAAATACATAAATAGATAATCTTCGTGATTTTTTTTTTCCTTTTCCTCCGCGCTTCATCCCTCTGCCTTGTTCCGAGCTAGGGAGCCGCAGTGATGTCAGCCCGCCTGGGTCATTTGAAGGTCAGCAGCCTCGGAAGGGTTCACAGAAAGTTCACCCGCATATATTAAGCTATTCAATCTTACATTCTCTGTGGCAAAACTAGTTGGAAATGAGCTGCGGGTACGAGGACGGAGAGCCGATCTGTCATCGGAGAAAAGAAAGCGTTTAGACGCCGTGCGTGTTATTTTTGATAGCGGAGAAAAAGAAGGCATCGTCCGATTTCAGGCGGGCTTTGCAGCTGCTTTCACTTTGCGTTGGTAACCGAAACGGGGCGACTGACTGTCAGCACGTCGGGATGTCATTATTGTCATGGAAGGAGACTCCAGTGTAGACGAGGCGCGCAACCGAGGACAGGGTGCGAAAAAATGCAAAATGAGTCTTGAAAAGGAAGCCGTTAAACATAATAATTTATCATTCCGGTGCCGGACGAATGAGAAGAAGATGAGCGAAATCTAGCGCTCCGAGGAAAAAGGAGGAGGGGAGGAAGAGGAGGGGGTGGTGGTGGGGTTTGGTTAGTGGAATTTGATGGAGTTGTGCGCGCGTACCCCAGTGATTTTTGTCCTTAGCGCACAATACTAGTTGAACGACAAGCCGTCAACATGTTTGACTGCATGGACGTGCTGGCCGTGAGTCCCGGGCAGATGTTGGATTTCTACACGCCCAGCCCGTCCTCCTGCATGCTGCAGGAGAAGGCTCTGAAAGCCTGCATCAGCGGATTGGCGCACAGAGAGTGGCAGCACCGTCGGAGCGCACACTGTAGGTCCCAACTTCTCTTCCATCATCTCTTCTTCTTCTTGCTGTTGAGCCTCACTTGGACCTCTAAGTACTGGTGGCTCCCGCCACCATCCACATGACCCGTAACAAGCTGCTCCAGGGCTGATTATTATTATTGTCTGATTGGTGAACGTTGTGAAGAACCAAACAGCAGCCAGAGAATGTAAAAGTTTTAGGGGGACCCAAAAAATATGAGGAGGAGTATTTGGTATTTTAACAACAACAACAACAATAATAATAATTCAATCTACTGCCTCGACTGTCTGGATATTGCGTGGAGCAGCTTGTCTGAAATTAAAAGGTTAGATCATAGTTTTCTACTCTAGTGTTGGAGTAGAAAAGTCCTATTTCATGTCCCTCCATAAAACAGGAGCGATCGGAGCTGCATCCTGTGTGTTTGTGTGAGCCCAGAGAGCGCCGGGATGCAGGAATGCGCAGAGTAAACACAGGCGGCGTTTCCACACCTCCTCCGCGGCCGCAAATGACAGCGGGAGCGGCCGACGAGCCGCGACCTGCTCTCCCCTGACACCGAATCAGATAAACGACCCCGCGGGATTGTCAACAAGTTTAGCGGGGGGTGCTTTCGCATCATGTCAAAAATCTTGTGTTTTTTGATTGACTAATACTGATAGATGGGTGACAACTAGTTTCTGTCTAGACGAGTAAGTGAATGCCTGGAGGCAGTTGCGTTACTGCTTTATTGTTAGACCTGAAAATATAGGGCGAAAGGATTTGGAACATATAAGGCAATGAAGAACCTTATATCTTATTTGTAATAAGAATTAATATCATTATTATTATTAGGAGCAGAACAAATACTCGGGGGTTTAATTACCAGGTCAACTGTAATGTTGTTGAATTAAAATTCTTTAATTAAAGTGCATTAAAAGCCCTGACTGGAGCTTTTGCGTCAGTCTATTAGCTGCTATCATTTTCATTTTGAACATGTGCTAAAGAGGCACTTGTCAATGTTTGTTTTTCACTGTCACCCTGCTGCTTTTCTGTTATTTATCTTCATCTGATGACCGAGGGCCTCCTGCTGTCATTCCTCAGGAAGGGTTTGCTCAAGGGCACTCGGTCAAAAGCGGCTCTCCTCAGCTGAGAGAAAATGCAAAAAGTTAAAGCTGCCACCCTTAACTGGAGCTTCCTTAAGATGGCTGGCCCCACTTCTGCAGAAGAAGATGCTTTAGTAAGAAAACTGACTAACATGAGGTTACTGGTTGTTTTCTCATAAATAGATTTCCTTCTGAAGTTCCCTGAGTGTAACGTGGCATCTTTAAACGGACTGAGAGCAACAGTCCAACTCAGCTCTACAAAAAATTTAATTGTTATATGAGGAAAATATTGCAAGGAATTTCAACCAGCAAATGGCAAAAATAAATTTTACAATTAGCTGATAATCTGTTGAATCCAATTTTGTGTCAAATATGAAGTGGTAAAAGCACAGCAGTGAGTTTAGAGCATTTAATTTAATTCATCTATAAAGTTGGTTTAATGTTTATCATATGTTTTGACTAAATCTGAATTTGGTGAATATTGTTTATGAAATTAAGAGAAATGGGATTGAACTAGTGTAGAAGATGTTAACTTTCAATTTACCATTTACCATGTTTTCATATTAGCATCCAATTTTAAGACAAGATTTAATTAAAAACAGAGCTGAAGTTTTCTCTGTGCACTCATCACCAAAGAACAATCTATCCATTCAATAAATGTGGTTTCTCAGTTGGAATCATCTTTTATTCTCATGTCATTTTGTGAAAGCCCAAATGCTGATTTTATCACAAAGTTCAGTTATTGTTATAACGGAAACAATGGTAATTTTTATGCACATATACCAGGTATCATTTTAAAATTTCCTATCTTTTGATTAATTGTACCTTTTTCAGTGCATCAAAGCTTTTTTTTATTAACTCAAGTACAAATATCACTGATAACACTTTACTTTAAAATACTTTCATTTAAAATATCTTTAATCACATATAAATAGACTTACCGTCAGATTAGTTTTCAATAAACCCCTGAGGGCACAGTTTATTTGGATAAAGTACAAATTATAACAAAATAACGATTAAATTCAATCCTGTAATATTTAGGTATTGGACACATTTGCCTAATATGAAACATTGAATGGGTTTGTAATATTTAAAACTATGTGAAGTCATTTCAGACTGCTGAGGTGTAAATATCTGCTCCTGTTAAAAGCGGCCGGAGCAGATATTCTGTGACAGGGCTCGTAGCCAGGAGTTAACAATACTGAAGTCAAGTGCAATCATCCATCCACATAAAATTATAACCGGGCGCAAAGATGAAGGAAACTTTTTAATCTCTTTTTTCCTTTCACTGTATTTACATCAATGTCAAAATGCTGCTGCCTCCATGAATGGAAGAAAATCCTGCTGTTGAGTTTGGCACTTATTTACTGAAACAGATGAAACTGATCATGTGATTGTAACACATGAAACATCCTGAAATCCTGCTGCAACAAAACCACCATATGCATGATTTTACTTTTATAAGGTGAAAGTCCCCCCAGGTTGGTAAAAAAGCTGCATGACTTTTTCTGCACATTTTACTACACAGTACTGACAGTAAAATTCAATTAGTTGCATATATTAACTCTGTATACTCTCTCATGGGATTTAAAGTGGTTGTTGGTACTGTTTTTTGTAAGGTAGTCATGTGTAGTGTAGGTAGTGTGTTACCTTGTGGCAGAGTCTCACTCTGGAGAAGGAAGCGGGAGCACTGGTACAAACAATGAGTGATGGGCTGCCTTGGATGGGGAAAGCAGAAAAAAAAAGCCATTTTGGCCACATTAACTGGCCAACTGACAAATAAAAAAAGAAATGTTTTGAAGCAGCTGAAAATTGCATTTTGAATGCTTTCCTTGCTTTATGTTGCAGCTGAGCAGTCCTTCATTTGTCAAATGAATGCGACGTAAGTGGAGAAAATTTCTGTTACAAAGATGTGAAACCAAGAAAAAGGGCATGATCAAGCAGTTAGAATATTCAATGCATACTCGAGTGTATTCTTGAAATTTTCTTTTTTTTTTTTTTTTTGGTTTTTTGAGGCGAGTACTTTTAAGGGGATATGATTTTTTTTCTGCAGAACTCATCCACAGACTCCATGCAGTACTTCTCCAGCAAGTGTGCTTGTCTGTTAAAGGGACAACCTGAATCTAGTGCAGATATTGCAATGACAACCCTGAACTTTCACTTAAACAGAATGCTTAGTTTGCATGGGTTAACCAACCCTTTCTATTACCCATTAAATTAAAGAAACAACACACTGAGCTGTGTTTGATTTTCCTTGCAATTAGACAATCAGCGCCCTTTAACACGTAACTGGCCTTTGAGATAGATCTCATGAAGCAGTATATGGGACAGAAGAAGAAACCATTGATTTCCCTCTTTCTCACAACAAACGCGCCGTCCACTTGTAAAGCTGTGCGTTGGCCTTTAGCGCTGTCAGACAATACACGGCTGACCTTTTCCTGTTTGAATAAGGAACTGTTTAAATTCGACTTTGATTTGAGAAAGCCTCTCCCAGGGTCAATGAAATGTTGGTTTATTAATTTATTTATTCAGGATAATGGAAACCTCCTGGGTGTTAATTAGCCACATTGACAAAGAGCCGACCATTAATGCACTTCCTCTTCCAGTTTAGATGTTAATTAAGAATGATCAAGGACCTCCTTTAAACAGATGAAGTGGGCTTTGCAGCTGAGGAATCGTAGCATATGATACATACACTGTGTAAATAAAAATTAATTTGTAAATAAGGGCTTTAAGTCATTTTTTGAAAAAACAAACCCAGAAATGATCAGAGAAGGTGTGATGATGAGTTGATCCTCTACAAACACTGCTGCTGGTGTCACTTAAAAAGAAAGTGTGATGTCCCAGTGTGATGTGCATTGTATAGTGGATGGTATGGGATAATTGGTGCCTTTTTGTCTTCAAGGCTTAAGCGCCTCTGATGTGGACATGAAAGGCTATTAGCACAGCTTGAACACCAAGCTAATTTAGTGGGCATGTTAAATGAAAGGTGGATGGGGGAAAATAAAAAGCCTCATACAAAAGTGAAATGAAAGCAGAGTTGGATGATGCCAGGCATGGTTAATTGTCCTGATTAGGACAGTGTTAGGCTCCCACTAGGGTTAAACTGATACTGTCTATCGGCAGTGAAACTGGTCTTTTGATAACAATCAAAATGTCATACATAGCAGCCTCAACTGCTCGAGGCTGCAGCTCAACCACAGCAGCAGGAACAGCACATTTTCACGTCTAATATCTTTAAGAGCAATTAATTTCATAGTCTCTCAAATCATAGCTGGAGCCTTTGGAAACAGTAAAATATCTTTTAATGTGAATCCAGTTGAAAATCGTGTCCCCACATAAAAACTTTATTACTGTTTCAGAGGCTTCTTCAACCTCAAGAAAAAAGCAAGTAGGTTTTTCAGCGTGAACACAACTCGAGTTTAGCTGCAAAGAGCCAGACATGAAAAAGAGAAATATAAGATAAAAATAAAGAAATAACAAAATATAAATTGACACTGAATTGAAAAATTGGATCAAATAACAATTTGTTTAATTATAATAATCAAAATAGCAGTACTATATTTATATGTAATGTGTAAAAATTACTTCCCCAATATTAGTATTATTATCAAGATATTATGATATTATTACTATTTGAATTCACAGCTGATCAGCTGGCGTGACAGTAGTGTGCATTGATATACATTGGTATCTAAGGTTAACTTCAACTCGTGTTGGCATGTAATTAAAAAGGGACGAGAGTTTACTTGATTCGATGGGAGTGACAGCTAATGCAAAACACTTTGGAAGACTGGCAGTGTTTTTAATCAGGATCATCCGACAACATCACTGTCGTCAAACTGAAAAGCTTGGACAAGTTTCTGTTAATAATCTAGATGTTAAAATGAACATATGTGGCTTTGGCTATGCAGCTACTAATTCAAATGTTTTATTAAAAAAATCATATTGTTATAATTTTGGCATTTTTACAATTTTAATATGAGAATATGGGAACCTTGAAGGGTAGTGCGTCTGCAGCAACTATGGTTCGTTTCTGATCTTTTTGGACACATTTGATATTTATCAGATAATTGCAGCTCCTCTAATTCAGATGGTGCACTTGGCTTTGTAGACTACTTTAAATTGAGATAATATTTGAACACGTTTCCAGCGTTTAATCTCAATGTATTTTATACCTTTCTCTGGAGTCCTTGTAACAACAGGTAAGGGAATTCTCTGCTCTGATCGGCTGGCTGTTTACAGTGAGTGATTTAATAGGAATATAGCAGATTTCATGT
Source organism: Echeneis naucrates (assembly GCF_900963305.1). Lineage (NCBI taxonomy): Eukaryota > Metazoa > Chordata > Actinopteri > Carangiformes > Echeneidae > Echeneis > Echeneis naucrates. The sequence continues at coordinate 18,386,488 of NC_042521.1, forward strand.
CAACACTCCAGAGAAACTAAGGCCAAGGCTGGATGCTTGCTCCTGGCGGGAATGAAAGTGGTGACTTTGTTGTGACATCTCAAAGTTCTTGAGGTCCTGACAGCTGGTGGTAAGGGTCAGTTTCTGAATATAGCCTCCAGACTGAGCATTTGTCTGTAGAATGAGACTATTGATACTTTGACTGTATATGGAACCTAGACCTGATTTCTAATCAAACAAGACATGGAGGCCTAACTTTAAACTAGATGGTTCTGTAATGAGTGATGATCTCAGCAACTGTGCACTGTTTGTTTTTTGTTTTAATTTTTGTTGTTGTTGGGTTGTTGCTTATTTTTTTGTTTGTTTGTTTTTTTGTGGCCAGTTGTTTGCCCTGACCATCCTCAAGCATCCAGTTTAGTTTTTTCAAACAGTTTTCTACTGAATATCAAAAAACAGCTCCATCTCAGACTGCTAGCCGACCTGCTCCGTGCTTTTAAGGCAGTGAATTTGTGCGGATTATAAAAGAAACCTCTCGCATTTTAGCAGGCTTATTCCTTTTTCTGTGTTCTTTCCCTGAGCTTTCCTGTCTATCATCTGCTTTTACGGCTGTCTTAGCCTCTCAGTCAGTTTTTATAAAAGCTTTGGCGTGGCTTGGACCTGTTTGGTGGGTAAAGTGAGGAAAGCTCCTCATCAACATTTGGTTTGACCTCAGTTCTGCACTCACCCTGGGGTTGCCATGAGGTCACGGAGGGGGATCAGATGGAAAGAATCGATGTGGGTTTGGTCAAATGACTTTTCAAAATCCAAGCACCAGTCATATAGTAATAAGTTTTCAGTTAATAATATGTAGAAATTAGGTCATGTATTGGCAGTTTGTTCTATAAAAGTAAAACTCCCACTTCTCTTCTCACCATCCTCCTTCATTTCCCCACCAGACATGAAGTTACACGACTGTTTGCTATTGTTTTTTCTTTCTTTCCCTGAGCATTTAAACTGCTTCTGGATGTCCCTTCCTCTAAGAACTGGAGAGCTGTGCAAAGCTGCTTCTAATTTGGTGTACTCTGGGTGAAGTCTGACTTGGCCTGCTGTTTGTGAGCTATGTGCTTGGCACATTTCTCCTGCAGAGAAAACCTGGAAGAATAACTTCCAGACTGCACAGAGCATCACCCGAGAGGAGGAAGAAGAGAAAGAAAAGAAGGTGGAGGAAAGGGACTGGATCCATTGAGTGCTATTCCTATTCCTATAATCCTCTTAGGCTATGCTCACTACTCCACATGCACAACACCGCATTTTTCTCTTTACTGCGAACCAAACACAATCACCCAGAGGAGCTTTAAGAAATTCCTCTGTTTCTATTCTTCTTTTGTCACTTTTTCCTCCTGTTTCTGGTGATCAGTTAAAATTTGTCAGCTTTAATTCAATCACTACAATTTATGGCTTTGGTGTTCAGTGGATGTTTAAATTAAAATTAAGCCTCTGATTTTAAATACACAGAAACACGGCGCTGTCCTAATTTCAAAATGTGGCATCATGGTGTTCAACTGCCTGTGTGCTGTGACAGACTTTGCTTGAGGTTCTTTGCCATCTGTTGTGTGGACCATGTAACTTAACATGTAACTGGTTTTCAGACTGGGGCAATTGGGTATTAGAATGCAGTTTGATTTTGGTGCTATTCTCCATATTACTTTGATATTATTTATTATTTATTATTATTATTTATTATGCCTACAGATCAAATACTATTTAAAGACCATTCCAGTCGTAAAATGACAAAAGTTTATTCAGAGTGAGTTGTTGTTCATCTTTGTCTGTCTCTGTATGTTGGCCCAATGGACCGGCGACCTGTCCAGGGTGTACTGGAACCAATCCCAGCTACCCAATGTGAGTGTGGATTGGCACCAGCACCCCCTGCGAGATGAATGAATGAATGGGTGAAATCAGCAGCAAGAGAACCCTTACTCTCCCCTAGGACAACTGCAGTAGTGAAGTAAGCATTAAAATAGTAATAAAGAAATAAGTTGCAGTTGTTTGTTTTTTCCTAATATAGATGAAGGGCAGTTTAGATGTTTTAGTAGTTGTTCTTCAGTATCCCTAGAGAATGCACTATTCACTATTGTAATAGCAATGTTTTAATTGAAAGATGTCACATGTAGCCACCACCTACAGCTACAATAATCTGCATGTTTACGTGACACCTAAAAAAATGAATTATTGCATCAGTCCGACCAAAACTGGACTTGTAAACATGTTAGCTCGACTGAAGTCGATTTTATAATTGTCGGACTAACAGACCCAGATAATGCGATTGAAAGTCGAGCTACTGCGGCATGTATACAGACAGTCAGACTGGAGCTGGAGGAGGTGATCTGCGCATGTGCTTCAGTTTTGCACCAAGCTATGACCCAGAAGTTGAACAGCATTTAAAGCATAAATGTAAATGTAGGAGGTCAGACAAAAGAATCCGGCTAACTGCTATGCGTCGAACATGGCAAAAACTTATATTTGGACGGATACAGATGCTAACTTGTTAGCCCACCAGTCTTTTTTTCTTTCTACCTCTGTTGTGGTCTGTGACGTCATGGGCCAGTCAGTAGTGGCCCACTCCCCACAAGTCAAAAGAGTGCATATTGTCACCTAACGTAGTGGAGGCAACATGATTTCAACAAATAAATCGATTTCACTCCCGTGCATGCACAATGAAATGGTTTTATCGAGCTACAACCATAGCTTGACTTAACTGTGCATGTAAACGTGCTGATTGTTTAGGCTACAAGAGGTTTAAAAAAATGATATATTAAGGCTGCATGTTTCTTTATTGACAAATATATAAATAATTATTTTTAACGTGTCCTTCCTCAACTCTACAGTGTGGGCTCGCCTCTTTCAGTTCATTGTTTCCATGGGTACATAAAGCCAGTTTTTCTCATCGGTGGACCTGGCCTGTTGTTACTTGACCTCCAAGAGAAGAAAGAGGAAATGTATAATTACACTGAGATGTTTTTTGTTTCTTCTGGGTATCAAAACTTCAGATAAAACACTCAAGTTAAAATATGGGCCCCTCACAAGTTCTTTAGCCTCACAAAAATAAAGCCTAAGGTGTTTCAAAATGTACTCTTTATCAACATTGTAAAACACTGCAAGCAATGACACATGAATGATAAAGTTAGACCATTGCAAAACCATGATGACAGGTCAAGTTGTCAGTCACAATGAACTGAACGATGCAAGTTGGTCAGTCTATATATCCTTTCATCCACTTCTGAGCGCATGCCTCACTCTGGCTGATATTTATCAGAGGCGCTGAATATCCGTACTGTCCTTCTGTCAGTGGAATCAGCCCCAGTGGACAAAGCAATCAAGGGTCTGTTTTCTTTAGACTTTCCCCTCATTCAAGCTGTAGCCTCCAGCAGGGAGTGTGTGCCTTCCTGTTTGACCCCTATAGCAGGTTCAGCCAAAGGCTACGGGCTGAGCAGCCATGGCAGCCACACATTTTTCTCTGCCTGCTCTTAAGCCAGGTTCGTCGTGTGTGCTTGTCTGTCACCAGTCTTTATTTCTCTAATAGAGCTTTCTGTGTATGTTAACATGCAGTCAAGTTGACTCAAAGTCTAATCATGCAGAAAATGGAAAAAGCCTCCCCAGCATCTGATACGGCCTATATACCAATGTACAGGTACCCTTTGGCCACCCCCCATGCACTCTTCCACACACATTCTGAGGGTTGTAATGCATCAAGGTTTATGCATCCCATCTGTCTGCAGGTGGTCATGCAGGCTCCCAGATGCAGCCATGGGTTTCAAATAGGCATTGGGCTGAATGGTTGGTGCTGCCTCTCCTCATTGTGGGACTATCCAGCTATCACAAATGATCTGGAGGGATATCAGTGGCAAAAGTTGTTTTTTGCTCCAGCAGTCATACATCCTCATCATCATCGAATGTGAAGACCTTGTTTCACTTATTGTATGTTCGATATGGGAGGCATTAGGTTCTCTGTGGAGAGAGGAGCTTCCATCTTTTATCCAAGTGATCATGAAATTAAATTGTGAAAATAGTTAAACACAGCCCGTTTACAATTCTATTAAATGAAATCTTAGTGTATGTGAAGAAAAAAGATTACACTAAAACAAAGGGAAATAGATAAAAGCTTCTTAAAGGTGAGAGACCTAGAAAGAGCATGGTCACTCTTTCTAGTAGGGCAAGTTGAACAACAAACTAGGACACCCATGCCTCACAATTGAACAATAAAACCTGAAATTTGAAAATCACTTCGAGTACAGAGAGCCAGCCAGGAGAGGCAGCCATCAGCCTAATGATCTCACACTGCTTCCTATTCTGTGCTGCTTCCCAATAGGACAGAGTAGGTTATATTTCTGTTTCTTTTCTTTTTTTTTTTTTCAGACCTGAATTTACCATAATGTGAGTAATTTCTCCATTTCCTTTTTGTGTAATAGTTAGCCATATCACACCGAATGTGTACTACTGTACACACATTCTCATTCATCTATCCGTTCCTGCTTATCTCTGAGGTCAAGCAGGGTCTGGAGCTTATCCCAGCTAACACTGGGCTGTAGGCGGGGTACAACCAAAACAGACTGCCAGTCAATTACAAGGTTGACACTAGAACAGCCAGTCTAGTTTATATGGTTGCCTTGCAATCCAAAACCTGCCACCTCCTTTGATCCTCGGAATGGATTTCATGATTAGAGCCTCAATATCCATCCATTTGCCCTAGAGATGTATTCATGGATGGTCCCCCTTTCCCCAGGGTGGATGAGGTCATCGGCTATGCTGTCAGACCATTCCTCAAGGGAACAGAGGATTTCCTCAAGCATACTGAAAATGCGTTTGATAAAGTAGAGATGCTTAGCCATCCATCTTTGGCCTGATGTCAAATTTCCAACTAAAAATCATCTTATGAAGGGCCAAACAGAGTAGAAGTTGCAGGGCCATTCTCTGGTCTGAGATTGGACTGGTACAGTAGTCATTGGAAGCAGGATCAGAGTTTACCCAAGTTCTTTACCCAAGCCTGTTTTAGTTCAGCTAAGGCTGCTCCCATTTGAGACATGTGAGTTCTTCATTGTCTTAAGAACATGTGCCTTGTATCAATACAAAATAGCTGTCGCCTCCAGCTTTAAGCAGCAGCTGGGAAACCTAGAGCAAGTATTCAGAATACCAGAAGACTATTGCTAAATGATGTAGAACATAAGATGATCTGAGGAGAGTTATTATCGCCTCTTCATCCAAGACATGGCATGTCACACTGAGCCGCATACCCTTTAGGGGGGGATACACCTTTTCACAGAGATTACAAGGTTACCCAAATGCTAGACACTGTTCTTATACCAGAGACAGTTATGAAACATTAATTTCCTGTAACTCTGTCAAGTGGGTTTGGTCTACCCACTGCTCTTCAAGGAGATTCTCTGAAGGTTCTTATGTTCATTCCAGTGACTGAAGTGAATGTGAGCACAGCTTATTTCACTCTATAGTTGCCAAATCCACCACATATCCCCCAAAAATTAATTTTCAAACAGAAAAATCTGGAATGATTCTGTATTGTTGTGTTGGAGGGCAGCATGCACAGCGGCATAGTGGCTGCAAACCTAGCGCTGTTGGGGTACAACAAGAAGGTCATGGGTTCAGTTCCCGGGCCTGGGTCCTTTTGTATGTGGAGTTTGGATGTTCTCCCCATGCCTGCGTGAGTTTCCTCCCACTGTCCAAAGAAATCATGTTTGGGTTAACTGTGTACTCTAAATTGTCTGTAGGTCTGAGTGTGCGTGTGAGTGGTTGTTGGTCTCTGTCTGTCTCTGTAAGTTGGTCCTGTGATGGACTGGTGACCTTTTCAGGGTGTACCCCGTCCTAGCCCAATGTTAGCATGGATTAGCTCCAGCACCCCCTGCGACCTGGAAGCGGACAAGCGATAGAAGATGAGTGAATGAATGAATAAATGAATTGTTGTACTGGGCAATGGCCAAGCCATGTGCAGCGACAGGTCAACTTTGATATAGCGCATCATTGTCGATGGATTTCATAATGATGAAATCATCTCCGAGTCTGATCAATGGACTGATGTCCCTGCTGGAGACAGGCACCATGACATACTTAGAAGCATTGGTCTATGATATAAATATGGACTGTGGTCACCTTAGCAGTGGCTTTGTCCTACCCTGACCGAGGTTGTTGAAGGCGTGAGGCCAAGATGTTTTTCCCCAGAATTCCATCTCATAGTTCAGTCGTAGTCGTATCCTGACCATATCTTGGCTTTAGCACTGCTTTCATTTATTTTCATGTGTTGATTGAGGAAGAAAACCTAGTAAAACCTAGTAAGTTTGGCTAATATATTGGATAATATATTGTAATGTTTGATTTCATTAAATGTATACCCTTTATGCTGATACTCAGTCTATCTGGACAGTGTCTACTGATGTGTAACTTTTGTATGACTTACATTACAAAATTCAGTAGCCTAAAGACTCCTCCATGTTAGATTGACTATGGCACAGGAGTTTGTATGCATGTAAAGTATAGCATTTAATTAATTTCACATTTGCATCACATGTGAATGCAAGATTGTGTATCTTTAAAATTGGAAGTTTCTTTAGAGAAACGAGTGCCGACTTGACCTTACCTACAGAAAAGTATTTGTTTGCAGACTGTAACTCTAAATCAGAAGCATAACTTGACGTTGTCCAAACATGACATTTCAGAGTTCCCCTCATGCCCCCCCGCCTCTTCCTTCAGGTCTCATGCAAGGATTATGACATGACGCTAAACCAGCCAAGGTTTAGGTCCCTGCAGCATATCCTGAATGGCTGATACACCATGTAGTATGCCAAAGTTAAAGTGCTTCTCAGTTTGGACTGAGAATGAGCTGCTGAGTTCCTTTTATATTTTTCCTATTTTCATAGTTAAAACTGTTAAGTTTTTAAGACATTTTAACTGTTTTCAGACTTTTTAATGTTTAGTGAAGAATTTTTAATCGTGAAAAAAAAAAAAATGAAACATAAATATGATCAAATACTGCCACAATACAAAGGAGCAGCTTGTTAGTTGTTGGACTTTATTAGATAATTATGAGAAAAAATATTAAATATCTGCCAAGCAAAAAAATTTTTGTCCAAATGTCATTTGTCTCCATTTACATCTGTATTAAACTTGAATTTAATAGTTTGTTTATTCATTGTCCTGACCCTGGAGCCAATCCCAGCTCACACTGGGTGAGGGCGGGTGACACTCTGGACAGGTCACCAGTCCATCACAGGGCCAATTTACAGAGACAGACAGAGACCAACAACCACTCACACTCACACCTACAGACAAACACAAGTCCCCAGTTAACCCAAACATGATGTGTTTGGATGGTGGGAAGAAACCGGAGTACCCGGAGGAAACCCACGCAGGCACAGCGGGAACATGCAAACTCCACACAGAAAGGCCCCAGGCCAGGAACTGAACCTGTGACATTCTGGCTGTGAGGCAACAGCACTAACCCCTATCCCACAAACTATTTGAACATGTGTTACCTTAAATTTTTCAGGTGTTCACAGATAGAGCTTTTTTTTTTTAACTAAGTTTTGATTAGATATGTATATTCACGGCAATTTTATTGATATTTTCACATTGTAAAAGTACAGGAAAATTATTAAATTAAGTAGGAATCATTCAATCATAATGATGTTATTTTTTCTGTGTCACTGTAGCATCTTAAGTGAAGGCAGATTGTTCGACAAGTGTGTCCATGTTTCTTATTCCTTTTACATCAGGGGGCTTTGTGTGCCAGACCCCTGGTTTGACTCAATTCTGGTGTCTCAACAAACATCTGCATGCACAAGCTGCCTTCGCCCCTGCCCTCTGCAGCAGGGGAAAGAAATCACTTGGTGCAAATGGAACAATGAGACGACAAACATCCGTCTCTGTCCTCTGCAACAAAACCAGCTCACACTGCAGGTTTGAGAGGAAACAACATGGCTAACTTTTCCTCCTGAAGTTATTTATTCTCAGATCCACTCAAAATTCAGACCAGCAAACTTTTCTAAATCCTGACGCAGCATCATTATGCCAACTTTATGTGAGTGTATGTACAGAGCTTGCAGAACTTTTAAGTGTTTGGTGCTGTCACAATTTTATGCCAAGTCACAGAGACTTTTCCTGAAGTCCAAAGTTCTCCTCAAACTCAGATAAGAATCCCAGATATATTTCAAAATCATCCCATTTTAATTAACCTTCTTGGCCATCTTACTTTCTCCTTACTTATTTCAGAGGCAACTGTTATCCTCACATACAGATTAGTTAAGTCTTCCCTCAAGTAACCAAAGTTGCTGAATGAAAAAACTGCATATTTGGCATAGGCAAAAAAGTCGCACAGGGAGAATGTAGTGGAATATTTGATTAAAGTGTCAGGTAATGCCATGCAAGGATGACAGTCAAGTAATTATGGGAGCTTGTCCCCTACCGTCAGTAATTGAGTTTACACTGATTGAGTACGGAAGAATGTAATCAAATCAGTAGAGATGCTGGAGAGACTGTTCTCCATTTTCTGTGTAGATAAGTTGTGTTCATGAGGGCAGGATCTGAGTCTCAGCACAGATACAAAGACTGCCACATTTTCTCAGCACAGTGCTTAGTTTGCAATGATTGTTTACCTCTATGTTGAAGTATCGTTATATGCATGTTTTGTATCTGAAAATTACAAACTACATGGACATCTCTTATTGAGACTGCTGTTTAATATTCACCCTGAATATTTCCTAGGTGACAGAAAATTTTGTAAGATTTCTCCTTCTGCATGTGACAGAAAGTGTTACCTTTCTGTGTGTGCAGTACCAACCATCAAAAAGATAAGAATCATACAGTCTCCAGAATTATTGTTTTTTAAGCAAATGTCAACCTTCTGTGTAGTCTGCCATTGAAGCAGGCAGTTTGGAATATGTCAGTTGCCATGTTGTTGGAAGAGTAGGGAAGGCTGGATGTGTTTTGCTCCAGTGTCTCCCATACATTGACTTATTTGCGGCGGCCTTTTTTTTTTAAATGTTATTTTTAAAAAAGATAACATGATGTTCCAGATGCATTTACTTTTTACTGTCTCTCTTGCTCTCTTGCTCTTACATGCACATGGTGCATTCCTCTGTGAAAAGTCCCTCCTCTCTGCGCACATCAGCCTAAACATACTGTTACCAGTATTTGATTTTGCCCTTGCCACGAGTTTTAACTGTTGGGATGTTTTTGTAAAGTTCTTTGGATGTACTTCAAATGCACAGTTGAAGTTTGAAATGGAAAGATTTTTTTGTATAAACATCTCAGACAAACACCCTCCAGAAGTGATGGATCCTCAGAAATTCCTAAAGAAAAAGAACAGAGTGTCTCTTCCAAACATTTTTGTTTTGATTGCATCAAAATAGCCTAAGGCTTGTATTTACTGTTACTCTTGTACTTTTAAACAAGCAATTTCATTAGTCTTCTTGTATCAAATGTACAATAATACTATTAATAACTAGAACTATGTACTACAAATATCTTATTATGCTTATACACAGTTGGTTCTTAACAGAGATTCAATATTCAATGTTCACAGATACTGACCTTCAGAATGCACTTCATAATTTTTCTTTTTACTACTGGGATTCACTCTTAAATGACTATTGTACTTTCGATGTCATAATTTCTGATACCTTGAATTTACTAATAACAACTTTGAAGTTTGAATTAAACATTGCTTAGACAGTTAAACCACTGAAATATTCTTTTTCATCTGTTTTTTTAATTTGTATAATATATTTTCATATAGGGAAGGGACTTATATGAGCCCCCGGCCTTCTTTCCTCCTTGCACAATTTACATATATGCTATATATTTATAGTGTGTACTCTGTACAGATCATTATGTAATGTAATTTGCTTATTGTGTGATGATGAAACCTTTTTACACTTTCCATTCAAAGACAAAACTTCACAAAGTTGCATTAGAAATATTAAACATCAAACTGCAACATTTTAACATTTTAATTGGAAACCCTGTCTGTTAATCACAACCAATAGCACCAAACCTAGCACTGCTAAATGTAAGATAAAGACTTTAGGACCTGGTTTTGTAGGTTTCATTTGAAAATCAGCTTCTCATCTTCCGCCTCTTGTTTCCATTTCCTGCAGCCATCGAAACACAGAGCACCAGCTCTGAGGAGCTCGTCCCCAGCCCACCGTCCCCACCACCCCCTCCGAGAGTCTACAAACCCTGCTTTGTCTGCCAGGACAAGTCCTCTGGATACCACTATGGTGTCAGTGCATGTGAGGGCTGCAAGGTAAGTACTCCTGCTACGTATGTCTCTGACTAGGTGATTTGCTGCTTTCTGTCTGTGACTCAAGGACAATGGACACTCAGATTTTAGCCGGACTGCTTATCATTGAGAGTGGTTTTTACGCAACTGCTGGTGTTTATTCACTATAGTATAGTATTTCACTATAGTAAATCCATTGAGGTAAATGGTTGTTTTAAACATCTATTTACTACTACATATATAATGGTGTGTGCAGTGTATTAATATCAAGATCCAACCACAGACACCAGAGAAATATAATACACACCTCTTAAGGAGCTAATAGTTGGGGTAGCAGTTGATTTTTCTTTTTGGCATCCTGTAGCACCTAGTAACATAACTCAGTGCAACTATTTTTGTCTATGTAGCCAGTCCAGTTAGCATTAGCCTCCAGCTTTGCATCAACATTGCTACTTACTTTGAACTTCTGGGAAGAAAGCAAGCAAATTAAATAATTTTGATGGAGGTACTAAAATTATGAAAGACTAGGTCTCTAAACCATAAGCTGAATGGGCCTTTGACAGTGCTGGGCCCCATAGATAGTTGTTCCTTTGGTAGCCTGGCATAATGGCTGAATAGTTTCCTCAAAGCAAGGAAAACTTGAATGGCCTTCCTGCGTTTGATTTTCCTCTTTTTTCTTTCCTCCTGTTTCAAGCAGCAGTTCCACTTGGAAATCTGAATTATACCCACATCTGACCTTTGAAACAATATGCTTTTACACTCCTTTTTATTTGGTTGATAATGCAAATTAAGGAATGAACTGAAAGCAGTCGAAGCTCAAGCCTCCTGTTTTGTTTGACATAGGAAACACAAGAGTCTCTTGACGCTTTTCCCTTTGATTCTTCCTCATTCTAATGGGTTCTTCATTTTGAAAATCCCATTTGTGCCATAGATGTGATCTTTTAGTTTACAATGAAACTAAGAAGCAGACACCAATACAGTGTGGTCCTAGCTGAAGTGGTGATTCTAAATTGCAGCCTAGTGGAAAATTGTCAATTCCAACATAAACATACTAAAATCATATTCAAGGAAGAATGTAAATGGTACTTAATTTGGTTATGTACTCTCTCCGAGGTCATCAATGAGTAATCATAGTGTTCTTTTGGAGTGTCTCATCATTTTCCTGTTTTTTTTTTTGTTTTTGTTTTTTTCCCAGTCTCCAGGTCTAAACAGAGCTGAACTGCAGGGCTGACGTATATACTGGCCACCGATGTCACTAGCAAGTGTGATTAATTCAGGTTACACCATTGTTGATTGGACTATAGATGGGTTTAGGTCATTTTGTTGTTGTTCCAATATCTGCCTTGCCAGCATTTCTTCTGTCTTCTGTCTTACCTATAGTGCTCTTGGCAGTTGTTGCCATGAAACTGCACACATTTTAGACATGAACAATACATAACAAGGACAGAGTGTAAGGAATTTTTCATGTATGATTTTACAAACCAAAAATCTTAATGTAGTTTTACATTTTCTCTCTGAAGACAGTGAGCATTTCTCTGCAGACTGAGCCCTTTAATACTTTCACTGTGTTAATGTACAGCTTAGACCTGATTTAGAATATACAGTTTGAAGGTTAACCTAGACTGTATGGACCTTTAATGCATTAATAAGATGCTCTGTGAACAACATTTAAAAACAAAAATATTAGCTGTTCACTAAACATTAAATATTTAAATTACTTAGTTAAGTATAATGCAGAATGCCATTAGAAAATATTATTAGAATACCACTTGGATACCCTAATGCCCTAATGGGTTGCCAACTGGTAGACCGTAGTCCAGGTGTGGACCCTGAAGCCAGAATATCCAGACCAAGGCCAATTTGTTGAGAATTACTGCACTTTGACTGGGCATTCCTATTTTGACCTGCACAGCATATTTAGCTTTTAAAGTACTAGTTTGTCATCTCATGTGATGCGCTCAGCCAATGAAAAGTGTGCATTCCCAAATCTGTCGGTCAGATGGGCTGGAAAGAAATGAGCCGAGAGCGACAGAGTCATAGTTGGAGAGCGGGAGTCAGTAATATGACAAGAATAATTATCTGCCAATAAATGCATGGAAGAAAAAGAAGCATTAGGAGTTTTACAGTGAAGTGAAGAGTTAACATATTGCTTAATGTTCCTCCTTCCCAAGAGCAGTTCAAACCCGTCTGTCTCTTATGTGGAGTGATAACAGAAAATACAGGAAACCATTTACTCTGGAACTGTTTAGGTAGTCCAATTGTAAAGATCTGTTGAGATTGTTGTAAATGTTTGACATTGTTAGCATGCCAAATGGACTTTAAAAAAAAGAAGAAAAAGGGAATGTGAAGCTATACTCAGAATCCTTACCATCCTAACCTTAAGTTTTTGATATGTATTGTATTTTTTGATGTGTCCCTGGTTTTACTTGAATTGAGAAAAGAGCATGTGTTTTATAGTAGCCTTGTTATGATTTAAAATCACTCAAGTTAAAAATTAAAACTGACAGAAAATATTGCTGAAATATTACTGAAATATACTTCCTGTGATTTAAAAGTAAGTTTTAACTTCACTTGAATATCACATAATAACATAGCAAAGGCAATTATTTGATAGACACACAAGATACACAAGGAAACCCCTCTGTATGAAATTTAAGGTGCAGGAACACACATGCATCACCACTGGACCTCTGCTCAAGGCCTTTTTATAGTGCTGGACCTTGTTGAATTTTACTTGAACACCCCTGTCCTAGGCCTTCCAGTTTTCACCCATGCATTCAGACTGCGAAGCAATGTTTGCTCTGCCCCGCTTCTATAATAGAACCATTGGTATGCCAGGAATCCTTTGGAGCTTTTGGCCCAGAGGGAGGTGCGTGATTACTTCACTCACCAGGCTCTGGGTCATACTGAGTTCTTTATGGACTCTCATGCCTGTTACAATACCTATAAAAAGTATTCACCCCCCTTGGATGCTTCAACCTTTTATGGCTTTTATAAACTAAAACATTTTCAATTTGGCTTTTTTGACACGAATATGCAAAAAAAACAAAACAACAACAACAACCCAAAACCTCTTTAATATCAAAAAATAAACACATTTTTACAAAATAATGTAAATTAATTAAAATTAAATAATGTAAAGTAAATGATCGCATAAGTATTCATCCCCTTCAGGTCAGTATTTAGTAAATGCACCTTTGTTTGCAATCACAGCACTGAGTCTGTATGGATGTCTCAATTAGTCTGGCACATCTGGAAACTGCAATTTTTTGCTGAATTCTTTACAAAATAGATAAAGCTCACATATTCTCAATTGGATTGAGGTCTGGACTTTGACTTGTCCACTCCAGAACATTCACCCTGTTTGGACCATTTCTGTATGTTTGGGGTCATCGTCTTGCTGGAAAGTAAATCTTCTCCCAAGTCGTAGTTCTCTTGCAGATTGAATCAGATTATCCACCAGGATTTGGCTATATTTTTCTGCATGCATGTTCCCCTCTACGTTTACAAGCCTTCCAAGACCTGATGCTGAGAAGCATCCCCAGAGCATTATATAGTCACCATCATGCTTGACAGTGGAGATGGTGTTTGTGGTTACGTGCAGTGTTTGGTGTTCACAAAACATAGCGTCTAGTCTGATGGCCAAGAAGCTCAATTTTTGTCTCATCAGACCAAAGAACTATCTTGCAATCGACCTTGGAGTCTCCCACATTACTGTAGGGCAAATTCCAAGCAATATTTGCTGTGAACATTTCTCATCGGTGGCTTTCTTTTTTTTTTTTTCAACACATACAGCTTCGGCTGTATGTGAACCTGGGAAACAGTTGTTGCATACAAAGTCTCTGAAGCTCTAAACTTCTTCATAGAGGTCATAGGTGTCTTGGTGGCCTCCCTCAACAGTCCTCTTCTTGGCCAATCATTCAGTTTGTGAGGGTGGCCAGCTCTAGGAAGATTTAGACAGGTGTCATACTTCTTCCATTTCTTAATTGAACTCTGTGGGATGCCCCGTAAGTTGGAAATTTTCTTGTAGCCATCTCATGTCTTATATTTTTCAATAATCTTTTTTTTGAGTTTCTTGGAGTATTATTTTCGCTTCATTTGCAATTGTAGCAGGAATACTGACTGGACCTCCCAGAGACAGGTGGTTTGACAAAACAATCACACATCAGCTGCACTCAAATTATGTCCATTTCACTAGGTTTTTCATTGTTGAATGATTTGATGAATATCTTCTATGGTGGTTGCAGTGGTTAGTTTGTTGGTAGTTGTCTCATAGCAAGAAGGTTCTTTGGTTGAGCCCTGGGCCCACAGGCTTGCTGTAGGGATTTTTCATGTTCTCCCTGCATGGGTTTCCTCTAGGTTCTCCAGCTTCCTGCTGTTTCTCTCTGTATGTCGGCCCTGGGGGCCCTGGACTGGCGAACATCACCCTCACCCTCACCAATGTCAGCTAGGATTAGCTCCAGTCCCACCACAACTCTGCGTGGATAATGGTACAATATCGATATAGATGGATGTTTAGATCAATAACTTCATTTTTTACGAACCCAATAATCTATAATCCTTCAAATTTTAAAGATAGTCTGTTTATAATTATAGAGCAACAAAGAAGTTGGAAGTTTTTAAATGATCAATTACTTCAGCTTCCAATTAATTATAGAGATGATTTCAGTTGTTTCCCTTTTCTATTGATGTATTACTCCAGCTTGTGATCAAGCCTAAACCAACAGGGAATAGCATCAGTTAGTGATGGTTATCAGACTTGTTTGACTACCTCTACTAGTTTGACTCCAGTTTAATTCAAACATAACTGAATCCCTCTGTGTTAGCCAGTAGCAGACTTTTTGTATGGACAGAGCTCATTTGAATTGTTAAAAATGGTGCATGGCATATGGGCCAACAGAAGCACATGCATATGCAACAGATGACAGTTTCATTTGTGTTGACCCAAAGTCAATGAAATTGCTCCAAAGTCGAGGCGGCCCTCACATTTAGTCACCCCTACACTTCCTGCCATTTGACATGTTTAACAACGTCCTTCTGAGAACTCCACAGAATGTCACAAGTTCTGCAGAATTACTCTAAACTGCAGTCTGATAAGGTACCGAAGCTTCATCTGCTATTTTTGCTGGAATGGACTCTGTAATTTTTAGTCCTGTGACAAACATAAAACAGCTGAATTGAGAATTAAGAACTAAGACTTCTACCTTTTCAGCATCAGTTCAATCGATTGCCAGAAAGGTAGTTCTGCTCCATTACAACATTTTTGTATATATATATATATGTATATATATAATATTATTTTTTATGTCACTTAACGTATATATATATATATATATATATACGTTAAGTGACATCTTAACAATGTTTTGCATAAGCCCTAAAATGTCGAGAGAGAAAGATGGTTTGAATCTCTGTGCATGTCATCAGTGCTGACAGGCCTTTGGGGATAAGACAAAACTTAAAGCCGTGAACACTCCTCCCCCTCTCTCCCTTACATGTTGGATCCTGCAATGTTGACACAGTGGGATTAGTTTGATGGAACTGGTTTGACAAGCGGGAGACCATAACCTCTGTGAATAAAACACAATTCTGAATGCTCACACTGCAAAGAGAAACACTTTTCTCTCTGAACCCACAGCCCTGGCTGCTCTCTCTCTTTTCCACCTCAGACCCATAGGCATGGCGTGAATGGAGGAATAAATCACCTGTATTCACCTACAAATCCACTTTGTAACCAAAGCAGAATTTAGAGATTTGGGGGCTTTTTTCACTATTCACAGACCTACTGGGGATCTGACACATAAATAATGTATTAAAAAATGCCTTTTCCACCTTCCCCACAGACAAAAAGTTGCTAGTACCTAAACTTGGGCTGGACTGGGCTATACAGAAATATTACATTTTGGATCAAAGCTATAGATAGCAGCAATCAAAATATAACTCCATAATTATAAACAGTATCTTCTGCACTGGACAGTTTCTTCTACTTCTTCTTCTTCTTTTTCTTATTACTATTATCATTATTGTTATTATTATCATCATCATCATCATAATGATTATTATTATACCTTTACAATTATAGCTGAATACAGATACAGTTGTGCATAACACAAAAGCCGTGTCAGTCTAATGATAAACTGTTGACATGAATCTCAAGTTTGTGAACACAATAACAATAATCTCACAGAAATATTGACATAACCACATTAACAAAATTTATATTTTTTTATTTTATAACTGTACTTAAATCTAAACTGTATTAATGGTCACATTTTTTTCAAGGTCCTGTAGAGACTCGGATCCTGTCTTCTGATTGGCATGTTGACTTGGTTGGCAGTTGGCTTTTAGAGAAAAGTCTGACAGACAAGGTATAAAGCAACATAGTTTTTGGTCCCAAATGCCACAAACATATCTTCTTGCAGAAAGTAAAAAACTAAAGTTAGACCCTATAGTAAACACCGGAGAAGTGTATAACATGGGGGCTTTAATGTGGTTTATGTAGCAAAGGTGAAGAGGGCAAATGGTTAAATTGTCTTCTTATGTTAAGACAAACGTTAACTGAAACTAACACTAAGCTGTCGCAATCACAGTCTCAAAAACAGCCTTATGTATGTATTGTTCACCCCTGAAGCTTTTGTCTGAACTTTACTGTCATTCAGAGACAGCTGCAGATGATGGGTTCTAGTGTTGAGTTTTGGGTAGGAAGGGTAAGTCCAAATTTCTATCGACTTTTAACTTCTTCCTGAGCTTCTCCTTTTTTTTATTGACATCTCTTACTGTTGTTCAGAATATAGAAGGCACAATTACGTAGTTTTAATATGTTGAAGTTGGTCTTCTTTCTCTTGCAAGTACAGCACTGAGCCAGCCGATTGTCAGAGGGTATCCTGCTGACTGGCAAACACATCTACAGGACTAAAAATACAACCTCCTGGGTGGAAAAATGAATTATGCAGGAGTTTATAAATCTGGTAACAAAACTTCATATCTATTTTTGGCTTTGATGGATGCACAGATTTGGGGATCTCACAAACACATTGGTTGAGTTTTGTGTGTATGTCCCTGGGATTAATACAAATAGTATATATGAAGTAATAAAGTAGTAGTAAAATACTCATCTACATGTTGTTGCTGTTGGTTTTCCATGTGTCAGCTGGTCACAGTTAACCCATCTATATATTCCGCACTACTCCCTTGGCTACATTCACAGCAGTGCTTGACTTGGCAGCTCCTTCCTCACCTCTCATAATCCCTCTCCCGCATGCAATTTTCATATCTTTATTTACTCTGTGCTGTCTGCTACTGTTGCTGGATGTCGATGATGAAGAGCCCAGAGAGCTGACTGGAGAGATAGAGAGCGAAAAGAGCACATGGATCTGCTGGGGCCTTTCTCCGACTGCGTTCTGCCTGTCACGATAATGTATACAGCTCCCCTCTGTGCTCACACTCACTCTATTATGTGATTTGTCAACATTGTAAAACATAAAAGAAGTGCTAACTGAGAGGGTCAGCAACACAGAGGTGTGACAAGAAATAGATATGACTGTTAAAGCATGAACATTCATCTTTTTACTTTACTTTCCTTACAGTATACTCTACTCCTCAGCAAGTGAAGCTCTTGTGTTGTTCTCAGTCATTGGAAGCCAGGCTTGAATTCTGTGTCATCTAAGCAATGTATGTAAATATACATCACCCCAAAAGTGAGATGAAACACATGCTCTCTGGCTGGCAGTGCTACAGTTCATTTACCTGCCACCAATGTTAGCTCATTGACCTACAGCCAAGCAAACATATCAAAGTACACATAAACCAAAAATGGTTTCAGGGCAGCACAGCAACATAGTGGTTAGCGCTGTTGTCCCACAATATGACGGACCTTTCTGTGCATGGGTATCCTCCGGGTACTCTGGCTTCCTCCCACCGTCCCAGGACATCATGTTTGGGTTCACTGGTGACTCTAAATTGTCTGATTGTGAGTGGTTGTTTTTCTCTGTGTGTTGGCCCTGGGATGGACTGGTGACCTGTCCAGGGTGAACCCCACCCTCACCCAGTGTAAGCTGGGATTGGCTCAAACATCCCCCCCCGCTTGAAGATGAATGAATGAAAAATAAATGGTTTCATTCATTTGAGGTAGTTATTATTATACTTAGGTTGATACGTTTGGTTTTACTGAGTTAACTTTGACTGTTACCTTGGGTGTCAGGGCCTACCCACTCCTCTACCTCCTGGTTCTAAATTACGTCAGCAGGACAAAATGGCGCTTGTATCTTTGCGTTCCCTTATTGTATAGGGAGAGTGTGGTGGAGATGAAGAAATAAAAGCTGCAGTTTCTTAGCATACCACCTCCATGGGTGACGTCATGGAGACTCCAGCCATCTTTATTTACAATCTATGCCAATACCACATTGTCCATCTTCACACATAGCCATCAGTATCAGCTGGAGTGTGACTGCAGTGGAGAGAACTCAGGTTACTGTTGATGTATGAAGTGAAATAACTGTGCCGGGTGTCCTCGTGCATAATGCAGTGGAGGGGGACTTCCAATTTGTCAGATGAATTAGCACCTGATTACTGATACAGGTATTCCAAAATGCCAGCGATGGTTTTGTTTTTATTTATTTTTTTTACCATTGGGGTGATGGTGTGATGGTGTTTATTGTGAACACATTTGTTTATTTATTGGATTTTGTAGAAAATGTGTGAAACAAAGCACCACAGGGCTTTTATTCCAGCCTTTCTGAAGAAAACTACATATACATACATACAAATACATTCACAGTCCAAAACAATATTTAATGCACTTCTTTCTCATCCTCACATATAATATATATGTTTATCATTGTGTTATTTTATTTTATTTATTTTTTTACTTGGTTGACAAATCATAATAGACGTGCTCTGCGTTGTTTATTGAGACCCTATCTGTTAGCTTGGGGTTCAACAACTCCCACAATTTACATTTGTCACTTTGAAACGCTTCCTCTTCAAACGTTTCAAGGTGACCTGTTACACCCTGGCCATTTAAAAAAAAAAAAAAACAACTAGCTAATTTTAACATGGATCTATTTAATTTATTTTAACGTATTATGACATTGACGTGAGCAGAATATTTGATGGTGTGAAAATAAACCACCATGAGATGAAGCCATCACATAAAGATTTGTGTTACTATCGAAGACCAACCCAGGATAAGCTATAGACATGGAACTGGAATTTATATGGTCAAAGTACACACAGGACCCATTGCACACGTAAAAAACTATAAATTCACTGCTGATAGAATACATTGATTTTCACAGTAGGTAATATGAAAATATGATCACAACACTGTGAGCAGTTCATTGTACTGGAATTGCCACTATCAGTGAAATAAATTTTGGGTTTAGTTAATGTATGCCTTGCTGTGTTGGATGGGACAGGTCAGGCTCTCTGTAGTGTGTGTTAACGTAAAATACAGGACCCCCCAAGCCCAGTTTAAAGATGACTTCTGATTCCAGTCCAGGGCAGAGAGAATAGACCCACAGTGGGACATCTGTGGAAGACTGGCTGATCTGAAACCTTCTCTGTTGTTGTTTAAAACCTCTAGTCAGGGCTCCAGTTCTGTGTCTCTAGCTATTCAGAACGAGTTGGGCGAGTCACACAGTGCCTCTGTTCAGATCTCTCACCTACTTTTTCTACCTTTTTTTACCCTCTCTTTTCTACATTACTTTATCTCACCTTTCAGTTTTACCCTATTTCCTTGTCCATCTATGCACTTCGGGTGTTCACTTGCACAGATAATCACTGGCTGAGTATCAGGGGTCTAGAGGACAGAGAAAAGTGGGGGGCCTGGGGAACCGGGGTCTTGTTTTCCAGGGCTGTAGCTGTTGAATGTTTCTCTGTTTCTTATCAGTTGAGGTTTCACATTTGCTAAAGGGACAATTCAGGTCTTTGTTCAGTCAGTCCTTCATTCTTGTCCCATTGTTATGTATTTCCAAGTGATACAGAGGGTGAACCGCAATCCCACCACACTATTGTGTTTCCAAAATGTCAATTTTCAGCTTCTATAAAGCCCACTTGAGTTGCGATGCATTTACTTGGGAAAGTGTGTTTATTAATGTGTGCATATGGTAGAAAACCTTTCGTCTCACCTTTCGTCTCAATATGTGTTTATTATAATGTAAAATACTATAATTAATAATTGAAGTTTGTCAGTTGTTGATTTCTGAGGTTGCAGCGCATTGAGCTCTCAGGGCCACCATAATGTTCCCTCCCTGAACTCTGTGGTGTCTCTTCTGTAAACCACATGTGTAAGTAATAGCGTGGACTGGATAAACTGGATAATTATCACCCCTTCCCCCTCTTCCTACTTTCCACTCTACCTCTTCTCATTTTTCTGGAACCCCCCAGGGTCTTCAGTGTCCTCTCCACTTTTCACGGCAGTGATAAGATGTCGACACGATTAAGAGTGAAAGCTAATCTGCCACTCTGCCTCTCTCCCCTTGGCTGTACTGAATGCTCAGGCAACACAAAACGGTGCAACCCAGTCCAAGGAGCCGGACAGCCGTTTGATGGCAGGAGCAGAGAGAGAGAGAGAAAGGGAGAGGGAGACAGAAAGAGGAGTAGGCCAGGTGGACAGGGGATTGGCTTATAGTTAAATAATTAATGAGAGGTACTTTCATTTTTTAATCTGTAAATGAGAAGGCCTAAGATGGTGGTGCTGTTGCGCTGACATCCTATCCCCGGCCCATTAAGATAACAAGATGTTGGATAATGATCTTGGTTAGGGTGCAGTTTATCACTCCAGGGGGAAGTGGCCTCATCTCCCAGGTGGCTGGGTTTGTGTTCCCTGATGCACCAACATTACAGCTCAGTATGGCTGAATGCACATAAAAACAAAACAAGTCCTGGTATGAAGAGCCAGAACAAGCCTGTAGTTGATATACAAATTACTTTTCAGAAAGCATTGTTTATAATTATTAGCAAATACAAGGAAGTATTTTTTTTTATCATTTTGGCCATTCTGTAAATCAGCAGTCTTGATAATTACCTTTTATACATATATGTCAGGATGTGTGATCAGAGATGAAAGCACAACACTGGTGTGAGTCTGATTTTTGAAGACAAATCTGCTGCTGGGGCTTGTCACACCAGTGACAAAACTGTCAAAGTACTCATTCTGTAGACAAATGCACATGTTTCAGAGCAACATTCTGAAAATGAGCCTTGAAATGAGAACAAGGACTTACATAACTTTGCTATGTCACAATGAAGTTGGTCATTGCTCATGGCCCGAGTCCCGCTCACCCAGACCCAACATCCAGAAGAATTGCTTTCACTGAGTGGTTACTGGAAAACTGATTTATTTTTATTGGTTCAATCAGAATCATGACAATCTGACTGGTTGACCGACCTGTTGTTACTGGAGCCACAGATTTTTTTTCTTAGGCATAGCCACACTTCAGATATAATGCATAACAAGAACAAATTGCTTTCCAGCAGTAACCATTGAAACAATAATGATTTGGTTAAATATGCTGGTGTGTGCAGTATGCTTATTGATGAACTATATTGTGGTCATCAACAACATCTTCCCCTTAACAAACACAACCCAACTTATATAGGCCAAAATTCAATTCTGCCGTGATCAACAATAACCCTGGAAACTCAGAGTAACTTTTCTCTACTATAAATCTCCTTCTCAAACCACAAACATACTTGGAGGCCACAGAGGAGAGATGCGACAGCTACATCACCTTTTTCAGGAAGAAGGTATATACCATCCGCTCTTTCCTCTCCACCACCCTACCAGTCCTAACTGAACCCCTGCCTCAGACAGCCCAACTCCTCTGCTGCTTTGATCCCATACTACAGCAGGAAGTTGAGGACATCATCATGGAAAATGAAGGCATCCACCTGTGTTCTGGACCCCATCCCCACAGCTTTGGTGAAGTCAAATCTCACAGCTATCTCACTCATCACCACCATCATAAACCACTCCCTACAGGCCAGCCACATCCCATCTCAACTGAAAACTGCTGTCATCAGGCCACTCCTCAAAAAACCTACATCAGACCCAGAAATCCTTGCCAAGTACAGACCAATCTTAAACATCCCATTCATATACAAAGGACTGGAAAAAGCAGTTTTCAGTCAAATCAACAGTCTGTTTGAAAAATTTTAATCTGGTTTCCACCCTGCACACAGCACAGAATGGGCTGTAGTCAAGGTCACCAATGACCTCCCGATGACAGGTGACACTGGTTCTCCATCCCTCCTAGTTCTCCTGGACCTTACAGCTGCATTGGACACCGTGGACCCTAACTCCTCCTTCACCGCTTGCACTCTACGATTGGCCCCACAGACAGAAACTGGTTCACATCATATCTCACTGACAGCCGAATGTTGCACTAGGACAGGCCAAATCCAACACCCAGAGCATCACCTGCGGTGTCCCTCAAGTGTTGGTGTTGGGTGCCACCCTTTTCACCCCTGTCATCAGAAGGCAAGAAATCTCATTCTATTGCTATTCTGATGACACACAGACCATACTTAAAAACAAACCCCATTCCCTCTACACCCCTGCCACTATCCACCCTGACCGCCTGCCTAGAGGAGATAGAAGCACGGATGAAGAGCCTATTTAGGGCCAGAGCCTAATAGGCTTCAATACATCCAAAACAATGTTGTTGTTCTTACCAATGTCCATTTGTTATGTGTTTTATCTGTTTTGAACCTTGTCGCACTTTGAGATTTTCTTTAAAATGTAAAGTGCATTAAAAATAAAAATTTATCATTATTATTATATATGGGGTTGATTATACCTTAAAAAGATTATCAGGCCTTTGTCGCCATGAATGTAATAAGATTTGCATTTGAAATACTTCACAAAAATTTAAATCATCCATGTCATACTATGATGGATGTGATGCTATGTAACGAGTATAGTGAAACACTGTATATAGGACGCTTTGAACCTTTACTGGTTTTAAATTAGATCTTATGCAGGCGTGAATGTATTTGATTGTTTTTGGCTTTTATTACCCAATGGTCCATGATACTATTTTATATTCTTTCCCAAACAATATGGGAATATGGGATTTAAGTCACACTTAAAAAAGCACTGTCATGGCACAGAAGCTGTTTAGCAGCTTGCAGCTTTACAAAAATATTTAGATCACCTTTCAGAAATTATACTAGTTGAAGTGCAGTACTCTACACAGAGAGTGTCAGAAGGTAAACTGAGTTTAGCAGCTCTGCCCTCCTCTGCATCCTTGGGTATGAGATGTGATTCATTCTCAGCATGGCCCTGCAGCTGAAACTTCTGATCCAATAATTTATTTAGCCCAGCAGTAATAACCCCCAACACCAGCACTGTCGCTCCCCCGATCCCTCCGCACACTTCCTTGGTAAACACCTTTATACAAGACTCAGCTTGAGGGGGGTCCTTTGGTTTCTCATTTATAAGCTTCAAATGAGTGAGCCCATAGGGCTCATGCTGGCAAATGTCAGAGAAGTCTGGGGTCTGGGGGACACTTGTGTCCTGTGGTGGCAGAGGGGAATAAAAGGAGGAAAAAGGAAGGAAAAGGAAGAATACAGAAAAGAATAAAGAAAGAACGTGAAAAAGCAAAATAAAATCAAGGCAAAAGAGCAGATGTGGTAATTGTTTGAGTCATTTCAGACACTGATGATGCCTGAAGTAGAGTGTTGTAGAGATGAAGTACTCTAAGTCACAGCATCTGTTCGCTGCTGCCGCTGCTCAGTAACCATTGGAGATGACAATGGCCCACGCAGAGCTTGTGGTCCAATTGCACTGTGAGCAATCCAGAAGACTGCTCTCAGTGCAGAAAGTCAAGGCTGAAAGGTCTTGCTGTTGGCAGAGTGTTATATCTGAACTTATTCATTGAGGTTTACTTCAAGTGAAAAGTGATAAAAAATCAGGTCAGGTGGTGCAGAGCCTGTGCGAGATGCAGAACTGGTTATGCATGGCTTTTGGCTCCACTTTCAGGTATCTGTCCTGGCAACTTTCCACCCATTCTAACATCTTCCTCGTGCTCAAGTCCACATGGGGATTGTGTTCCAATAACAATTGAAACCTCAAGGGTGATGGGTGAAATGTAGAAAAAAAATGGGTAGAAAAAAAAACTCCTGAACTCCTGTGATGTTCATTCACAAAAACTTCCACTGGTTTATTCCTGTGAGTCACCTGAAAAATCTGGCTCAAGTTGAGAACACAAGCCTCCAGGGGTCCAGGAAGCTGCTCACTCATGAGCCCGATCTATCTGGCAAGCCCCAGTTTATCAAACTCAAATGCAGATGAGGACAGATGCCATCTCGACGGGAACTGCAGCCAAGAGCAGAGAATGAGTGTCCAGGTGTACCACAGGTGTGATTTTAGTTAGTAAACTGAGGACCTGCTGCACCTGGGAGGTAAGAAGGGGCACTTGTGTGACCATGGTGAACTTGAAGTCTTCCTGGCTGCTCACCATCCCCTTGATTGCGCTCTGAAGAGTCAACATCACTTCCTCCTGCTGGTCTAACCGGGCACCTAGGAAACGGACAGTGGCTTTGAGCATTTCTGAGTTGGCTGGTCCCATTTTGGCTAGTTCATACTGGTAGAACGATACGATTCTGAAATGAAACACAACTCGCGAAACAAAGTATAAAATTAATAAATGTTTATTTACAAAGTTCAACTCAAAAATCACTCTTCAAGGAAACAAACCAGTGCAAAATGAATAGCAAAATTAGCAAAAAAAAGCACAAGGAAATGCTTGTAAAAGACTATAGAATTAGAAACAAAAGCCAGAAGACAGTGCCTGGAGAAAACTAGACTTGGACTTAACTATGAGAGAGCTTAGCACTGTGGCACGAGACACAAAAAAACTGGCACAGGACAAAGGGAGATGCAGACTATATATACACAAGGTAATGGGGAACAGCTGAATACAGTCAGGGCAGGGAAAGACAATCAGGCTAGCTCAAGAGGAAGAGCAAGCAAACTGAAACACAAGGAGAGTAAGAATTTCAAAATAAAACAGGAAATGACAAGACAACACTGAGTTTCAAGACATGACACTGTAATGATCATTGAAACAAAAAAGGCTTAAAATATTTAAACCTACTTTATATAGGTCCAGAAAATAAAGTTTGCCTTTTTGAATAAAAATGACTGGGGAAAAAAGTATGATTCTTTTCTGATCTGAATGACTCTTCTGATACTAAGCAAGCAGAGAGCCCACATCCAGCAGGTTTGGATAGTGTGTCCAGGTGGGCTGGGCCTGAACCATGTTGACTGCTTTGTTGTGGCATCAAAAAAGGTCTAAAAGTCCTTAAGGCTGGCTTTAAGGCTCAGTTTTTGAATAGAGACTGTGAGCATTTCCTTGTGGACTGAGACCTTTGATACTTTCACTGTATTAATACACAAGCGAGACCTGATTTAATATTAAAGACCAGATTGAGGTATACCTTTAAACCATTTGAACCTTTAAGAGGAAAATATTGCTTGGATATTGCAGGCAGGGGGAATCATTGGGTGCTCTTGTCATCAAAATTATTTTTATAGGTAATATTAGCAGAAATATCCTACTAGAAAAACCTAGTTGCCAGGAATCTATAACTTCCTCATGCTAAAAGATCTTGTTTCCTTTCCTCCATCAATATGTATATTTAATGTAATATATCCATAATGTGGATGGGGAAAGTTTAAATGAGGAGCTTAGGCCTTGAACTGTCAACAAACCCTCACCAAATAGCTGAAGCTCACAAAATGCAAATCCGTCTTGGGAAACAGTGAGTGCACAACACACAAAATATAACAGTATAACCCACAAGCCCACTGTGCAGTACCTATCACACTCACACACACACACAGATTTCCAAGGCTAAGTGACCTGCATGCTCTCGGCTTGAATGACATAAGTAGCTGAGCAGCCTTGGGTTCTGCACCCAACCTGAACACTGTTATATGACAGCTAATGGTGATGCAGGCTGCATCCATGGTCATCAATCAGACTTCCCAGGTAATGTCAACCAACTCAGTTGGCTTACATCAGCCAAGATAAAGGCCTCTATTAAGAAAATGAATAATACCAAAGGAGGAGAGGTGACCTTAGACTGATCATGTGTCATCAATGATGAGGCATGATTGGCTGCTTTTGGTTAGTATCTGCGCTACCAAGAAGGCAGTGTGGGGGTTGACGGATGCTCGAGGCCGAGGCGAGATGGGCTGCGGAGTCCGTTTCACTCCTGTGATCTAATCTGTTACCCATCGTGCATCCTGCTTCACTAATGAAAAGGCAAGGTCCCATCCGTTACAGGCAGCTATGTTAAATGGGATTTTAACCCCTTCCCCCTCCAAAGTTTAAAAGGGCCTGGATGATGGACGATCATTGCAAAGGACCCCAGAGCTATGGAAAATTAATATGAAGCGGGGGGTGGCAGCGAAGACTCCAGCTTCCTACAAACCCTCCTCTCCTTCCTGTCACTCTGCTCAACAACAGATGCTGCTGAGCTCAGCCTGTTTCTGTGCAGCAAGACTTTCAAGGAGGATCTACACTGCCTTCATTATCCCATTCCTTCAAGCAGTGAGTGCCTCAGTGAGTGTCACACCACATGGCTGAATATGGCTTTAGATGAAAACGGCTCCATTGTTTTAGAAGGGTAATTTTTGGTATCAAACAAATCTATCATATTAAAGTCCTGCGGCTATTTAGTTGAACGATGGTATAAATAAAATGTAATGAATGGTTGAAAAAAACTTTAGTTCATGAATGATTTATTTTTTGTTAACAAATGAAAACCTTGTTTAAGAGCTTTGTTTAACCTTTGAAATACAGAGCATCCTTAAGAGTTTCATCAGCTTTGGTACAAATATTTTCTTGGACACACTCAGATAAACTGAACAGGTCATCTGTTGGTTAGAGGTCAAGGGTCAACAAAGCTGTGCAATTATGGCAAATTTCACACAATAATTTAACAAACATGAAAAAAATGGCGTATATAAGCAATACACCCTGGCCTGAAGCAATGTATTGGTTTAATAAAACAGTTACCAATAATGGAAATATGCAAAAGCAATACACAATCTATTTCATAAAATTTGCTCCACTGTGAAAAAAATAGTCCCACCTCTCCTGACGTTCTACATGTCGTCTTTTCCTCTGCTTTTTTTCAGGAGAAAATCACTTTTCAATCCACTGTACTGTTGTCAACACTGCTTGGAGGTGAAAGTTAACCTTAAACAAAACCAAAACACAGTTGATTGTTGTCTTGGATACATTGTTGCTTCCCTGACGCGGAATGATATGCTGTTACAAGGCTTTAGAATAATAGCTGTGGTATATGCTCATTATATCACAGTTAACAACCAATCATATTGCAGGATTTCACCTTTCCGTTTGATAAATATATGTAGCCCCTTCTAACTGGCTCTACCGCAGCAGGATGAAGAAATCGCCAGTCACAGGTCTTCAGGATCATGGCGTTTATTCGTGACACAGTATGGCTGTTTAACAAACACATGGAAGTGGTTGGTGGTGATACACACACTGGAACGTACAGGTCTGCCCCTACACATTCGCACAATTAACAGACTGAAGCAACCACCGAACATCTTCAAAACACTAGTGTGTATGGCGCAGCAGCTAGCTTTTACTTAGAACTATATAAACACCAAATGAATACCTAGCAATGACAAATTAGTCACAAAACGTTGCAATATTATTGATGTCGCCTAATATACATTTTGGCGTGAGAAAATCGTTTTTATAACTCAGTATTTAAAGAAAACACGGAGCCCTTTGAAATCAGCGGTAGCTAAAGGGCCGAACTGACGAATTCCGGTTACTATAGTTACTACCTCTCACACTATAATCAAACACTCTTAAGGAAGCCCTTAGATAAACAGATAAACGTATTAAGGTATTCCTTATGTATAGAAATTGGAAATGACAAGATTGAAAAAGTAATAAATAAAAGCCAAGAGTATAAACCTGAATGAACCCAGAAATTAATTTTGACAAACTTCAAACTGTCAATAATAGCCCTGTTACATATAACAGACTCACACATTCAGGGATTCATACATCACAGACCTGAGGTAACAGCACCATGGAGTTGTAGGGATGGGTTAGTGGGGTTAATCCCATCTAAAACTCCAGGTGTGAGTTAGCATTAGCATAGCCACTGCCAGTTGCAAGAAAGCAAGCAATATATGCCTATAAGAAGTATTCATCCCCCATTGGATGTTACCCCTTTTGTTGCTTTTATTAATGAAATCATGTTCAATACAATTTGGCTATTTGAGAAGAATTATCGAAAAAAGCTTCTTTCATGTCAAAGCAAAAACAGAAACTACTGTCAATTAATTAAAAAATAAAGAGTGTAAAATAAGTGTTTGTATAAATGTTCAGTCCCCTGCAAAGGGACTGTCCTAATTCAGCTAGCTAATGCCAGCAGTGTCACAATTAGTTAAATGGAGAAGATTTGTGTACAGTTGATTGTATTATAAAACCACCTGTCTCTGGGACGTCCAGTCAGTATTCCTGCTGCAATTGCAACATCAACTATATTGACCATGATTTAATTAATAAAAGCAACAAAAGGGGGAAACGTCTAAAATAATACCCCAAGAAACTCAGAGAAAATACAACTGAAAAGTATAACAAAAGAGATGAGATTTCCAACTTATGGGACATCCAGTTCAATTAAGAAATGGAAGAAGTATGACACTTGTCTAAATCTTCCTAGAGCTGGCCGTTCTCACAAACTGAATGATCGGCCAAGAAGAAGACTGTTGAGGGAAGCCACCAAGACACCTGCGACCTCTATGAAGAAGTTTAGAGCTTCAGAGACTTTATATGCAACAACTGTTGCCTGGGTTCTTCAGCAGTCGAAGCTGTATGGGGGAGTGACAAAGAGAAAGCCACAGAGTGAATATGTTTTATAGGCATTGTAAACAGATGAAATAATTTAACAGTATCTTTGCTTGTCTCTGGTTCTGATCTAGAAAGTCTCCTAATAAGAGTCTGGGTCTGACTGAGGCTCATGTGACTAAATCTGATTTGGTTTGCTCCACTGACCATCTTCAACTTCTACTCTTTCACCAGTCAATCTGAAGTCCACAGGTGGTGGGTGTGGTTGAAGGCCTCATGCAGGTTTTAAAGTAGCACATAAATGAAAATGTGCATCCAACTCAAGTTTTCTTTTTTATGTGATGAAATTTTTGTTCAACAACATATTTACCCTAACAGTATTTTCTGTTCAGTGTTGTATTTATAGTTGTTTTTCAAGTTTAACACGTTATTGTGATGAGTTTGATCACAATAATAATAATGTCAATTCCAGAAGTCTGCCAAAAAGTTCTTTAAATGCAAATTTCTTGACATTTATATGACTGTAGGAACAAATATTAAATAGGACCAACTAAGATCCATTACTTCACAATGAAAGTATTGTTGTGGAAGTAAAGTGGATTTGGTCTTCCACACAAGCTCAATGTCACCTTGTCAGGTACAAACGTGGTGATCTAAAGCCATAACTGCACCAAAGTCCCCAGTGTTTTCGGTATTGCACCAGCAGCCTCACTGTTTGATACCCTGAAATTTTTCTCTCTTTGTATCCATTAGGTCTTCGTGTGTGAGCTTAGATCCAGCGTCTGAAGCGCCACAGAGCTCCCAGCAGGGACATACTTTCCGTCCTTTCTTTTAGCCCTAAATGGCAACTGGAAAACAGACTTGTGTCAGAATAATATTTCAATGGTGCTCGACCATGTTTTGGAGAGAATAGGGCAACTCAGACGATTTGAGAAAAAAAAGAGTTTAAAATCATAAATGGTTTCTTTTTACAAACACCTCCCATTCTCTCTCCCCAGGGTTTTTTCCGACGTAGCATCCAGAAGAACATGGTGTACACGTGTCACCGGGAAAAGAACTGTATTATCAACAAGGTGACAAGGAACCGCTGCCAGTACTGCCGCCTGCAGAAGTGCTTTGCAGTGGGAATGTCCAAAGAGTGTGAGTACACAATGGACTGATGTGGTGCTCATAAGTGTTATGGGGTGGAAAGGAGGGGTTGTTGTCCCCTAGGTTTGACCATTTCAGAGATTTTTCCAACCTGACCCTGATCAAATTTAGGACAGTCACTTATTGTTTGTTTTTATTTTTGTTTTTACTATAGACCCACATTAAGGTGTTTCTGTTTTTTTCTTACCTTTTGTTTTTCTTTGGTTGCCATTTTTTAAGATGCACTGTTATAAGGGTTAGCCGCTCTTAAAACAAGAAAAAGCAAAAAGAGACCTCAACCTTTTTCTTATTTTATAGATGAAACACTTTAAACCATAAAATCCAAAGACACAGATAGTTCCATATGTGTGTGTGTTGTTCTAGAGTTGAGGTTTCTATCTTTATCTGATCATGAGTTCTGCTTGTTCTTTTGACCAGTAATGATATTTATTGTCTCTCTGCCTTTATTCTGTCACTACAATAAACCCAGACATCTTCTCCTCACGCTGAGATAAAAAAAATACAAATAAATTGATCCCAGAGACTTTGGATACAACCAGCTGACATCTAGGCCTCTGAATGAGACAAAAAAATGTGAGAAAAATAGCAGTTACGCCAAAACAAACAACAACTTGAACCTTTCCTAAGGAAACATTCATCCACTTCCATGTGTGGATTCTTTCCTCACTTGACACGCAAAGGCCTTTATGAAAAAAGCCTGTACCATTTAGGAATTAAAAATATGATGGTAGAAAACATCGGACCTATTTAGACCATAGACTGGGTCTCCAAAGCAAAGCCAATGCTGAAGCCTTAAACCTGCATTCTATCTAATGACCATGGGGGGCGTCTGCACTGGTTGCATGAAGAAGTCAGATTGTATTAATCTCTATGGAAAATGCCCTACTTCTCGTTTGATAAGCTTAGTAAAGCGACTTTTGTGACTTTATTCACCCAGCCTCCAGCAGCCAACAATGTAAAGAAACAAAACTCTGCATTAGAGATGCTTTGCATTGCCTTCAGAAAGATTAAAATTGCTCTCTGTGGCAGTTTGGAGCAGTGATGAAAAAAGTCTTGTTTGCTTGTGCAGCTGTTGAGGCCACAATTTTCAGTCTAATCCATTGTCATCAATAGGAAGAGTTTGCATTTCACAGGTAATTGGCATCCTTTGATTGCATCAGCATTTATAGCTCAGGTCCAGTTCATGGTCCATTAGCTCCATGCTCTTTCCTCTTATGTTGTTTCACACCTCAGCAGAAGAATCATGGAAAAGATGATGCCTTGAAATCCTCAGGCTAACCCCCCACAGAGCTGCTGATGAGAAAGCGGACTATTCCCTATCTTATATTCATGGATGGAGGTGATGTATTGCTGTCTTTTGATCACCTGCTCCAGATGATCCATACTGACTGGATATTGCACTTATTGTTGACAAATTTCTGAAATATGTTTTAGCACTCACATTTGTGCTTTGGTATTGTGTTATTATCATTGTACTGTAGTTGAGAAAGGTGGAGTATCACCTGCAAATCTTTCATGTCAACATTCAGCCAAGAAGGAATTGTTTTCTTGCATATCCAGAAGAGTTGCTACAGAATCCGACCTTTTTTTTGCCTTTTTTTGTTGTTGTTTAAATTTCCTTTTGTTCAACCCAGCTTGTGGCTGACAAAACCATGCTAACCAAGGATAATCACACCGCTAACGTATCTTTTTGGCTGTGCTGCAGTCAGTGGATTGCCTAGTTTCTGGTGTTTAAATGTCATTCAGATGCGCTAGTTTCTTTAGCAGTTAGTGATAGTTTCTCTCCCGCCCTTGCTCCTCTGAGTGCCAGATGCTTACAGTAGTTATTCCTCTGGCTTCTTTAATAATGAACACATGGGACAAAAGTTCTTTATTTGTTGTCAATGAGATCAGGCTCCATGTAGTGGGAGTGCTCCTCTAGAGAAGGCATGAAAGATCCCCATTGTCAATTCTTGGACCAGGTTTATACCTGTTAGATTATGTGAATAAAAACATTTAGAGGCAATGTGCCGACTTAGCAAGACTGCTACAAGACTGTGAAAAACCTGCTATTACAACCTGCTTGTTGACGCAACTCAGAGACAAAAGGCTGTAATGTACAACTTGACTTGACCAAAACATGCAGGCAATCATCAGGCAATCCAGGGTCAATTCACCAGGAAGACAGTAGATAATAGCAATGATACCAGAAGGGCTAAGTCAGAAAAGGATCAAAAACCACTAGCACAGAAACTCAAAAGGAAAGGCTGGAACTCTTGATGTGACGAACAAGACGAACTGGCAAAGACAAACACCGATCACAAGGCAAAAATACACAAAGGGAGGGGAGACAAAGAGATACAGTTGCAAACAATCAGGGCAGGACTGCTGTGTTCAGCACACAAAGTATAGCATGAGGGCAGGAAGTCAAGACAGCTGAAATGAGATGAGAAGGTGAGTACACACCAAATGAAACAGGAAGGCAAGAATGTGTACAACAAAAACATGACAAACCAGATGAGTCTTGACACTTGTATCAAAAACTACAATTCAGACAGGTGAAAACACAGTCAGCCACTCAGAGAGTCAATCAAAATTAATAGCAGTTCACCAAATCAAGCAAACTTGTAATATCTGACTGTGGGCCACATGTGACGGAAACATACATACCTTCACGGGCATAGTTACAATTGCAACCGCCATGGCTTGGTTAGGCTTAAGAAAAGATAGGAATTCTACTTTCACGTGGGAATAAACACCACTCTCATAGTCTTTTCCCTTAGTGCCTTTCATAACAACTATGACCATTGGATGTCACCTGTCAAAAAAACCTAACCATAATTAATAACCTTCTGGCAGACAATGTGTGTCCTGAGGCTTTACAGAAATATGAGCTCTGCCACTGAATGTGACATAAGGTTTTGTAGAGTGGGTACAGTTTGGCTGAGAGGATGATTGTTTTTATTTATTTAACTTTTTTCGTCTGAGTCAGAGTTGAATGCCAAATAAGGATATTTGCCAAAAACTATTTAGTCTTGTCAATGTGGAACTCAGTGAGACCATGATGACACAGTCTTATCAGTTCTAAGCTACATATGTGGCAACCTAATCCCCCTTCCTTTTCCAGTGTCATATTTTCACAAAGCAGATTTGCCATCTGACAACCCCTTCTCCCCTTCGCTCGCCTGCACCATTAGGACAATTTGCTTAGACTCACTTCTCTGGCAGCAGCAAAGACTTATCATTGTTACTTGACACCCACCTGGTTAGTGCTAGAGAGCCATGTTAAATGCTGTGGCAAGTCGCCTGGGCTGGACCACGTGGGCTCCAGATAGATGGTGTTTATTTACAGTTGCATCTGTTTGCTTGCGGAGACAAAGTGCGGAGCTTGGCAGCACACAGATGGCTCGCTGGTGGTTTTCTTAGCAACAGCCGTCATCTATGCTGGCTGCCCCTAAGCCAAAAAACATCCTAATACAGCTAAAGCAGCAGAGCAAGGGAACAAATGGACAATGCACCAGGGGCACAACAGTAGCTATAAAAAAAAAACCCAAAACAAACAAATGAAGAAGAGGACAAAAGATAGAGGGTAGGATGTTGGGGGTTTGCTAAAATAGGAGGAGTTTGAGTGTCTTGGAACGCCTAGGGACGGGAGTAGCAGTAGGCGTTGCTGTGAAGAGTGCATTTACCAGCATGTCTGATTCCCACTCACTTCATCCCTTAGCCTAACACTCTGGAGAGCACTTCAAAAACACTAAACACTTGCTCATTCACAGTGTTCACTCAAAGCCTGACACAGAAGCAGGGTGAAAATCTTCCATCCAGCCTTTCTGTCAGCCAGCGAGCACACCACACTCCTTCAGCTGCTGCTTCAAATGCTGCTTTTTATATTGGATTGAAATCAGATGGTTTGCCAGAGACTCACATTTAAAACACCAGCAGTGTCTCAGTCATCTATGTTTTTCCAGAGGAAGAGAGGGAATTCAGTTTTGTTTCTCCATAAATTGTGTGTATGCCCTTGATTTAGGAAAAAAGAAAAAAATTTTTGCACAGTGAACATTTTTAAGGACTGTTGAAACTCATCACCAACACATTTTAAAGTAGCACTGAAACTAAGCATCATCATAGTTTTTGAATAAATGTGTTGAACAATGAACAAGCATATGCTTGCTATTTAATTAAGTCATAATATATCATGAACCCTAACCCTAACCCTAACCCTATCGTGAGATTCATGTTAAATCAGAGTTTTGCTATTTCAATGTCACAATTGTACTGTTTGTCAGTGTAAAA
Source organism: Echeneis naucrates (assembly GCF_900963305.1). NCBI lineage: Eukaryota > Metazoa > Chordata > Actinopteri > Carangiformes > Echeneidae > Echeneis > Echeneis naucrates. Next base: position 18,421,006 of record NC_042521.1, read on the forward strand.
AGACCACAGCCCTCTAATTCAGCATGCTCTAACAAACAAAAACCACTGGTCATTCACAAAGAGAAAGATTAACCTGGCTCAATCTTTTTTGCTGTGCAATCCAACACATTCAGGAAAACATATGTGGGACACACACATCTGTAGATCTGTTTAAAATAATCACAAGTTACCCTGCGGGGTTGTGTTTCATCATTTCAAATGAACCTGAAACAACACCCTCACACCAACGCTGCCTCCTGTGCTGATTTCAATCTCAATGTCCATTTAGCTCAGATAAAGCCATAAAATTTTTCCATAAATGTACTGATGCTTCTCTTGTGGAAGTCAGGAGTAGTGATCACAGACTCTGCATCATGATGAGATCCCCCTGCACTGGATGGATTTCCCTCTTGTGGTTATTAAAAAGCTATATATTTGAATGGCTCCTTGTCTGATGCATCATTTTGATGTGTCTGCTCAAACTCACAGTCATTTGCCCGGGGCGCCGTGATAATTGATTGCCTTGGATGAGTCGGGGGGATTTGGCACGTCACTTCTTGCGGCTTGCTGGTCTGTGTGATGACCACAGCCCCTTCTCCAGACGCAGACTCTCACCGCACTGGGACATGCCCTCACATTTGAATAGATTGTGATGCCTCCCCATTTTCACTCCCCCCCTCACGTGCGCACGCACACACACATACACACACCATGGGGAAATGTGTTATTGCATTGTATCTAAAGGGAGGTTCACCAACCACAGCCACACAGCTGACAGGCTGTCGTCTCTCAGAGAGGGCACTCTCCACTGACTGCATTTCAAAAGAATTAGAGCCTTAACAGACCGGATGATGCTCTTTTAAACAGCTCAGCACAGTTGGGATTTTTTTTCCTCTAAACATCATGAGTATCAAAAAGCTGAATCCTCCAGCTCGTGGAAAATCCTTTCATCACTTACCAACTTTGGTTTGGTTGAAAATCACCTCGAGACCCAAGCTATTCAGTTTAGGGAGAAATTCCTGCAGAAATATGCCACAAATAATGGTCGGGAAACTTAAACAGAATAATACACTGTTTGGATTAACTATTCCCTTTCCAAACTCCAAGCACTTTAAAGTCTCAAAAATGGCTATAGACCACATACAACCAGCCAACAATATGGAAGCTCAAAAACCCACACACCATGAATGAAATTTATGTTGTCAACAAAAACTGCATTGTATATCACACATGAATATTTGTATTTTTTCTTTTTTAGAATTCTTTTTGGTTACCCACTAATCCACACTAACTAGACCTTAGAGGGCCACTCTAATGGGAGGTCACAGATGTTACTTGAGATACAATCGTTAGTGCTAATCTTCTAGTCAATTTAGAGACATCTTGTGTTGGGATAATGTGAGCTGGGGCATCTGTCACTCATGTTGACGTTCCAAAATTCTACAGATGTCATTACAGCGCAGTTTGTAATGTTTTCTTGTGTGTTCATGTGTGTCATCACGGCAAAGTCTGATCATGACCACCTGCTGTAGTAGCAACTGGTGGGGGTTTTTGGGGACTGTCACAAGTTGTTTATGTCTGTGGAGTGATGTAATAAAGTTGGAATGACCACTCAGCACTGAGCTTATAGTGTAGAAATAATTTCTAAATACTGACATTATAATGCAGTAATAGCTTCTGAGAATAAGCAGCAACATCGTTGTTTGAATAAACTTTTCAGATGACACCATTTCATTCATTTATAATACTTAAATATTGGTAAGTGCAAATTTAACAAATCATCAATATTATAAATTAAGTGGAGTGCAGCTCTGATTTTTGGCATGAGTTTGTTTTAGGGGTGTTAAGCTGAAATGGAAACATGCACCGTAAAGCCACCATACTAACTAAACAAATGAATCACAGATTTGCATAGTGATATATAAATAGCCTCTTGCTTGGTAATTTTGCACAGACCAAAGATCTGCTTGAGTCACAGCCGCGACAGATTTTGGTTGGATCGTTTCTCTCCCTTATTCCCATCATCCCTCTCAAACTCCAGCACTGAAACTACAACATTATCCTCCTGTATTTTTGTAGCAATAAACTTTACAACTGAACTACTTTAATGTAATATGGAGTCACAGGCATCAGGGCTCTGCAGCGTTTGTGCTCTAGAATAATTTCGCAACACAATCGACCAACAACTCCTTCCTGGCTTTTCAATGCAACAATCCCCAGTAATAACAGTCCAACCCTTTGTATGATTGCACACTTGCATCCAACTTCACAGCCATGGCACTCCATTGTCAAGTTTCAAAACTGTTGGTGCAACAGTGGGTTCTGTAGCAGAGGTTTCATAAGCTTCACCGTGTTTTCTGTTTAAGTTGTTTAGGTAGGACATTGTATATAAAATTATTCTCTCTCTACATATATATATCTGTGTGTGTGTGTGTTTGTGTGTTTGTGTCTGTGGCTGTGTGCATTTGCATATTTGCAAATCTGCTTTAAAGGTTTCCAACCCTAGATTTACTGTGTGAATATAAAGAGGTTCTATTGGAAACTAGGGCAGCCTATGTGACTGTTGTTTTGTCAGCTAAGGAAGGTCCCCTGGGTGTCTCAGCACTGACAATGGAACCAGGCTCTCTCTTTCACGCTTTGTTTTGAAAGCGAGGCGTGCTACTGACCACAGACCTGCGATGTTGGGATGGCTGTGCTGTGTCGCAAGTTAGAAACCTGATAGGTCTGTTTGAACCTCCTGCTGTGACACAGTTCAAAGATCTCCACCTAATGAAGCAAAGGACTCACTTTACACACAGCGAGCACAACAGTCTGGGCTTTGTTGTGGCTCCTGTCTGCTTTGAATAACAGAGCTTATAACAAAGGTTTCTGCATGTTTTAATTTGTGATGTCTTGTATTTGCATATATAATGTCTAATTTTATTGAAAGAGTTTTTGAGACAAAACTACTCAGGGTTGTGATTGACCATAAACTGTCAGTACCAACTGTCAGGCCAAAAGTTTGGACACACCTTCTCATTCAAATGAATAGGAAAGTGTGTCCAAACTTTTGGACTGTACTGTATTAAATGTATTGAAGGGAAAATTTCAAAGTCAGTATCAATCCTGTCTAAATCTAGAGACATATTAAGTTATAAGGCACAGAATTTGTTGCTTCCTTATTCTGCCTTACAAGAAACTTGATGACTTGCTGTATTATTAAAGTAATGCAAATAATATGGAGAGCAAAATTAATGTCACTTCCCGACTCTTTTTTTTTTTTTTTTTAAATGAGAGAGTGAATATGATGTCAGGGTTATTACGAAGTTTACTGGACAAAATGCTAAAGAATGGTATTAAAAGGAGATGTAGTTCTAATATTGGAGTAAAATTATGGAATGAACAAAGTATACATTTAAAAATCGGTAATTCACTTGTAGTTTTCAAGAGAGCTCTGTAAAACTAGGTTTGAGGGATTTTGTTGTTTTCTTTCATTCTGAACGCTAGCCTTTAATGATGAGAATGTTTGGCATAGATATAAGCTTTTTGCTTCTACCTCAGCCTGTTCAGTCACTACTTCATACATAGATGAATGACTTTTTGTGGACTCACTATCCCGCTTGTTTTTGTTTTTGTTTTTTTATATACTGTATTATGAATAAAGACAGAATAAAATGGCTAATTATTCATTATTTTACAGTTCTGAACATGGCTTACTCAGGAGAGCCACATGTAAAAGCATCAAACTACGTGGAACGAAATGAATGAAAAAGAAATTACTTCAAAACGGTCACACAAATCACACAATCCATTTGTGAAGCACTATGTCTTTCTGAGACATTGCCATAGGCACTAAGCTGACAGAGACTGATTCATCTGACAGAACAGTCTGCAGCTCCATACTTTCTGCCCTTATATAAGGTCTGACTTTAGAAGCTCACAACTTGCTGCATCTCTAAAAAGTAGAGCAAAAGTTTTGTTCTTCCTTAAATTGTGTTGTATTTGACTCCAACCACCTCAACAACTGCATTTGCTGCAAATAAACCATCTGCTTACAATCTTCATTGTTGACACTGATCCTAATTCATTGTTCTCCTTCAGCTGTTCGAAATGACCGGAATAAGAAGAAGAAGGACAGCCCAAAGTCAGACCTGGCAGAGAGCTATGAGCTGACAGCCGAACTTGAGAGCATAATTGAAAAGATTCGTAAGGCTCATCAAGAAACCTTCCCGTCCCTTTGCCAGCTTGGCAAATACACCACGGTGAGTTGTCTGTCCTACCTCTATAAAGTGGATTGATCAGAGTGTCTTTTGATTCATAAACATAACACAGCTACTCTTTCACATTGATTGAGCTGGCCAGTAACATGGTTCGTCTCTTTGATCCAATATTGTGAACAAGCCCTGAATGCAGGGCTCTTAATGATTATCAATATTTTCTACTGTACTATAAATCCCCATCCAAGGCAGCGCCTGAACTCGGACACGTCACTAAGTGTCCAGGCAAGTCCTCACCAACATGTCTCATCTTCTCTTAATCACTTTTACAGTCAGGGAACAATTTTTTTTTTTTTTTTACATTATTGTCATTCTTAAAGTTGTTATACAATTGCATTCAAGTTACATCATTGATAGTCTCAACATGGGTAGCATGGTGGTGCAGTGGTTAGTGCTGTTGCCTTACAACAGGACAAATGTAGGTTCGGTTTGTGGGCCTGCGGCCTTTCTGTGTGTGGTGTGCATGGTTGCATGTTCTCCCCGTGCCTGTATGGGTTTCCTTCAGGTACTTCAGTTTCCTCCCACCATCCAAAGACATCATGTTTGGGTTAATTGGTGATTCTAAATTGTCCGTAGGTCTGAGTGTGAGTGTGAGTCTTTGTTCGTCTGTGTGTGTTGGCCCTGTGATGGACTGGCGACCTGTCCAGGGTGTACCGTTCCCTCACCCAGTGTGACCTGGGATTGGTTCCAGCACCCAACGTGAGAATGAATGAAAATATAATCAAGGCGCAATATGGACAAGTGTACTGTCCAACTTTCAGGAGATGCAATTTTTTTGATGAAATTAAAATGTTTCACAACATTGTTCTTAATTTTTAGCACTATAAGCGTTGTCGTGCTATGGAGACAGTACAGGCCAAAAGTTTGGACACACTTTCCTATTCATTTGAATGAGAAGGTGTGTCCAAACTTTTTGCTTGTACTGTATACGTATACACAGATAATATTTACCAGATATAAAAGAATTTGTTTGTTTGTTGCGTGTCCTCTGTATCCTTCAGCTGACACCTGCTGAAGGGTACCTTATTATGTTGCATTGCAAGTAAAAGCAAGGGTTTGAGATGGCTTAATCCTCCCTGTCATCTCTCGGCAGTAGTCAAGGTTGAGGGGTGTGTGCTGTCCCTAAACCCTCAGGTTTGCTTAGGCTCAGGTTTGAGGTCAAGCAAACGGCATGAAAACCTCCTCCATGTGCTTTGCAATTTGAACCCTAGTTCAGCTGAGTTTTGAGAGGCTTTGCACAATGACTGTCACTGTACAGCAAGTGCAAATAGACTTTGATTGGGAGGTAGGCATGGCAGCAATGTGCAGGCAGCTGACAGCATCTAGTACGTTTGTTTTTAAAGTTGACTTACATATAGATTACAGTCAACAGGAGTGAGCCATGACTGACAGAAGCGCTCCACAAACACTCATCTTTGGGGAACATTGCAGAGCAGGAGTGGGGAGGGGTATGTCTAAAGGTTTAGTGGGGCTTGTTTTGGAAATTTCATGACACCTGTCAATCATGTAAAAAACCTTTTATACAATAATAAATCCAGTAGTATCTCTCTTGTTGCAGTCATGAAAATCATTCAGTCACTGAGAGTGAAGTTTGAAGAGGAGATGGGTGAGAAAAGCTAAATGAGTAGATCACTGGCAGTGTAGCTATTATCCCTCTGCTGGGTGCAGCTGTAAGCTGCTACCACTGTTATATTCAACATATAGTAAGTTTCCATAGCCCTAACTTTCCTTTCAGTCCAAACACAAAGCCTCTAATTGCTGTAACTCCACCCTCAAACCATTCAATCTCCCAGGAGACACTTCCTGATTTAAAAAAAATCAGTCTGCATTGAAGCGAAATCCACAGCTGAAAATAGCAGGACATTACAGCAATAATATTGCTCCCCTGTTATAATATGAAGCCAGTGTTTGCTGTTTGTCGGAGTGGCAGTTAGGCCTCAGATAAAGCCTTAATCTGGATCAGTGGTAATTATGCTTGCTCAAAGGCTGAGAAGTTCCTTATTATTAGTGATTGGATCCTGATGTGCCTTTTGAATCCCCCCTCATTGGAAACAGACGAGAAGCTCCTGCACCCCCAGATTAGGTTGAAGCTTCAATTATGTGGTGAAATATTTAAATCCTAGTCTGCAGTGATTTAGGAGTTCATTTCTGGGTTAGCAGAGATAGCTGTGCGAGTGAGAGAGCTTAGCTCAACAAAGAATAATGTGTCATTGACAGTGACGGCAATGAAAAACAAGCCTGGCAGTTTCAAAGACAAAGTAAAACATCAGTGCTTGGCGGGGTCTGGTGCTCCAGGCAGCAGCTGCAGCTGTACAGTGCATGGCCCCGGTGTGGAGATATTAGCCACATTACAGTTTGTCCGCCATCTCTATCTGTCATAGGTGCTGGCTGCTTTTACTGCCTTTGCCTTTTCTGCTGATGGACTGCATCACACTCATCTCTACACCGCCAATTTCTTTTACAATGTTGCAACTTTTACAATTTGTTTGGTTAAATGTGCTTAAATTAAATTTGAATTCCCTGGCAACTTCCTTGTTTTGTTGTATTGAATTATGAGACGGGTGTAATTGACTGAAATTGCAAAGGTGGGGGAGGGGGTAAAGTATATCAACCTCCTCCGTCCTCTGCTCCCCTTTTTCCTTTCCAGCCACAGGGAAGAGCAAGATAAGTTGCTTTAATATCAGCCACCTCCAACCCCTAACATATGTGGATTAGACAAACACACTTCCCCCTCTCTCTCATACACACACACGCAGACACACACACACACACACACACACACACACACACACAGAAGTCTACCTCTTTCATCCATCCTCATCAAATCAGACGTCAATCAGTGGAATGTGCATCCATAGTGTTGTTGTGTCGACTGCAGCTCGTTTTCTGTGATTTAAGCATAGCCTTAATGTGCCTCTCACTTAACCCCAGATCATATTTAATGATCTCACTTTCTCTACTGTCTCCCTCCACCCTCTCCTGGGTGGCCACACAATAGATTGTTTGCTCGTGACAGTGTCCAGCAGCTGGCCTGCTAACTGCCTTGCAATAACAGCCTCAGGGGGATTGATGTGCTGTGAGGAAGAGGGCGGCTATAGCTGTCTTCACAGTCACTTCAGTGAGCTGATCTGGGGGCTATAGGGGGCTGGAGGGGGCTTCTGTGTTCAAGACCTCTTCACACTGAAACAGCTCCTGGGGGGGAGGACTCACACTGATGTTTGCTGTTTGCTAGCGGGTTGTCACTTTTTCTATTTTTTTTTTTTTTTTTTTTTTTAATTCAAAGGCTTAAGGGCACCTCCATCACACTCCCTCCCATGATCAGTCTTAGAAAGGAAAATCTGTCCAGAAAACGTACCATATAAAATTCTGCAGGCACTTGGGGTTTTGGTAACTGAATTTCTGAAGTATACATGGATCTCTAGTAATAACAGGCCAGTCATCCAATCGTTAGTTCTCTTCTGATCCTGATTGTGGAAACTGATCCTTCAGTAATAATAGAGAAAATGATTTATAATCAAAAAAGACATTGAGATCTACCTTTAGTTCTTATGGACCTTTAACATCTACCTTGAGGCGGAGGAGGGTTAGGGTTAGGGTTAACGCTCGACCTTTAAAGCTTAAAAATTAGGCCTTCTAATTTAAAATGTTTCAACAGTTTCAAACTTCCAAAGGAGATTTTGTTAGAATTTTTCTCCTCAATGTGTCAGTGTGTCGCCACCACCCTCTCTGTGAGTGTGTCCTTGCTCTGTGTGCAGACTCACCCATGTAGAACAGATGGGCTATTCCATGCAAACCATCAGGAAACAAAATGGTCATCAGATGCTCCATCCCCACTGTCAGCCAGCAGATCGCAGCTTTCCTCTTCTCCACCCAAACAATTCTCCAACTGCTGCTCATTCTCCTCCCTGTCTGGATCTGGTTTTCATATCATAACTCTGCTCTGATGGTCCCTTCTTTCCATTTTTTCCTCTCCCTTTTACAATGTTTGTTGCTGCCTTAATCCACACTAAATTTAGAGCAACTGAACATTTTCCTCCACCCTTGCCGAATCACCACTGAATGCTTCTCTTATCCTGCATCTCAGACAAACAAACTGCTGATAACAAAGAAGCTGGAGCAGAAAACAGACCATTAGTATTGAGATGCTATAGTGATGTAGGAGAAGAAGTAAAGGGGAACAGTGTTGTGCTTGGAAGTAAGTTCTATTTCTTGTTGTTGTGGAAAATGTAACTATTACAAGGGCTCAACCCAAAATTGTAGTAATTATGGATTTAGTTGTAGCCATCAGAATTAATGGAAAATTCTTCTTTCTCTTTGCAATTGCCAACATCGTTCATATTGGTACACCTTACAATCACCTAACCCTAACCCTGATCAGTGTAGATCCTAAAACATATTAGCATTACTTAACAGTCCAGGAGGGAAAGAAATGTGCAGATATTAAGACCCAAATTTAAACCGTATCTATATTCAAGCCTTTAAGACCTGAGCTAATGACACATCTGAGTCTGTATTTGTTTTTTTCTTACCCCACGGAGAAAGTGAAGAGATGATGTGTTGTAGCTCTACCCTAGAGGGTTGTTCTTCACTTATGAAGAATAACACAAGGTTATTACTTGTGCTGTCAAAAGTATACAGATGTTGAAGTGCTAATATACCTGGCTCATTCCTCCTTGGTCCATTCATTGGTTATCTCTCACCTTGACTGCAGCCATTCTCTTCTGGCAAGCCTACCCTTACACTCACAGATGGTTCAGAATGCAGCAGTCCATCTGGTTTTCAATTAACCCAAAAGGGCAAATGTCGCTCTCCAACTGATCAACCTTCCTGGCTCACCATGGTCACCCAAATCACCTCAAAGTAACTGAAGTTTGCCATTTACTTGAACTCAGTCAATCATGTCTCTGCTCCTTCTCACTGACTGTGTTCCTCCCAATATATAATCTTTCACCATCAATACAAGACCATCTCAGTCCAAATTGTTCTTATCTGACTGTGGAACCTGATCCTGAATTCTACTGAACAGGGACATTCATCTCTGTCTTCAAGAAGCTGAAAACTCATGTATTCAGAAAGAACCTCTTACATGTTACATTTGTATGTCACTGTCATAAATGCAGAACTCAATACTGACACCACACCTGTACTGCACTAAAGCTCCACTAATGACCTTCATTGTAAGTCTCTTTGGATAAGAGCGTATAACAGGTGAGTTAATGTAAATGTCAGGATAACAAGTTATCAATTTATTCCACTAATGTATTCAGGATGCACAGTTTTTTATATTAGATGTCAGGGATGTTAGACAACAGTGAGGAGCTGTTCAAAAATTTTAGGTATTCCAAGTCAGTTTAATTATCTTTGGATTCATAATCGTAGTCATTTTGTATGTAGGCACCACTGTACTGAAAACCGTTCCTGTTTGTAGATGTTGTAAGTCTTCGAGGGAATTACCTGGGACCCCTTTGCCAAAGTTTCTGAGTTAAGGGTTACTGCTGTCACTAGCTGCAGTGAACCAGCATGCCCAAGACCTGAGACTGAACTGAAACATTCAAATGGAAATCAGCCATCTTTCATGTTATTGCTTGGATTATAACAGTGTGTCAGTGGTTATTTGTTACCAGCACACAGAACATTTGAAATGAATACTAATTTGTAAAGAAAGGCTTAAATCAACAAAATGATGCATCAATCTTACCTTGGCTCAAACCTCGCCCCTCCCTTGAGCACCCAGAATTCTTTTTTCTCCTAATTGCCCCCCCCACCACCCCACACACACACACACACACCATCCACCTCTCAGTGTAAACCCTTTTCTCCCTCTCTTTTCTCTCTCGGTCACCACATTTCAGTCATTGTCTTTATTGTTCCCTGGTTCAATCCACTCCCCACCAGTGTTCATGTAGGTTCTGGACCTTATAGCTGTATTAATGGTATCTCTGCCTTCAAACCACTCTGAGCTACCTGTCACAGCGTTGTTTCTGCATCCCATCATCACCATAGAATCCCACTGACATTGTTGCGCTCATTAATGCTGGGCCTGGCCACCCATCTCGGTTTAGCTCAGGATATTCACAGCTACAATCCTGCCAGTGTGTTTGAGAACTCAGCTCTTATTGAGCTTATTTACTGTATGTAACTTTGACACATATGGAGCAGAGTGAAGAGGCTGCACAGAGGAAATCATTAGCAACAGTCTGTGCAATGACAAAAGTAGCTGCCTATCTGTCTGATGCCTTGTTCGCTCTTTCCCTCTGTATTGTGTGTGTGTGTGGGTGTTTAAGAACTCGAGTGCAGACCACCGTGTGAGACTGGACCTGGGCCTGTGGGACAAATTCAGTGAACTGGCCACTAAGTGCATTATCAAGATCGTGGAATTTGCCAAACGAGTGCCTGGCTTCACGGGGCTGACCATCGCGGACCAAATCACGCTCCTGAAAGCTGCCTGCCTGGACATTCTGGTAGGTGCAGCTCTGCCACTGCCACTGCCATATTTCTACATTGTACACTTATACAGCGCTGATTATCACTCAGAATGGAGAAGACATGCATACTAAAAGCATAAAGCGATCTTTTGTTAACCTGATTCAGAGCTAAAGTTTGGCTTCATTTCACAGACCCATAGTCTACATCCAAGTTTATAGCACGTCTTTCTTTCTAGCGTCCTCTCACTGTTCAATGTTGGTGGAAGTTACAAGACTTAAACTTGCTGAACAGCTTTCTCACAGGGCGTCAGCAGTGATAGTACCATTACATGGAAAGGGATCAGCTAAGAAACTCTGCAAATGTTTTTGTTTAGGTGTTGGTAACTCAGAGGAAGAATAAACCTGATGTCTACAGATTCTGTGAATAATGCTGTTGGGTGGTTTAGATTATGTGTAAAACATGCTGATAACCTATCCTTAAGTTTATAAAATCCTAAATGCAGCTCTTTATTGATCAGAGGTCAGAGAGTGGATTGGTTAGAACTGAAAGAAAGGCTCTAGACATTTGGATAACTAGAGCTCTGTACAACTGTGTTGGGCAGAGAAGTTTCACGGTTAACAGTACATCCAACCTTTAGGTGGACACACTACAACAACACAGAACACGTCAGGTTCCACTTCTCATCACCAAAGCCAGAAATCTGAGGCAACGGTGGAAACACGATTACTAAAACCTGGACTGTTGAAGACACCATTTGGTGGATCTGGATTCTTGGCAGTGTGGTGTTTTGGAGGATTGTTTTGTTTTTGTTTTTTTGACTGACTTGGGGTGTTACCAATCAGCCCTGGTCTGGATGTCACAGTCTGAGGTTGTTTTCCTCGACGTGACAGTGCATCCAGGACAGTCTCCAAACCTGGATCCAGTAGACCACCCCTGGGATGTGGCACAACAAGAGACTGGAGCGGAAATGATGCGATGCAGTGAGGTCAACATGGAGCAGAGTCTCAGAGAAAAGTTAAGACTTCTGGTGGATCCAGAAAAATAAGAACTGAGGAGCCACTGATTAAAATGCATAAGGGCTACAAAGAAAGAGGCATGTTCTTCCTGTAGCCAGGTATATAAACCGGAAGTGATACACAGGATCATCTGCATTTTGGTGAGAACATTATGTGATTAATACATGAAGATACTTATTTATTTCTGGTGTACAGTAAGCATAACTTCTGGCCATATTGTGGATGAGTGACAGCTGATTAAAATTACGAATTGTTTGAACTGTGTAACAGGTATAGTTTCTGTGGCAGAGGTGCTTTAATACATGGATTTTTGAGTTTTCATTGAGTAAATCATACTTGTCAGATGTGACAAAGCTATGGAGCTGCAGTGAACTCCAGGGAACACAGGGGTGAGAAGTTGAAGGCCAGCTGTGACGACTTTCTGGCTCTCATTCAACCATCAGCATCCGTTCACCAGCACATTTCTGTGGTGAAGGGCATACATATTGTGCACAAGTGCTGGGTTATGGAGTATCGGAGTAAAGATCAAACACTGTGTGTGTGTGTGTGTGTGTGTGTGTGTGAGAGAGAGATAGTGTCTAACCACAGGCCTGGCCAGCCGGTGTGAGTACCGCCAGTAGCCATGTTTTATTCTGTTTCATGTTGCAGACACGTCTGCCACTCACTGTCAGAAGCATCCCACTCGAATAGCTTCAAAGGCGACTGTAGACTTCACATCGACTGACAGTTGCTTCATTAAGTGTTCACACACGTACACGTACACACACACGCATTCAGTATAGCATGCAGTACAGAAGGGAGGTTATTTTCTTTGAATGAGTGGAAGTTCATTGTTTTGCCTGTGCTAGTTGCCTCCTTGCTCATTATGGGGGACTTGTTAGACCTGGTTCAGGCTCCTTCTAGACCTCAATAAGTCTAGGATATTTGTTCAGAAGAACTGCTCAAATATGAAACCTCTGAGCAACATTTTCAGGTTGTGGATGTGTGAAGAGTTATTTATGTTATTTATATGGCCATTGTTTGCATCTGCTTCGTTCTTATTAAAGGTTTAGCTCAACAAAATTACTTTCAGTTTTTTGTCCCTTGGACATTGTATGAATTTATATTTTGGCCACTGGGGGGAGGCAGAGCAGGCAGGAAACAATGCATGGCATATTATCAGCTTATTGAGTCTTTGCACAGATTTATGATGACTCCAGATTTACATTAAGCCTCCAAAGTATAAGGTGCTGCTTTAGTCCAATAGCTGTTTGATGCTGGACAGTGAACAGAGGATTCAGCACAGCTCTGTTGCTGAGAACAGCTGCTGCTGCTGCTGCCATTGAACCAAAATAGTGCTAAAAGGCTCTACAGACCTAAGTAGAACTGGCAGATACAGTCATTGAAGCCACAGGCTACTGCACACATAACGGAAAAAAAATATTTTAAAAATGGGACTTAGTTAGAAATAAATTATTGCTTAAATATTGAAATATACAAATAAATGGAAATAAAATCATATTGACAAAAAAAAAGCAGATCTATGCAACCACCATTACCAATCCAGTTTTAAGACTGAGCTCGGACTCCCTGCCTAATTAACATATGGACACCGGAATATAAATGTAATATATGAAAAATAAGTAGAAATACACAAATTTAGATATAATTACTGAATATAACTTTAAATGAAGACATACTTAAATGAATAATATAAGAGTGGTTTTTCAGCTTGGAGTTGGCTGCTTTACTGTCACCATTTTGGTGGTGCTTGACTCCATCTTATTCAGGCTAATCCAAACACCACCCAAATGTCACACCTCCCATTTAAGCTTTGAAGATGTTTTCCATTTTGGAATAGTTTTGATAAATAAAGTTGCAGAAGTGAACATGCTAACACAACTGTGGTGTTTACTCATGAACAATTTGCTACATATAAATCCACACAAAACTACACAAAACTAAAGGTTTTCTCAAGTTGATGAGCCAACAAGGCAAAACCAGACTGGCAACATTAGTTTTCATAACACTCACCCTATTGATACAATGGGTTGCACCAGTAGGTCCCATTTCAAAAATAACTGTTACTGTATTGTTCTCATCACTAATCAGGGTAACTCAGGCTGACATACAGGTATTTAGCTTTTTTCAATTAATATGCAAGCTTACATTTCCTGATGATGAACATTTTGCCAGCTTTAGATTTACCTGGCACAGGCATACCCAAAGTCTTGTGGGTGGTAGAGCTAAGGGAAACCAGACAGTTGTCAAAGCAACAACTTGTCAACAAGATAAAATTCCCCCAATCAATGTTGTGCCTTTATTTTGCCACAAAGCAAAATCTCAATGATAAATGTGTCAGTGTGGTTCAATCGTAATGTAAGAGAGGGTAGATTTTTTCGCGTCAGCTTGGAAAACTGACTTTTTTACTTTTTGTATTTTTTTTAGCATTAATTTTAAAAACACAAGAAATGCATAGTTTATATTACAGATATTTGAGGTATGGAGAAGTTTGCAATATTTGAAAGGCGCTAATTCTGGTTTTTGCTGTTCTTTTGGATTTACTGGTTCTATCTAAGAAGAGATAAACACATTTTGGTTCGGAATGTTGCTGAGTGAGCCTCTTTCTGCGTTCTTTCCATCCCTGTCAGATCCTGCGCATCTGTACGAGGTACACCCCAGACCAGGACACTATGACCTTCTCCGATGGGCTGACCCTCAACAGGACGCAGATGCACAATGCAGGCTTTGGCCCACTCACCGATTTGGTGTTCACTTTTGCCAACCAGCTGCTGCCCATCGAGATGGACGACACGGAGACAGGCCTCCTCAGCGCCATCTGTCTCATCTCGGGAGGTGAGCGAGTCCAGGCAGTGTGCTGGGGTTTAGTGAGGGGAGGGAGGGCAAAATATCAGCACAACTCACAGAGAAAGTTAAGGACACAATTTAGAATGTGCTGGATTCTATGCAATATGATGGGTGGTATTCATCATCAACCACAACACAGTATGTCAAAATCAAATTGCCCGCACATACACAGACCGTACACAGACCTGCCTGTCATACTGTTACACAATATATCGTTATAGATATAGATCTTTAAAGTAATGTTGTCTTGACTTTCATCAAGCAGAGTGATTAAACTGACCCTTTCTACGTTCAAACTCTGCCAAACATGTGAGTGACAGACGAGAGACATTAAATACAGGTATGTTACAGCAGCATCAGTTGGCTGAGTGGTGTGTTTGAGCCCCCCGAGAGAAAATTACCCTCTGTTTGTATGACTGATGTCCTCATGTCAGCTAATGCATACACCCACACACACACACATCAAGTTTTACAGTATGGCAACAGGAAGTTACACAACTACAGTTCAAATCATGGCTCTATCCAACTATCATTTTCATTGGTGCTTAGGCATTGCCGCCGGGTTTCCATTCAACAAAATATTTCATTATATTGTCATTCCCCAGAGCCTTGGTAAATACTACGGGCTCTTGCATAATCTGTTGAAAGCGTGAGACACATCTGATTGCATCTATAATCGTGCACCTTCACTTCAGGTCCAGCAGTTTATGATTTCACTACACACACTGCCACCTGAAGACCAAATCGTAGAGTGCATGTTCAAGAATAGATACAAAATGAAATTAAATCATCAGAGAAACATGTTCAGAACACACTACTCAGATTAAAGACATCAAAGTCTTTATAAAGTCAAGTGGTTGAATCCTCATGCTACAACATTATCATCACAATTTCCCTGATTTGCTCAAAAAAGCCTTTGACCTGATTTGACCAGCACACCCAGCTGTTTGTCTGTTTCTTTTTCTGCCATGGTGGCAGCAGGTTGTGAAAGTTTTTACTTTAGGAAGAGATGTCTTTAAAAAGGCCATGTCACAAATTTTTCTATCACAGAAAAGATTTAAAGTCAAAGAAGGCATGGAAGTCTATATTTGAGCTGTATGGACCTTCAACATCTACCTTTAGGCTAGAATGAAAGTTGTTGTTACAACTTGGATTTTATCTGTGTTTCTCTGTTCAGTTTCAGCCAGAATGAAAAAGCTGTCAATGGAAAACTGAAGGAACTCAATGGAACATGAAGCTGTTGCATATGTATTATAAGCTTCAGGGTTGGCATCATGCAAAAATTAATATTCCAACCACCTAGAACACTGTGTTGTGTAATCGCTATAGACTGTAAAATTTGCAGAGAAATGATAATGTGATGAAAATCAAATCAATGTAGGTCTTCTCCACATTGGTAGTGGCTGAATATGATTTCCAGTATAATCAAGTCTAATAAAAGCCATTAAAATGTTAAATAAATAAATAATAAAGATGTATAAAACCTCTGTAGTGAAAAGGAACTGCCAGCCTAAAAGACCAAAACATTTCACTGATAGAGCTGAGGCACTGGTGCATTTCACCACTTACTCAACCTAATGATCACTATTTGCACAGAAATGATCTCTGAGTAGATGCATGTGTTTTTATATGACCACTACTGCTGATCAGTTTTAACTTTAAATCCTCAAAGATGATCACTCTAGAGAATAAATCTTTGAATGATTGTCTGCTCAAGTTATCTGTTACTGCAGTCGCTTCTCTGTTACAAATGAGTACACAGAATGAGATCAACCACCACATCAATCCAGGCTTCACTCTGCTACATGTGTATTAGCCTCTAGCTTGTCTACATTAGACGAAGCAAAGACAAGGATTTTTCATAGTTCAGCTTCAAAGTCTTACACGATTTGTGTGTGTGTGTGTGTGTGTGTGTGTGTGTGTCTGTCTGTCTGTCAGATCGTCAGGATCTAGAAGAGCCCTCCAAGGTGGATCAGCTCCAGGAGCCACTCCTGGAAGCTCTGAAAATCTATGTGAGGAAGCGCCGGCCCAGCAAACCGCACATGTTCCCCAAAACCCTGATGAAGATCACAGATCTGCGCAGCATCAGCGCTAAAGGTGGGAAAGATATGTCACCTGAAGCTGTCAGGATGTTCCAGGATTGTAAATAGCAGAATAAAATATTGGCTACCACCTGAACAACCGACCTCTCAACTCAAATACAAGACAAAGTGGTGATTAAGCAAAAAAAAAAGAAAAAGAAAAAAAAAAGGCAAGTGTCATATACTTCATGACAGATTTGGGGTTTTGAACATATGTGCAAAAATGGAACTATAGATATTATTCAGTTTATTATCTTAACCCTATCTTTAAGGCTGAATTCTTGGTAGTTTACAACCAAGCTAACTAACCCATAGCAGAGACACAATTGATGTGCAATTTATGTGTCTCTAATGTGCTTTAGAAAAGTGCACATATACTGCTCAGCTGCTCCCAGCTCTATTTCTTTAAATAGATAAATAGCTGATACCTAAAAGTTTCTCTTAATTTCAAAATTGTTCTGTCAATAATTTTCAATTGTCTGTCACTTTTGAAAGGTTTTATTGGTTTGATTTTGTTCCTAAACTTTTGTCATAATAACAGATAAGTCTCTAGATCGCACATAACCCAACATGTACCACAGCCACCATGCACACACAACACATCTTGCGTGTTCCTGTTGTCATCCTGGTGACCGTAAACAGCATGAAACATCTGCAGGGTCTTCCAGTAGTGAGGCTTAATTTACCGCATGGGCAGTTTTGGAAAAACTTTTATAACGCTTCTGATTTGAAACATTTGTTGTTAAATTTTAATACTGATTCATGAAATCTTGTGTATTCTAGGTTTTATTTTCTTCTTTTTTTTGGTTTATTAAAACAGTCCATGCTGGAACTTGACACATTTTAAACATATCAAACTCTGCTCAAAATACTAAGAAAATCAGTCAGTGGAGGTAGAGAAAAAGAACAAAGGATAGAAAAGTTGCAGAGCTCGGTCTTCATCCTGAATTGCTTAAAGAAGACCACACACAACTACACCACAAGAGAAACCAATCACCAATCACCACCAACCCCAAAACTGAAATTACAGAAACAACAGAACCCAAGATTCTTGACCATGATGAGAAACAAAGAACAACATGGGTAGAGAAAATGCTCATGAGTCCACCACTAACAGCCTTCATGTTGTGAGGCAAGTAAGTGTCCTTCTTACATGATGGAGATCATGGGCTTCTCTCTAATAAGTACAGGAGAGCGAGAGACAAACAAAAACACCCCACTCCGGTGTATCATGGCTGTGCTACATAAATTCATGTTTGTTGCAGTGTTTTATTATCTTTTATCATTATTTGAAATTACTGTTGTATCTAAAACCCTTAATGAAAATTGTCCCAATTTGCCTTAAAACTGCTAATGGTAACCTAAATATCCAGATCAAGTCTTTTTTGATGATCCCATGCAGTCCACAGATAGATGATAAAGTACAGTACGGCATAAAGGTTGGTTCATACAGTCTGTAGTTAGACCTCAATGTCTTCCTTGATTATAAATCAGGTGTAGGTTCTATGTTAATCTAGTGAAAGTATCAAAGGTCTCAGGACTTCTGCCAGGACTTTGTGATGTCATCACCGTCCTCCTCACCCACCCCCCACTCACCAAACAACCTAGGCGGATTTGGTTTCTCTAAGTGTTCTGCAATCTGCAATATATTTCTTAAACAGTCAATCAGAAGAGTGGATCAGATGCTGTCTGCACTGATCTGTTGTTACCAGAGATCCAGAGAGAAACCTGACAGACAAGACGTAAAACAGTACTGAGATGGCCTCGCAAATATATCTTCTCATCGTAATCAAATCTTCAGCTTTAAATACTGGAGAATCTAGGACCAATCAAATAAAAACTACACATTTTTAAACTACATTTTACACTGTCAAGAAAGAACATTCAGATTCCAATTTTTCTATTTGTAGGAGCAGAGCGGGTCATCTCTCTGAAGATGGAGATCCCGGGTTCTATGCCACCTCTTATCCAGGAGATGCTGGAAAACTCAGAGGGCCAAGACAGCCAGAACAACAGTAGCAGCGGCAGCAACAGCACTTCAGCCAAGGCAGAGGCAAAGGCAGAGGATGGCTCAAGCAGCAAGGACAGCCCCAGTGATGACACCTCTGCCGTGGAGTCGCAGGAGTCCTTGGACACTGATGGGACCACAGCCACACCACCCAATGGCAAACCCTAGGAGGCACCCACAGGTGACTCTGAGACTTTCTCTGTTATTACTTTGCACAAAAAAAGAACGGCTGCGCAAGACGTTGACCTCTTAAAGTCCCTCCGCCCCAAGTATTCAACGCTTGGTATTACGCTATCTTTATATCCTTCTTCTCCCATTCCCCTAAGATTCCCTCCTTAAAAATGAAACAACACGGAGGCCTCAAAGGATCAGTGCTTTGGTTATAATTCTGAATTGAGCTCTTATTTGGCAAGGTGTCTCTGGGACTGTGACACAAAAGGCGTGGCCTTCGCAAACCACCAGAGTCGATACTCCTCAGGTCTCCTGTGTAACTTCTTATCTGCATGATGGGAGTTGGATAAGTGGTTTTACTTCTCTTTCTCTCATGCTCTCTCTCTTACTCTGTCCTGATGTCTTTTCACCTCTAATATTGTTGGCATACATACATTGTACATACCATTGTATGATTAGATCTCCATTTCTATGATGAATTTGTGGTGCTTTTTTCATTATCTTAAATATTATCTTTGAGGCGATACATCAAGGTTTAAAGAAGGACTAATTGTATGTCCTTCAAAAAGTTATCTAGAATGTTATTGCATATAGACGTTATGGAAGTCTAATATTTTATATTTGTTCCTATATTTAAAACTGTTTTTGTCTTTTAAAACACTTATGAGTTCATGTCTCTACATGAATGAGTGTATGTCCACAGAATGCAAAGCTTCTCTCCACATCAAGAGCCAAGTCTGTTCAACTGTTTTCTCATAGGAGGGAAGCACAATAGCAAAAGCCTTTTACACACACTCATCAGATTGACTAAACCTAACATAACCTATCAGCTTTTGCATGGCCCAACAAACCAGATTAGATTTAAAATGGATGAATTTAACTCCTTTGGTGGCTGTGCCTCCTGAGAACAAAAGTTTACTATCTGTCAAAATAAAATTAAGTAAAGTATGTTGCTGATAGTTACCAGAGATTTTTCTGCAACAGGCTGTGATCGCATAGGACATCCTATACCTCAGCTGAACCATGATACAAATGTTTATCAGTTTAATTCCCCCCCTGAAAAAGATTAGGTTCCTAAAGGTATTACAATTATTTTCACTGACCTTGAACCACAAGTGCATGAGGAGGGTGTGTGGCTTCACATTGAGATTATTCATATTTATTTATCTTCTGGTTTCATTGCTGGGAGGAAAAAACACAAGTTCAGAAAATATATCAGGGCCAAGAATATGAAGGATTACAAAAAAGCCAAGATTGAAGTATCCATACAAGTATGCATACTCCTGTTAGTGAGCAGAGACAGCATTCGTCTCCTCTGGTTTAATGAGTCTGTTCATCTCCAAACAAACAAGTAGCAAAGGATAATGACCATCGTTAAAACATAATGTAACAGTATCACAAATGGTAGCATCAACAAGTCAGTGAAGTCTCTAATGGCAGTTCTGCGCAATATCAATCCAATGTTAGCTAACATTTCCGAACATGAGACACCAATATTCATGCAGGAACAAGACTGCAGCTGCAGAAACCCTCGGTGTGAGGGCTGTTTCTTCTTTTCCTCTGTAAGACCAAATGTGCTAATTCATCTGTCGATTTACTTTCTCCTCATAAATACTGCAAAGAAAATTCTTCATTTAAAATTAGTACCCAAGTGTGTTACTTGTCCTGTTATCATTTTATGCAGTTTCCATAACAGTTATATTTAATGAGTATGTGGTTATTATGGATAAAGAAAGAGAGTCAAGATAAAATGAACCAAGGTTTTAGCTGGTGGAGCTATTGCTTGTCTTGGTTATGGTAATATTAACCATGTTCTTGAAGATCTTGATTTCTAATTGGTACATGAGTGACAGCACTGTTCCCATCAGCCTCTATGTTGCCTTCTGCCCCTTTATCCTTGCTTCCTCTGTTAACTGGCAGTTCTAGGTTTGGACTTTCCATTCTGATCACAGCCAATGACTTTTCCTGAATGTCAACCTAATGAGTGTGTTTCTTTCACCAACAGCAAGAACTACCAAGGCACTGCACATACACATGGGCTCTGTTATGGCCTTATGAGCAGAGCTCCTCAACCTGCTTTTCTTTACCTTTTCAGAAGTGTCTTGTTTGAGCTAATGATACACAGGGGCAATGCAATCCTTAAAACACTGATGACCAAGATCCATGGGTCGGGGGAGATTGTACACTAAAGCACACAGTGGGGTGGTATCCACAAGCATTCGCCTTAGACTTTAGACTTGACAGTGACATTTCTACAAAAGCAGATCCCAGATGACCCTCCACTGCTTAGAGGAAGTTAAGTCAACCTGCTCTTTGGACAGAAGATGCAGCTGAACTCTTAATTTCATTGGCACGGAGGATGGAATTGTATTAGATGTGGTCATTATTCTAAAATTAAAAGATGATCCAAGAATGCAGCTTCTTTTCAAAGTTGATGTCAGACTTATCAGACAATTAACCTCCATTACAGCCACTTATATCCAAATATTTCCGAAATTGCTCCATGTCTTTTGGCCCCTGCTGGCTGAATAGCTTCATTCAAGTGTCATCACTTACAGCACAGGGGACAAACTCACTGTAGCACTTTGAATATTGCAAACATAGCTTTAGCAATGATGTCAGTGCAAAGGCTAACAGCAGCAACCCATCATAACCCAACATAAAGCAAATGAACATAAAGCGATCATAAAAGAAGGCTGATTTTAAAACAGGTATTGAAATATTATCAAACTACTTCAATAAAATGGTTTCCTCTTCACAAGTATATGTGAATAAGATGACTTTAGAACAGTCACAGCCTGAGTTTTTGTTTTAAATGCACCAGTTTGCAATAGAACATATTTGACCTAGCAGGATTTCAGACTTTTATTTATTTAAATGTATTTGAACAGATTCATTAAAATTCATCAACAAAAAATTTATTTTATTTAACTTGCAAAATAAAGTCACTCAAAGTCCTCTTACTTGGTTGTTTTTTAGCTTTGGAATTAAACACATTTTCCCCATCAGCGTATAGAAAATGCTTAGTTGTATCTATAAACAGATCTATAAATGTTTTCCATGATGCTAAAGGGAGCAAAATTTTGGGAACTGAATTTAGTCACTCAGGAGTCTGGAATCAGTTAGTTCAGCAGGAGTGAGCCAGGCTCTTATCTCAGGCTTTTGGAGAAGCTTTAGCATTAAAATGTACAAATATAATTCTGTTTTGAACTCAGTGCCCACTGATTAGCTGTTTCTGGAGATTTTAACAATATGAAATCATCTGAATACTACAATACTACATTATAATAACAGAACAATGTCATACCCTCAAAATATCTAACAAGGGAGCAGCAAAGCTAACCCTAACACTTTACAGATAATAGAGTCATGTGACATTTAACCCGTCACTGACGCAAAACAGGCTCGATAAACCCTGACTTTGGAACAGAAGATGCTTTACTAATATGCACAGTAATGCAAATTTGAAACCTGTTTTAAAATCAAATTGGATTTTGGGCACCTGTTTTTTTTCTTTCTTTCTTTGGGAGTTGTGGGGGACAAACACACTCCCTTACATATTAGCAGAAACAACTGAACTCCATGTTCCAGTGACTCAGGCAATGAAGGGTTCTGGGCCCCAGCAGCACATGATAAAAACCCATTGGCATTCCATCCCCACCCAGAAATACATATCATAAGGGAAACCAGAGCTGTTCTTTTATTTATTTATTTATTTATTTATTCAGTTTTTTTAAGTGTTTGAATGTGAATAGCTTCATGAAATTTGTCAAAGGAATGATATCCAATGTTAAGGAATATTTACTCCTGTTACAATAATCAATGTAACAAAGAAATGCTCTCCCTTGATTTCTGTCTTGCTCTCCTGGTGAGAACATCTGTTTTTCTTTTCTTTCTTTCTTTTTTTTTCTTCTTTGAAGCTGGAAAACCTTCACAGCCGACGAATGTCCACATCCACCCCTGAAGTGTCCATCGAGCCTTCAGGTGCTTAGGACACAGCAGGAGCTGTTATCTGTTCCTTTTGGAGACTACTTCACAATGCTGAATTACTCTTGTTTGTTTCTGTTGAATGTTGTACCGACGTAACTGTAATACTCTTCTATCTAGCTCATTGCAAAGGTGTTACATAAATGGTGTGTGCTTTGCATTTCATTTGGCAGCTCTGTTAAAAAGATGCTCAGTTGTTTGTCCTTGGAAACGTCAACTCACATCTAAGTATAAAAAAGAAGGAGGAACTGGAACGTGGTGGGCTGGTCTGGGCATCCAAGTCACACTTCACACAACACACACATATGTAATGGACAACAGAGAGAAAGAGAACTCCATTAATAGGACAAATGGGCGACCAAGTCATGTAAGCAGTCAATATTGTCAATATTTTCTGTTCCTACCTCTAACTCTTAACCAGGAAGCCAATCAGCTGTCATCAATCAATCAAAACCAATCAATTGTCAGCTGTTTGGTAAACAGGTCATTACCTAATAATTGACTAAGTAAATGAGTAAGTGCTTGGAACAGCAGCAGGATTCAGTTTAATCAGATTTAATCAGCTGTAGTTAACAGTATCACCCCTCAGATAGCCAGACAACCAGCCTCCACTGGGAACAAATTAAAACTGCACTACAAAATATTTTTATATTAATCATACACCATACATTCTAACTATTGTAAATGTGAACGGTATCACTCATAGGTACAGCTCCACAATAAATTATCACCCAGTTTCACGACAGAGCAGTTCTGCCTCTTCAAGTAGTTTTATAAGATGATAATAACTGTATTTATATAGCAATTTTCTTAATGCGTTACAAAGTGCTACACAAGTAAAAGGAAGCCCAGATTCATAAAAATGTCCACGTCAGGAATCTATCTGAACACATTCAACTTTGGCCTAACATTTTTGAGGAAGACAGAAGTGTACTTGTGCTGTGTGAATGAATCATAGTAAGGACCAAACATTTTCCCAGCAGAGTGACAACATTTTCTCCAGCCCTCACTGTCTGTGTTCAAATTAGCATTAGTTTATTACAGTTAATTTAACTTGATATCAAAGATTAGGGTGAGGGACAAAGAAAGGTATCATGTCCTCACAAAGTATCTATTTGTGTGTGCGTGTGTGAATGTGAGTCTCTGTCAGCTTTAAAGCGTGATTATACCTTTTACGTATGGCCCACTGTCTCCAAGACAAAGTAAAATTTGAAATACAAATAAATGACTCAAAATGTTGAATTGCCTCTTGAAATATTAAAGAGGCTTTTGAATGCTTGAAATGAACAAATACTTGCATCCCTGAAATACTGTCAGAGGGAGATATTAAAATCATCACAAAGCTTTTAATATGGACACTAAAACAGGTTGATTTCAAAGGAGGCTACCACACCTCTAGGACTGTAGTCAAACTATAAAAACACAAACTAGCTATTTTTACTAGGCCATATAATTTTAATGACTTGGTAAAGAGTGAAACCAGATAAATAATTGTAATTAATGTAGTTATTGTCACTGAGTATTAAATGTTCCCAGGATAAGTCAAAGGACAGGTTGTTTCCTCTCATACACTGACGTTAACCTGGCAGTCGTTTACTTGTAGGTAACCAGCTACTGAGCTACACAACTGGGTTACATAAACCCTGTATCATCCCCACGTATCAGTCCATCCCGGGTTGACACCAGGAGTCAGAACACACGACCATGGACCTCAGTATCAGGCATTAACAGCATGTAGTCCTGACAATGTTTTGGTCGACATATTAGGCGTCCATAGTTGCCTTTTTTCCATCTTACAGAGAACCTCATTATCAATCATATGCAGTGTTGTATAGTCATATGTTAATATGAGACATGAGGGTCAAATCTTGCTGAGGGCAAAATTTGGGGTGGGACTGATGTGGATTAATCCCATGAGCTCCACGCCGCCAAGCCCATTGGTTGAAGTTGACTTCAGGAGCTGCTCTGAGGTTTAAGCTTTGATCTGTTTGCTCTCCATTTTGAATATTGTCTTTGTTTGTACATTAACATATGCTTTTTATGTTCATATACTGTTTAACTTTACCATGACCTGTCCTGGCAAAGTAATAAAATATATTTATTTTAAAATATTTGTGTTTGCCTTCATTATATAACTGCTTCTATCAGGTAACAGCCTTACTAGATTGACTAAAGCCCTGACAGTGGCCTCTGTATAAAGTGTTTTTTTTTTTTACATAATACAATTTAATGGATAACGATCAGTAAAACAATGAACAATGAACAACTTATTATTTTTCCTGTTCCTCTGCATCTCAGAGAACTTATAACTTGGTTGCGGTGATAGACTGAGCCACAAACCAAAAGCATTCTGCTCCTGTGGAAGCATGTTCCTCACTGGAGAAATTTGTGCCCATTCTGTTTTTGTTCAGCAGCTGTTTACACTGCAACACAAAGCCAAGTATCCATCAGCAACCAGGAAGCTGCTCACATGCTATGTGTAGCAATAGAACAAATGGATAATGGTCCTCTCTAACTGGGTGATGTTGATGTCAGTTGATTATATGCCAGGGTTGCATGAACAGCTTCTGTCACACCTAAGAAGTCAAAGATCTAAGCTGTAGACTAAATGTGTTTTTATAATACTCACGTTTAGCCACAACTAAGCACAGGAAAATGGCAGATAACTTGTCACGCCCCTCCTTAAATATTTCCTGCTGTTCTTATAGCTTACCTGCTACATAGAGCTACACTGATTGACATACTGTCATTAATGAGAAATGTTTCTCAACACTGGGAAATTGTGAGTAACTTTTTACAACTGAGTGATGGGGACATGGCTATGCATATGTGTATGTAATGGTATATACCATTAAAATTGCTCTAAAACATCAGTTATTGTGGCAACTCACCAACTCAACATAAACTTCAGCTTTTTTTGTCAGCAAAAAACCTTAATTAGTTTCTAAAGATAGCAAACCAAAGCAAAGGGCAGCGAGTTGGAGAACTTGTTGGGCCCAGAAACAAACCTTTCTTCCTGCTGGGTGCCCCTCATGATCAACTGGAGGTTAGAATCAATCTCCTCCCTGAGAGATGTAGCCTGTCTCTCAAACTCAGTGAGGGTATTTTATTTGTCATTAAAGATGAGCAAAGGTTTTCGAAATGTTGTAAACTTGCACTTATCCCTTTGGAGTAAAATCTTAAAAGAGCCAAGGAGCGGATAACTTCAATGTCTTGAAAATCTTCAGTGGCTGCTGCATGCCATACTAGTATGCTTCGCTTAACAGCTTACACCAATAAGCCAAAGGCTGAAACATGAAGCCAAGAATTAGCAAAACCCTGCAGTTCTTTTACTGACCACTAGAGTCTGGCTGCAACAGTCAGTCAGTCCCCATTGAGTCCCGGGATAAAAATCGGACTCCAAAGCAGAAATAATCATGTTTACAGCCTTGAACATAACCCTGTAGACAGTAAGGACAAGTTCTGTATAAATTACCAGTTTCATTTTGTTAAGGATAAAAGTCATTTAGAACCTGTGGGGAAATTGGGGATGGAGTCAGGTACTACCAATATGGCAACTGTGGAGCAGCCTGCTGAGCTTCCGAACTGCTCTTTAGAAACTTTTGGGTAACCTCAAGAGACTACATACATCTTTATTTACAGCTGGGGCCTATACCACAGACTTTAAACAGGAAAGACGAAGAAAGAAAAGAATCAATTCCATTTCTCTATGTAACAATGTGATTTTGTAATTGTGCTAACAAGCAAAAGGACCAGGCCAGCAAAACCACTGACATTTCATCGTTTACTTTCAACTTCATGTTCAAAAAGTTACATAGTATTTTAACAATTAAAATGTGCTAAAGCACAGCGTCTAAACATCTAAAAGCCACTTTGGACAAATACATAACATTTTAATGAGCATAAAAAAGAAACCTGTATATGTATAATAAAAAGTGTAAAACACCTACACATTAAAAATCATTGAACATCACCATTAATGAAAATAAAATGAAACTGGAAATGTACAAAAGTCTGTGGGAACACAGAAGGAGGAGGTTTACTTCAATACAAGAAGAGTGTGTTTGAACATGACCGAACTTTGTTTTAATCGAACATGTTGTCGTCGTCGTCGTCTTCTTCCTCGTTGTCTGACTCCTGGTAGTATTTCACCTCTTTCTTGGCGCGGCCTGGCCGATCACGAGATAGAGCATTCATCACACTCATGCTGTTGCTGCCGTCATCCTCATCATCAGAAGCAGGTTTCTGAGGCTTCTGCTAACAAGGAGCATAAATACTTAATTAAGTACATCTCATTGGTGTTGTGTGTTAAGCCAACATGTTTGACAATAGTAAAATAAAAAACGTAAACATAAAAATGTCAATCTAAGAAAAACAAGCTGTAATAATATACATATACACACAGAGTGAGCTGTGTCTATTTGTAGCTTGCTAGCAACAATTTGAGGTCGTAATGGAGGACCTGGCTGTCCTGTGTAAAAAAAAAAAAAAAAAAAAGGGAAAAGGAGTGTAGTACAGGCTAACTATTCACGTGTGGGAAAAAAAAAATTACAGCAAGGCGTAATTTGTGTGGTAAGAATTGTAATGAGATTTGCCTTTAAATGTAATATTTTGATGGCTCGCTGCAACTCTGCTTGTACAAACTTCATTACTGCACTGCCAGATATGCATCGCCAGATTGGGGGGATTTTAAAACATGTTAACTGGGTTAAAAATGTTTTATCAAATTAGTCATGCAAATGAATTAATATGGATTATCATTGCGTTAATTTTGACAGCCCATATATCATGTATCACATTCTGCTCAGTGATTCGGCACGCAGGAGATAAAATCCTATTTGCTTTTGTCAAATTTTTTTCTGACGTTTGGACATTATTTACCAATGGAAGTTTTTTTGCCACTGGCAGCATTTTGAAGGAGTTTTGTTTTTATTTGATTAAGATTCTTAAATAGATAAGTGTATTTTGGTAGTCTAAGGTATGTGATACAATTGCCTTCATGTTCTGACCATCAACTTTTTAGTTGTCGTTTCATTGATAAACACAGGAATAAACTCACTCTGCTGGCAGGTTTGACTGTTTTCTTCATTGGACTGTACTCGTCTTCAGAGCCAGAGCCCTTCCTCTTCCTCCCCCGGCCTTTACCTGCACAAAGTCAACCAAATCGCAAATTGACCAAACCATCACAATTACACGTCCTCCCCCTCTATAGTCATCTTGAATCTCTCTCGGATGTACCTTTAAGAGCTGGTGCTGGCTTCTTGGACCCAGTATCGGAGTCAGAGTCCCAGATGGATTTATCTGGTTTCTTTGCTTTTGGTGCTGGTGGCTTCTTAGGTTTGGGAGCTACATCAGAGGGCTTCTTAACTGCTGCAAAGCACAAATGAAAACCTGGTGGTTAACTATGTCCATGATTGATCTCACACTTTCTTTTAAAGCACTTACATGGGGAGTTTTACACCACAATGACTAATTCACCTCTTTTTATATATGTCACACTGTGATCGGTTAAATCCATAAAGTACTTAATAAATATTGTACTTGAGAACGAGTGTGACCAACTTCATACACAAGACATGTTGCTGTGTGGAAGCTGTTATGCTGCATTACAGCTCCCCCAGCTGGATGCTCTTATTTATCACCTTTCTTTGCTGGCGAAGCTTTGTCAAATGCAGAGCTGCTGGAGTAGGTGGAAAACACTGGGCCACTGTCGTCTTCACTGTCAAACTTCGACCCATCTACACAAACACAAGTCAACATTCATCTCAACCGCCACTTGATGCAGCAGTCCGAAAGGTGAACAGCACTCGGATTAGAAAATTAGGTTCTCAACACAAAGCTAAATTAAACTATGCATTTCTAAATGTTTTCATGCTGTTCCCTTTACCATTTGAAATTGAGAAAATTGATGTATAGACTCGTACTCACCACTGTCATTACTTTTTTCAGAGAAAGCTGATTTGGTTGAGAAGATGCTGGTTGTCACCTTCTTTTTAGCTACAGGTGCAGACCTTTAAAATGTACAGAGTGCGTAGCAAAAATGGAACAGATTGTGCCTTTAGCAGACAATAGACAGGCGAGAGATGTTGAACCAGCTATCTGATGGCTACTTTCACACTATATCCATCTCCGTAAGTATTATTTCGTGTTCACTGAGACTCTGAATTGAGGCATATGTATAAACTAATCTACAGATTCAATGTTAGGAGATGGCCTGTAGCAATAGAAAAAAGATCAACTTACTCACTTTTATCAATATTATGAATTTGTACAGTTTTTGTTGAGCACCTTTACTCAGTTGTGCCTCTTGCTAACAGTTAGCTGCTACCTGTTTCTTGACATTCTTTGCCATGTACATTATAAAAGAATCACAGTACACTGAAGTGTCTGTTGTAGGCTTACATGGGCTTTTGTTTGGGAGGAGAGTATGAAACTTCATTGTCTTCGTCATCATCATCATCATCCTCATTTTGATCGTTGTAGCAGTCCTTAGTATCAGGCAAGGTAAAATCATCTTTGAATGACCTCACTGGAGAAGAAACCACATCATCATCTCCGTTCTCTTCTTCCTCAGCATCGTCCTCCTCCTCAGAGAAGTCAAATGTGTATTTTGGCTTGGATGCTGGAAGAAAGCAGAGCCTGTGTCAAGCCAAATTCTTATTGCTGTGGATTCTGATGCTTGTACAATCATCCTTCCTCTTTCAGCTGGGTTGCATCAGGCTACATGCTCAAACACTTGAAGTTGACGAATGATAATGAGCCTGGGGTAACCTTGCCTAAGCTGCTGAGTTATTTTTGGCCCCAGGTGGTCTGACGTGAAGGAGCACACTGTGGAATGAAATGAAATGCTATACGCCCTGCAACAGCCAAACGCTGGCTATGGATCATATCAAATATTTTCACATATTCACAGAAAAACAAATGCTTAAAAATACATGGCATAATTAAAAGTCCTGTATAATACAAAGTTAAATGTCCTTTTTGATAATAGATCAGGTCTAGGATAATTAAATCCTTGGCTGCGTAAATGCACACAGCCAAGAATTCGATTTCAAGGAGTGTTTAATTAAAATTAAAATCTGAAACTTGATGACGATGAATCACATTACTTGACAACAAATAAGTTTTTCTATTTTTCAGTTGTTGTAAATGCATCCAATGATCCAACTGCTATTTTATTTATTGACAAAACTTTTCTACCAGCGTTGGTTCCTACTGAAGATCTAACCTTACCTCCAAAAGGTATAATTTCTGTAAAAAAACAAAAAAACAACAAAAAAAAAAAGCTCAGTGATTTCCAAAGAAACAATTGTCACTGTATCTTAAATTCAAGAGTAGATTTCTTACAATTTATTAATTCACATTTTGTGTTCTGACAGTTGTATCAGGAAGGAGTATATGTATAAGGAAGACAGCTGCTTAAAGAAACTAACCTTAAGTCAGTAGTACTCATGACAGTAAATATTCATATTAAATCGGAGCAACAACTACTTTTATTATCTATTAATCTGAAAAATTTTTCCTGTTAATTTATTTTATCTTTAACATGGTCCAAAAGAAGTGACAATTTCAGCAACAGACAGTGTACTACTGTATACGACAAATTCTCACAGTGAGGTGAGCCCAACCGTCTTTCTTAGAAATTTAGAAAATTACAACTTCTAAATTATTAAAATGTAGACGAGTGACAATGAAAGGAAAAATCAACATCAACACCTCAGCTTTGATCCGTTACCTCGCTATCAGTACAGCAATCGTTGCAGCTTTACAGTTATACAAGGGCACCGTCCTACCTGATGCCCTCTGAGACTTGGTCTCTCTGGGGATGAGACGCTCACTGTTTTCCAGATCGCTGTCTGACCTGGATTCATCATCAGACCAGGGGTTCCTCTTCTTCACCTTCTTAGCAGGGGTGCCTTTGGGTGTTGGAGGTTTTCTCACTCTAGGTGCCCCTGCAACACAATACACAAGGAGACTGGACTGTTCAGATCATGTTCAATAATGGATTTAAGATTTCTCATGGGACTGCAGAGCATCAACCAGACCTTGGGTCGCATTGTTAAAACAGACCAGTGCAAACAGGAAAACTAGCAGGATCACTAACCAGGCTCTTTCTTCTCTTTCTTGGCACGTGGAGTTTTTGGCTTTGCAACAGAATTTTCGCCTGTTCCTCCCTCTCCACCCAAACCATCATCGTCAAACTCCAACTTCACAGGTACATCCGCATCGCCCTGAGAACAAAAACACAACTTGTAACAAACCCCGATACCCTGATATGACTCGTACAGCAGTTTGTAGCAGTTGTTACCTTCTTCTTTTTGGTAAGCTTTTTGGCAGCGTCAGACTTGATCGGCTGAGTTGGAGGCTCCACCCTGCGGCCGAAAGGTGATGGCATGGTCTCCTCCAGGT
This sequence comes from Echeneis naucrates, assembly GCF_900963305.1. NCBI lineage: Eukaryota > Metazoa > Chordata > Actinopteri > Carangiformes > Echeneidae > Echeneis > Echeneis naucrates. Next base: position 18,452,186 of record NC_042521.1, read on the forward strand.
TCATTTTCTTCACTTTTGGCTTACCCACTTTCCCCTTTACCAATTTGATGGCTTTCCCCAAACTCTGCTCCTCACGTTCTAAGGCCTCCAAATTCTGACAAACAACACACAGGCATTTTTAAGTTCCATTACTTTGAGCTTCTGAAATACAAAGTCGTGGGCCTGAACAAATAAAAATGGCACATAAAACCTTAAGAAAAGATTAGGGTGCAATAACCTGCACTGAAAAAACATATATTGCTAATGCTCCATATTTCAAATTCTGTTTGTTTTGTTTTGCCCAAAAGAAGATAGTTTTCTGAGTGAAGAAATAAAAATATAGCATATTTCAGGTAAACGCTCAGAGAAACCAAATCCTCAAAGGGGTTGAGGTCAGGGATTGCTGGGTTGTGACATTACAGAAGTCATGACAGCTGGTTTGAAGTTTCAGTTTTCGAATGCAGTCTTTACATGATATTAGACTATATGTGAACATTAAAATTGATAACTTTTGCTCTGTTTACAATCTGAGGTGAGGATATCAGTGTAACAACGTTTCCAAAAATCTTTCTGATATTTCAGAAAATATTCAAATTTGCTTTGAGGCAAACTAGTTAACATAGGTCGTGGAGGCACATATATGTGCTGAGGTATTAGTAAAACACAGCACTTACATCCAGCTCCTCAATGAATATCGCCAAGTCTTCCTTCCACAGATCCTCAGAGGATTTCCTCTGAAGATCATTCAGTTCTCCTCTCTGCACATCAATATATACATTACTCATCAACATATAATCACTGCACATTAATATACATTAAACTTGAAAGGGTCTCCTGGATCATTAACTAATTATCACCTTTATGTCCCTCTGTTTAAGCAAATCCTCCACCTTCTCTTTAGTCAGACACCACAGAGGCATATTTAAGATGTAGTTGAAGTTTGGCCCTGATGAGGAGCCCGAATCCACTGAGCTGTCACTCTCATTTCCATCACGGTAATCTTCTTCCTGTGCCTGATGGAGATAAACCGGAAACATTGTCATACACAACGAGTGATCCAGGAACATGTTCCTCTTGTGTTTGTCATTAGATAAAGATCTCGTTTGTCACTGTAATGTTGTTTTGCTTTGGAAGTGGCTCATTAGAATATCTCCTCAGCAGCTGCAGATAGTCGCTGTCAATGGCGACATGACTGGGTGCTTAACGCTGTTGCTGGGAGTTTAGTGTCAGCCATTAACATCTGCAAACAACACAACGCGCCAAAGAAAGCAGTCTCTTTCATTAAAAGCTGGAGGATAAAACCCCAGACTCAGCCAAAACCAATAACAGGCCTCCTCCACAGCCTCCGATTGGCAGCTGAAGCTTGACCTAGGAGAGTGGCTGACATTCCCACAGCACATTCCAGTAACTTCACTCCATCCAGACATGATCATCATCTCAGAAGCCTAAAAACCCCTGATCATGCTGGAACTGACAGCAACTTGGGAAGAGTGCATTGAGGAAATTAATGAGAGGAAGCGTGCCAATAACCAGGAACTAGTGAAGGAGTGCAGTGGCAGAGGCTGGAAAAGATTTTACAAGCCCAAAGAAGTTGGCTGTAGAGGATTTGCAGGACATTCTTTCTGTAAGGTCCTCACTTGATTGAGCTTCACAGGAGCAGCCAAGAAGAGGGCCATTCAATCTGCCAGTGAGGCCACAGAAAAAGACCCTAAGTGGCTTCGGTTAAAGAGGGCTGATCCATGGGTAGCTGCTGGGATGCAAGTTGGGTCCTAATTAACCCTGGCTAGATGTCGTCTAGATGAGGGTGTATGTTGCGAGACCCAAAACACCTTATGACCCCAGGTTACAATGATAATGATGTGTCTCAGTGCATCCTGGAGATGTTTCTGGAAGATTGTTACTATATGAACATGCGTGCAGATGCAATGTGCATCCAAGGTAGAGGAATAGTACCTTTTCTTGTGCTTTGGACCAGGCCACCACTGGATCAGATTCATAGCCTTTCTGGATGAGCATGCGCATCAGTTCTCGCTTTGATTTGTTCTCTATTAGGATAAAAAGACAGCTTACAGAAAACAATTTCTGTTTGCAATATATAAATGTGTTTTTTCAAAATGGTATTTTTTACCAATAGTAATTTTCCCCTCGATCTTCTCCAGGACAAAGCGAGCCTGGTTGGACAGTTTTGAAGCCTCGGCTCCCAGGCTTCCCTGCAACCAATCCTTCCTTAGCTTGTAGTAATGCAGGCGGAGCTCAAAGAACTCTCTAAGGATGTCATGGACTGAATCATACCTCTTAAGACAACCCATGTGGTCAAACAGAACCTGAGGTCAGAAGAGTTGAAAATAATCACTTCACACATCTCACACAGATCCAAAAGAAAAATATTCTGGTTCAGTTTTAGATTTACCATTGAGTTGCAGGTGAGGCTGGACTGCAACTTAAAGACCTTGTGAAGTCCAGCTGCCTCAGCCTGGGCCAGTTTCTCCTCAGACATGCGAACCACGAACTTAACTGTGGTATCTGTGTGGTACTCCTTATAGTCATTGATGAGAGCTGGTGTTTTGTCACTGCCCTGCAGCATGGGTTCCAGCACAGACTCCTTATAGGCCTGAATGCAAGTGGACACATACAGTTATTCAGAAGGACAAACACAAAACAAACAAGAAATAAACCAATCAATAAGGACATGATTACCCCTGTTTCTATTCAAAATTTTAAGCATAGGATAATGCAATTCTTCCTGTGGATACACCTACTTAATTACGATAGCAATACGAGAAGGCAAAGAAAGGTCGCAGGAATTTACCTGTGTCCATGTACGGACAGGAAGCTCTGTGATCTCAATGGTGTTTTTATCTATGACTGACACCTCTCCACTGACCAAGTACTGATTCTGACCAAGTTCATGAATCACGCCTTTGAAGTTTTTGTAGCTGGGAAGCTGGATGGGAATAGTCAACAGAGACAAGGAATGAGAGAATGCTTTCATTTTCAAATTTAAAAAAAGGGAGGGGACTCCCGCTATCTGTACAAAAAGCAAAGAGCTACTGAGAAATTCAAACAATCAATGAAAAACAGGTGGTTGGGGCTGCTGTGTTTTCATTCTCTCTCTCTCTCAAAAAAAAAAAAAAAAAGAAAAAAGAAAAAGAAAAATAGAACAAGCATAACTGGCCAAAAACCACTAAGACTTGCAATTCACTACAGCATTGAAAAGGTGCAGTAATTCACAGTAATTGGTTGGCCCGATGATTTTAAATTGATGGAAGTTGTAATTGAGGTCTCTAAACCTGTTTGAGACAGTGAATGGATCTGAAGCCTTTTCCATCAGCTTGCAGAGATGAAAATATAGGTACTGGCTAGTCAAAGCCAAAGAAGCACCAGGTAAACTTTACCTTGACTGGCATCCCTAATGAAACGGATTACCACTCTCATGTGTGCCAAATAGCTGGCTATGTTTAGGAACCTTCAGGATAAAATAATAAAAAATGCCTTGCACTGGTCAATGTCTTGTGTTTAATTCCTCAAAAATTCACATTCCATGGTACCTACTATGCTGCTACACCAAATAAACCTTAACTAAGGAGCATCGTGCTGCACTAACTGGTGTCTCACTCACTTCCAGAATACATTTCCTGTAATTTATCTAATATCATTTATAATTTAATCATTTGTAAATTAGTAAATTCAAGAGACAATGTTGGCACTGTCGATCAAAGTGCACATGGTTTAAGGTAAGTAGTATTAATTGTGAAGGTAAACTACCTCAATACTAAACATTAAGCCAAGATTTTCTATTGTGTCAAATCCTTATCAACTTCATCTACCCAACATCAATCAGCAAACACTGCACCCGTGTCAACAAGTCAAACTGCTATAGAAAAATGGTTTCTAGTTGATACTTACCATTGGCAGTGGATCCTGGTGATTGAGCATGCGGTTGATATTGTTAACGATCTCTCTAGGGTCATAGTTGGGGATCTTACATGCCCATCCTGTGCCAATACCCTCAGCTCCATTCACCAGCACCAGTGGAATGATGGGGATGTACCACTCTGGTTCCACTTTCTGGTTGTCATCATACAGGAATTTGAGCAGGTTGGAATCTACTGCTGGGAACAACAGCTTGGCAAGAGGACTGTGGGAACCCACACAAAAAAGTTACAACCAATGTAACTGAATATCAATGGATTCAATGTTTCCGAACAGTCAATGCTGAAATACAGATACTTCAAAGTTACTTCCAAGTTGAAAATCATAGCATGGCCTGAACTTGACATGAATACAAGTTACATTGTTTTCATTGTTGCACTACCTGAGCATGGTGAAGATATATCGAGGGCTGGCAGCATCTTTGCCTCCATTGATGCGAGTACCAAACTGTCCAAGAGGCTGCAAGATGTTCACATTGTTGCTGCCCACAAAGTTCTGGGCTAAGTTGACTATGGTCATCATGAGAGCTTGCTACATTTTTTGTAAGAGAAGTAGATGGTTAGAATCTGTGAAGAGTATACATTACATGCTTTACATACAAACTCCAAACTTCCTTTTAAAAAGCTACCACTGCTGAAAAATAAACACATCTCTACCAAATACTCCGGTTCCATTTTACATCCATGTGCCCCCACCTCATAAAATGCAAGGTATTTCGTAGCAGTTATTCAATGCATTTTATGATAATAAGCATACAAAATTTTGGCTCTGGATGAGCTGATTTGAATAGAAAATTCTAATTAACTGCTATTGATGATTCTCCAAAATCTCTAGAAGATAATGAGTTGACTGTACCTCTCCATGATGATAGGCAGACATCTCAGCCACTGAGCCAGCCAGCTGCGCTACCTTTACTTCCCTCTTGTCATTCCTCTTCAAGCAAGTGAATAGTACCTTCCTCTGACCAGGCTTCAGGCCTGGAAATGAGGAACACATCCCATCAGTGGGAGACTGTTGCAGAAATGTAATATTAATTAATTCTGAAAAGATGAAATGTTTATACAAACCATCAACCAAAGATGGAATAGATCTCTCGTTGTCAGAGTTAGAAAACAAAATCAGCTCCTTGTTGATGAAATCGTTGTAGGAAAGATGTCTGGCCTGACTTCCATATAGGTATTGCTGAAAATTGATTCAAATAAAAATCTATGTTGGATCATGTTCAGTGTTCTTCAATCTCTTGTATTTTTTACATGTGTGGTTTCAGACTGACCTATATCATTTTACAAACTGCCAACAAATCTGAAGATTCATCTTTAATGTTCAAACGTGAGCAGAACCACACCAGATAATGAAATCCAATATGAAGAGGCGATGTGTGGTGCTTACCAAGATGACCAGCTAAACCAACCCAAAATAAACTCCTGGATAGATCAAAGCCACAAACCTCTGGCAGGCCATGCATCCTCCTCTGCCGTCTGTCCTCCATGAAATTAGTCAGCCACTCTTTTCTGTCATCTGTCTTCTTCTTACTGAAAGCCTGAAACAAATCAGCTGTAAAATTTTGCCGCAGCATCTACTTACTGGCAGCTGTGTTTTTTTTTTTTTTTGTTATTGTTTCAGTAAAGGTTCAGACTTTTCTGACTGGTTTAAATCAACTTTATCACTTTAGATGATCTGTTAATTGAAAATGCTAAACACATTTATTTAGATCTTTTCAAGTCTATTCCAGTCTTATTCCACTAAAAGCCATACAAAGGAAGCCACACTGACCCATTTACATACATTGATACAGAGCTTTCCACTGGTACTCATATAAAGCTACCGTACATCTTTACACCAATACACTTATGGAACAACCACTAGCAGCAATTTAGGGCTGAGCATACTACCCAAAGACACCTCCATATGGGGACTGGATGAGCTGACCAGACCGACTTCTGCTCTACTCTATGTGATTGTTGTGCTAAAAAATGTCAGGTAACATATATAGCAGAATCAATCTATCAAAAACACTGTGTTCTTTGCATAGTATTGTTGGTCAGATATTTAATAGAATTATTTTTTCGATCCTTATGGGATTGTGGTATTGTGGCAGTTACTAGTGCGTCGCAGCTGCAGGATGTCTTAGTTTGGCTTTCTGCATTCATGCTAGTAAATTAGAGCTTTTTTTTTTTACTTGTAAACTGCACCTTAATGCAAAAAAAAACACCAAACAAAAAAAAAAAAAAAAAAACACAATACAGTACACAAAACTGACAATTGCCACTGTAGTCTGTGTCCAGGCTGAATCTGATATATGTGACAAAAATGAAAAAAAATATTTGAGTGTATTTTTTAATCCTTACAGCAGCTGTATGTGGAGACAGACATTTGGTCAAAAATGTATCAAAACCAATTAAAAATTTTGATAAAAAGATCACACAGGTATCCTGCATGCTTTATAAATAGGTAGAGAACACAGAAGACATTTATACAGTGTGTTTCCTGTTTTAAACTCACCAGAGTGATGGCAGCATCGTCCTCTACACCACTATATCTGAAGGTGATGCGATGCCGCTCCATATCAGCAAAATATTCCTTGGCCTCTTTGCTTGTACTTGTTCCCAAACCTGGAAAAGAATTTTAGTGCCTCCAAGTCCAATGTTTTTCCAAGCAACAAAAAAAAGGGAAGACTGAATTTACAAAAATTTTGCTTTACAGTGTTTAAGCAGATATATTTGAAGACTTGAGGAGCAAACCTTTGTAGTACTTTATGTGCCAGGTTTTATAGTTTTCTGTTTGTTTCTTCCACTCATCAAATTCTGGAAGGCTGTAGAAGGCAAGTTCCTGCTTGTTCTTGGTCGCCTGCAAACAACACAACAATAAAACTGAATTCCAAATTTACAGTATTTATCTTTTTATCCTATCAATCAAATATTTAATTATATACAATACAATAACTTGTATAGGAATTAAGGTGTATTGCAACCTGTAACTTCAAAAGAGCAGAGATGACCCTAACTAATGTTGTTGCCAGTAGCCATTTTTATAGATATAGATAGACAGACAGACAGACAGACAGAAGTTTTTTGTTGCCACTGTCGCCAAGTGCTTGCTCATCGGGGGATCTGTTGGGTCTCTTTAAATAATTTTATAAAGAGTTTGGTCTAGACCCGCTCTATGTGTAAATTGCCTTAATGTAACTTTGTTATGAATTGGTGCAATACAAATAAATCTGATTTGATAGCTATATATATCTGGTACATTTAAAAGTGTAGGGTGCGTGTTTCTTACTTTGACAATAGGTGTGATAAACTCCTCCAGGAATGTGTGTTTAAGGAGAGAGGGCCAGTTGTGGTGGAAGAAGTTGATGAGCAGTCCTTTTATATGGGAACCATCTTGATCCTGGAACAAGAGAAGACATGTTATATCTATATAACATCAATCACTCAAAGCCAGGGGTAGACAGTAACAAAGTACATACAATTGCTTCCTGTGCTTAGTACATTTTTCCCCACTTACAAGACAAAGCACTTGTGACTTTGAATAAAGATTTTAGTTAGTGAAACTCAATGTCTTTTATTTTGAAAACAAGAACAATAATAATCAGTCAATTGCTACACTGTCAGCCAAGTTTGAACAGTCTATTTCAAACCTGTCATTGTCCGAGCAACACCTCTGTTAAAGATGAGGCAACAGATGGTTTAACTGAAATCCATGTAAAAATGGGAAGTATCCTTTGCAAATGTCTGAACCTCCACCAAACTTCTATGCTGCCAACATTCAAATCAAGTACACATGTTGGGGTATGTAAGGTTTTTCAATTCCATATAAACTTTTAAACAGCTTGTAGTACTATTTGGTTATGCAATCTTTTTTCTACAGATTGTAAAGTCAGTTCATTCAGCAGGTTCCTTGATGTGAGTAAGTAGATTCTGTAATTTCAGAATAAAAAAAAAAATCATGACTTGCATTAACACTAGAAAACCCAAGGTTTTCTTACTCCTGCCACAATGCCCAGAGGACAGCCAAAAGGCTGCTGGTTTAAATTTTACAACTCAACAGCCTACAATTAGCCACCTTTCTTTTGTAAATGCAGCCATTACATCAGAATGTGGTGGACCACCACAAGAATGCTCAGATCAGGGGGAGGGGTATGCTTGAATACAGCCTGGAAGCTTCAAACATCTAAGAGATGTTGTAGCTGTAAATATCTGTGATATTGCTTGCCAAAGTCGCACAAAAAAACAGTTTGACAGATTTTTGAGCGCACAAATCCAGAGTGCGTACATTTGCATTCCTGGTGCCACCTAAAGACCTAACTTTGAATATGTGCATTACATGACAAAAATTCAGTGTTATTAAAAAGTTTGACCAGCTGAAAGCCTGAATTCAAGAGTGTTGTGCAGTGCATCTCAAGCATGCAAAGTTGACACGTGGTGCTTTGAGTAGCCTAAATAAAGTTAAAATTTTTGACCTTTATTGCTGACAAACACAGGAATCCTGGTGAAAACAACAAAATAAGAAAATAGATAACTAAAAAGTACATATAATGATTGATGGAAAATGTAAAAGCAGGCCTACTGGGTGTGTGTGGCGGAAGGGTGGGCGTGGTTGTAAATGATACTAGGCACCTCATTTACAGAACAATGGTGACAAGTTGGGTGTTCACACTTGAGTTAGGATATTAGTTCCAGACTAATCCAGCCATTTGGCTAGCTTTGTGCTTTGTGGGTAGAAAAGCCAAATGGCTGGGCTCTGGTAGTTCTAGTGTTAAATAATGTACTTTTGAATACTTAAATATATATATATATAAAAAAAACAAACTTCAAAATTAAATTTATATAAAAAATGTAACTAATTTTATTGTTCATTCAAATTAACTTGTATTGGAGAAGAGTTTCCATCAAATACTTTGACTCAGCTAATGGTGCTGTGCTTATAGCGAAGCTGTGTGTGTCTGGTTACCTGATCTGTCATGATCATGATCCTGCCGTATCGCAGACTCCTTAGTGACTCAGGGTCTTCGTAGCTTTTTTTATATTGGAGGCCAACGATTTTGATGATGTTGTTGATCTCGGCATTTTCCATGATCTGAAAACAAAAAGGGAAACTTTAGATGGAAGATATGACACAACAATTGAGCTCCATGTTATTTATAATCATCTCAGAACCACATGATGTCAAAATTATGGTGGGTTCATCTCACTGAGTCGGCAAAACCAGAATAACCCTAGTTCATGCAGTACCCAATTTTTGTCAATTCTTAAATTGAAATTCTGGAAAGTATTTTGTCAAATATTTAAAAAGTATTTGTTCATAAATACTTATATTTTTATTTTATTTATATTTTGGGCTCTTTATCTTCCTGTAACAATAAAGTGAAGTTTCACTCAGCTGACCTGCAGAAGCAGAGTAATACAGTACAGCCACAGGTGCTCTTCGTCATGTGGCTGTGAACCATGTATTGCCACACTGATGATGACTACCAGGGATGGAATGCTTATGGATTTTGATGGTATTATCAGCATTCATTCAGGCTTAATGTTTTTATTAGTTTGGAATAATCTATATAATGAGCGCAATACACAACCACACTCAAAATTAGTGGCTAAAGATTGGTAACTTCATCTGGCATTGTTCCTGTAGCAGCAATAATTTCATTGGCAATGTAACCGGTGCACACACCAATTTTTATTCCACTCCGGTCCCTTACAGATACACACCCTGCCCCCCCCAAAAAAATCCTGTATATTATGGCAAGTTTTTCTGAGAGCCTCTTGTTCTGGCAAAAGTGGTTTCATAACAAAAGGAAAAGAGTTACCATAAATGCTAATTTTTCTGTGAACATTGATCTTTTTTGCCATCTGCAAGTTATTGTCACTAAAACTCTGTGACTGACAGTTTATGTAGGTAATGCGTCTGATATCTGGTCTCAAACCTGTTTGTGTGTTGCTTCTCGCACATTGAGGATCTTTCCTCTCAGTGGGAACACTCCATAGCGATCACGTCCAATGACTCCCAGCCCAGACACAGCCAGTGACTTGGCTGAGTCTCCCTCAGTGAGGATGAGTGTGCATTCAGAGGAGTGTTTGCCGCCTAGGACATGATAACATTAATAATTAATCTGTGTGTAGCATTTTATTGTCTACATGTCAGCTCAGAGGAGATTCTCCTTTGAGTAGCTATCTGAAAAGCTACTTTCCAAAATGTATTGATTTTAAATGGAAAGGTTGTTTTAAAACAAAAGTCTTTGTTTTAACAAAAGACATTAGTACTTGTAATAGTAGTACAAGTACAGGTGTAACTAATGGCAAAATATTCTATACAGTAGTCCCAGTAAGACAGTGTAAATCTAAAACAGCTAAATGGATTTCACTTCATCTACATCTGCTTTGCCTTTTTCTTTTTTGGTGGAACAAAACAGCATAGTAGATCGACAAAGAGAAACAATCCTTTGGGTGGAATCATGTGAATTACAATTGTTAAAATGATAACGCTAAGCGCATTGCCACAGTTTTCAAACCACTACTTGTTTATGTACACAGAAGCCTTCAGTGGTAAAAGAAACCGTAACATGACCACACATTAAATGAGCACAACTATCAAGTGCATTTTTCCTACCAGATGAGGGAAATTCAAAGATAGTGATAAACCTGGATTATGGATTGATTAAAATGCTACTCTCAAGGGGTAACAGCTATAGCTATGCCACTAACAGAGGACATTCAGAGTCTGACCACTAACAAATAGACAGTTTACACACCAGCATCATTGGCATCATCTAGCTTGGGGATGCCTTTGATTTTGCTGTACTTCACAGATGAGCACTTTTTATTCAGCTGTGTTTGAGCTTTGAACTTCACCCAGTTGAGTATGCTCTCTACAATCCCACAGTTGGTTGCCTGTGGGTGACAAACAGACAAAATCCTTTCATGACAGATGTCCAACTACTTAAGATGAGAAACCAAGGACAGAGCAAGTTGTCAAAGGAAGGAAGAAGTGCCCTTACAGCCCGGATAAACTTGTCTGATAGAAGGCACTTGGATCCAAAGCTCTTGGTCTGGAGTGTCATGTTCTCCTTGGTCTGGGAGTCAAAGCTGGGATTTTCAATCAACGCATTCACAAACACCCAGATGTGGTTCTTCACCTGAAGCAAGAGAGAGAAAAGGTCAACATATCTGCAGTGAGACAATCGCATTCACTTTAGTTTTAGAAATAATTAGTCAATCCACCTGGAAGGGTTTGACTGACACTCCTGCCTTGTTCTTCTTCTTCACCACTTCAATTAGTTTGGCCACAATCTGATCCACCACATAGTCAATGTGTCTGCCGCCCTGAATCACACATATATATGTTAAGCACTTTAATCTTTGTGACTCTACTTTGCAAGAGGTGAATGTCACCACTGACTCTCAGACCTTGGTGGTAGCAATGCTGTTAACAAAGCTGATTTGTTGAAATCCCTTCTCGCTCATGGTGAGGCAGACCTCCCACCGCTCATTCACAGTTTCATTCACCACCTTCAGAGCCACACCCGTCTCATCCAGTTTGTCTTTCACATACAGATCCACATAGCTGCGGAAGCCATTGACCTATGGTGGGCAGGCAGGTTTAGGTTAGGTTGTGTTAGTCATGGTCCACGGCAAAAAAAAACAAAACAGTCACATAAATAAAATGAATAAGAAAACCTTTCTTTGAATATAACCACACCAGCATTAAGCATGAAAACAATAACAGTAACAGTGTACATGTAGAGTGTATACAATGTCATAACGACCAAGTCTATACATCTTTTAGAAATGTTTTGCAAAAGTCTCAAATTCAGACACTACGTTCTTTGTACAAGCCCCTTTGTCACCAGGTTCAGAGTGGAGTCGTCTTCTGTTCAAAGCATTAGCTCAAATTCTAAAAAAAATTAAATAATAATAAATAACTTGATAAATTAAAAGCAAATAATAGAAAGCTATGAAAATATGCATCTTCATGCTTAATTTTAGAACAAGGTGAGATCAAAATCTAGTGTAGAGAGAGACCATTAGAGGGTCAAATGCTGAGATGTCCTATGCCATATGTCTAGGTCTGGATAGAACAGCAACTGGGTCCAGAATCCCACCTGTTGTAGTCTACTTGTTAATAATGTCCCATCTAAAATGAATTTACAAGCTTCATGTCATGTCAGACATGTCAGTCTCAGAGGCACAATAGAATGTCTAAAACAGACCGTTCAGCAGTGTCTGATCAGACTAACACTTACAGGCAACTTCTTCCCATTGAATGTCACTTTAACCCCTCTGCAGGAGCCTGCTACATCATATGCTCTGCGGGTAAGAAGTGCTACAATATCTTTGTCCAGTTTCTCCATCTTGAACTTGGCGAGGTCTGGTTGGAAGTTAACACAGGTGAAATCATCCCCGTCAAAGAACTTGATCTTGGGGTCAGAAGTCTTGGTCATGTTGTTCTGCCATGTCTGAGGTAAGAAAAGCACAATGTATCAGACACTGATACGGATACATTCTGGTTCCTAAAAGGTCTTCTTATCAACCTCTAATTCATTTGCTCATTTACTCATTGGAGAAAATTAATAACGTTGTGCACATTGGTGATGTATAAAACACTCAAAATCAGGAAACCCATAGTGTATTCAGTGCATTTAGCCCCAACAAATGTGATATGAAACACCCAGTGACTCCACAGTTTTCCTCACTCAGCCCCCAACAGTGAAGCTGAAGAAGTTATTTTATACCAAACCTTACCTCAGATATGAAAAGATGTCATAAACCTATAAAAAAACAACTTAATTCATTCAAAGTGGCACTAGTGAATATTTTATATTTAACAGGCCACAATCCGATTAAATCAGTCACTGTCTGTAAATGAACAAGTCTTCAGGATACGACTGTGATTTAGCAAATGTTTAAAACAGCAGCTTCTACAAAACAGGAAATTGATGCAAAATTTCCCGCACAAACAAAAGACTGAGTTTTATCAGACACACAAAAAAAATTGAATTAAATGGAGAACGAACACAAACAAACATTGATTACTGAAGCTAACTGGTTAATCTCTAAGTGTAATGGTAATAATCTAAAGATGAAAGCATCTTTGTGAAAATCAAACTACATTTGCCCCATATTGAATTAAATCAGATTTACATAGGTTTTGGATTCCAAAGGAGGTCTTGGTTCTAAATCAGCAGACCCTTGACCCTTGATGATATCACTTTCTGTCTCTAGTTTTCCTTTTAAATTTTCATGTTGCTTTAAGATATTCATTGTTATTATCAACTTTTTTCCTTGCCTTTTTGCCATGAACCATTATGAAAGTTTTTTGTTCAAAATGTATCTGTTTTTTGGTCCACTTGCTATTCAACCTGGTCATCCAATGGGCCCCACCCACCAGTGGGGGACCGCAGCTGTGTATTATTACTTCAGTATTAATATAGAACAGTTGTAGCATCAAAGTGCTAAAATCACAAAGAATAGTATCTAACCCTGATTAAGAAACTAAGCCTTGAAAGTGTCGGGATTTCTGTAACCTTATGATGTCCCAACAAAACATATACCACTCTCAGCCATGCCTCAAGCACAGCCCACCTGAAAGAGAAATCAGAATATTGGCTGTCCAAAATAAAACAATGAGTAAAAGCATAAATATATCTTATGGATAACAATTCAGACAAAACATTGGAGAATTTCAGACCAATAAATATTTACTGGCTCTATGTCTGGCTGGTGATCAAAAAATAATGGTTTTCTGAAATAATTTTTAATAGAGGAGTCATCCTCACCTGTTTGAAGCTGTGTCTGTATTCCCTACAAGCTGTTTCCACTGTGAACCTGGTACTGAAGATGTTGCAGAGTTTGGCACCATACCCATTCCTTCCACCTGTGGAAAAGAAAGCATTTAGCACTCACCTTGAAACCTGAACTGACTAAAGCAACCACTAATAAAGAATTCAAGATGGCTCCTCCCACCTGTGACCTTTTTCTCATCATCATCATAGTTGCTGGAGGTGAGCAGGTGGCCAAAAATTAGAGCTGGGACATACATTTTCTCATCCTTATGCTCTACCACAGGAATTCCTTTGCCATTGTTCCATATGGAGATAGTGTTGGACTCACTGGTAGAGGCAGAGGAGAAAGAAATAAATGAGTTTTAGAAGCTGTAATGAATCGAGCCTGGACGCGTACTATCTGAAACATATTCATATGGGCCAGGCAATAAACCTTTGGACTTTTGGGTAGCAACGAAATATCTAGTCAGATTCTTAGACTTATTTCCTGATTAAGCTATATTTAAATGACCATTTATTCTTTAATGGCTAACACTGATGCATTTCCTATATTTAACCAAATAAAAAAAATCTGTTATTGATGCCTGTACAAAACAAATTATGGATTTTTTAATTTGATAGTCCATGGATCCAATTTCTGCACTTAAGTTATATCTATTGACTGTTTCCATTCAATAGGGTTCATAGCAATTTTCACTCTTAAGGGCTTTTTTCATTTTTAGAGAAAAAGAGATGCTGAGTGACTCCAGAAGCATCACGGTGTTCTAAATGATTGGCACTGAACAATGGCAATGCTAGCTACCAAAAATTGCTGTCATGAAGTTAAAGCTGTGTGGTATGCAATTAAAGTTAAAGGGAAGTTAAGTTCAATACTAATTACAGTAACAATACGATATAGCCTTTGATTTGTTTAGCCACTTGTTTTTGTGGGAGGGTGTCAGACATCCTAGTGCAGGACTCAAAGCTGACTTTAAACCCAATGAGATTTGTCAGGCAAAAACATTGAGAAGCGATTTATTTAGCCATCAGTAAAACAGAGGTATGATTTTTTTTTAAGCAGGGTAACCATGAGCATTTCTCTCTCACACGCATATATATCAGTAATTATATCATAAAACAGTTCACTCACGGGTCGATGTTGATCTTAATGGCAGTCATGTTCTTATCCCTTTGTTTGTTGTCTGCTGCATTGACTGGCAAAGGAAAAAAAAAAGGAAAAAAGACAACACTATAAATAATAAGTTATGCAAACATTAGCCTACAAGCTAATGTTTTCATAAATCTAAATGAATAAGCACTTCACTACAAATATGCTTACAAATGTGTCTGAATGAAGAATTTGCATTTCTAAGACAAATTTAACACCTAACTTTTTCCTTGGACAGTTCAAGATGTTCGATTTTAAAAACTTAAAAACCTTTACAAAAAAGTAAAGAAAAAGGACAGGTAAGCAGATAGAAAAGCAGGTCATTTCCCCCCCCTGTTGCTGTTAAAAATAGGTAATTTACTTTAATTGCTGATCATTCTCAGTTCATTGACTAAGTCACTGAGTAGTGTCAAAATTAAATATTTCACTCATATCACTCAATATCATATGGAAAAGATGTAAAAATCCACTATTATTATGTGAATGCTTGCTGGTTAATCAGTCCACACGTGTTTTCAATGACTCCAGCTAGTTAGACATGTGGGCACTGGGTGAAACAACAGCTGTGTTCATGTTTCAATACAACCGACTTCAACATGAACTGCTGCTCACTCCAAGGGTGGAGCTTTGTCTGAAATCTAGCACTCTGCAACCCACCACATTAAAAGGTTCCTAGTTTGCACTTCTCTGGAATTTAATTTTTATTAACAGCAGGTCAGTAAGCAAATGAGAAGAGAGGGTCTGACCCCCTCTTGGGCTGGGTTTGGAGTGTGGCTGTGGTGGCTGCTTTGTTCTAACATCACAAAGTCCCAGTGGTCCTGGCAGCTGATTTAAAGGCTCAGTTTCTGAATACATATTGTGAGAATTTCTCTGTGGACTGAGACTTTTGATACTTTAATTGTATAAATGTAGAAGAAAGACCTGATGTAGAATTGGGACATCAATTTTTAGACACAGTTTTCCCCAAAAAACCATGGACCCCGATGCAACTGTCGCCATGACCTCTGTGGTCTTGAAGTTATTTAAATGCCTTGTTCTGGCCCACCTCAATGACTATATTGACCCTTTCCTGGACGTCATGCAGTTCACCTACATAGTCGACAAGTCTGTAGACAACGCTGGGAACACTGGCCCTTCACCACATCCCCCTAGCACCTGAACTCCTCAGGAACCTACACCAGGATCCTGATCGTGAACTTCAGCTCTGCATTCAACACCATCATCCCAGGCCTACTACAGGAGAAGCTCTCCCAGCTGAGCAGGTCAGATTCAACCTGCAGCTGGATCACTCACTTTCTGTCCAAAAGGAGGCAGCACATGAAGCTGAGGAGACATGTCTCAAACTCACAAACCACCAACTGTTGCACTCCAGTCATTGGCCAGTCAAGCTTCTTAAGTTTGTAGACATCACCATCATTGTTACGCTCATCTCAGATGGGGCTTGTCATACAGGTGGGAGACTGACCATCTGGCCACTTCATGCAGCAAGAACAAACTGTGTTGTTTGTTGGATAGAGATGCTTACTAGGCCTATTCTTCTCAATTAGGGAAAAGTCGAACAGCCTCCTGCTTTCGCTATATGTCCTGTCGGGTGTGCAGTGTGTGTGGAGCTTGAATAGTTTGAACAATGATCAATCGCGGGCAGCACAGAAGCATAGTGGTTAGCACTGTTGCCCTTAAGAATGAGTGATTGTCTCTGTTTGTTGGCCTTGTGATGGACTGGCAACCTGTCCAGGGTGTACCCCACCCTCTCCCAAGTGAGCTGGGATTGGCTCCAGCAAGCCCCGCAACCCAGAAAAAGGTAGAAGGTGAATAAATGATCAACAGCATTTTCACTGGAAGTGCACATCAAAAGTAGAATTTCATCCTGTCACAAATAAAAAAATGGTCAGCAGGATGACAATGCACTGCAGTTTCTATATCCCAGCACACTGCAGACAAAAGGACGAATTAGACATCAAGTGTTAACACCAACAGGGGTGTCCAAAAGCTATATAAACTTTCTCTCAGTAAAAGTAGACAACCTGACACACAACAGTATGTTAGAAAGCCAATTCTTCAGTTTAATGGCAAAAATTCACTGGTTGTAAATCCTCCGTTGTGAGATTTAGCTGCAATTTTCATGTTTATGTCACCAAACTGGCTTTGTGGTTTTTGACTGTTGGTTAAAATCTGAAAATTCCACATGGATTTCTTTGGTAGCCTTTTGTGAGTATTTTACAGGTTATTAGTTAGTTATTAATTACAGCAGTAAATTAAAATGACTCAAACACAACTGATGAAACATGTGGAAAATGAGCATGATGTAGAAAAAATGAAGTAAAATATTAACTGAATGAACATACATAAATCATTCATTCATTTCACAGAGGCTTAAGGACACAGCTTTCATTTTTGCTGAGAATGCGCCTGCCTCCTTCAGCTGCATGCCTCTCGTTAAATTACATGCACACAGTGATAATATGCCATGATAATATGCAGACAATGATGTCATTAATCAAACACCTTTACAAATACTCAGGCTTGGTGGGGGTCGAGCATGCAGATATGAAAGCAATCATCAACAACGCTCCCATGTGGTGAGCAAAATGTTGACCAGCATAATTTAAACAGTGATTACACTGCTGTGTCTTATTAGCAGCAGCATTGAGCCCAGCATTACTCAGAGGATTTCAAAGAGTCATTAAAATTAACACATAACAGACTTTATGCCACTGCTTTTTTTAAATCGTATTTGCCAAGGAAAAGCTGACTTAGCAAACATCTCCACTTTACAAAGGATGGCTGCAGCTCTGATCATGAGCAATAACAAACATTTCATATCTCTATTCAAACACATCGACAGGCTCCTAGAGAGAAACTAAGATCATGACAGCTAGGTAGAGCCAACAGCCGCCAGCAATTCAGTAAATGATGATGACATTTTTATGGACTGCAATATTCCAACAACCCTATAAACTAACAGTGCAAATTAGTGTGTGGAGGACAATGAAGTGTTGCATTCGCTTACCAAGAATTTCATCAAAGATTTTGTACAGTCCAGGAACATATGTGATTTCCCTCTGGTTCATGCCTATGTCTTCATCAAAGACCCACATTTGCTGAAAGGTATACAAAAAAATGAAGAGCAGAGAAACAAATACAACATGTCTTTCAGTGTTTATGAAAACAAGATAATCAAAATAAGACTATTATTATGCCACATTTTGTTTCATGCCAAAGTTCATTCCCTCGATCTCCCATCTACTTCCAATAGAGCAGTGTTAAGTCCAGTAGGCAACTAATTCATCAATGTACCCTAACCCTTTGACCACACCCTGACCATCAGTGTATCTGGAACAATAAGATCTTTGTACTGTGTGAGCTTGATGTAAAAGTTAACTGCTGCCTCTATGGGTCAAATGAGTAACTGATCCCCTATAGTTCATGCAACATTGTGAGTTAAAGTGTGACTTTTCTTATTCATTTGTTTATTTTTGGAATTTTTCTGCCTTTGCAGAAAAATAGAGGGAAAGGGAGGATGACGTGCAGCAAAGGGCCATGGAGTGAATTTGAACCTAAGGCGTGCACTTCTGGTGGGACCCCTAAAAAAAATTTTAATCTGTTAAGCATCATCACTCTTCTACAGACATAAAAAAAGCTTTACATAACAACATGGGAACATGAAAATAAATGCAGCCCTTGCAGCATCTGTCAGTTGTCAGTAGTGTGCTCAGGGTTCACCTGCGTGATGGGCTCAACAGTGCCAATATATGTGTCTGGACGGAGGAGAATGTGTTCCAGCTGGGTCTTCTTCTGATACACTCTTTCTACGGACAACTTGGAGCCTGCCTTGTCTTTCTTGGCACCTTCCATCTTGCCAGTATCACCCCTGCCATTTGCAGCCTCCTGTTGGAAAGATTTGTTTTTTGATGAGAATATAAAGAAGATACTTTCTTTATCTCCATGAGAAAATTCAGGTGTCCAGCAGCACACACACACACACCAAAAAATAAAATAAATTTTATATATATGTATATGTATATATATATATATATATATATATATATATACTCCGTCCATATATATATACATATACATATACACATACACATACATATATATATATATAGATAATATCAAGACCAAAAAAAACCCAGCATGATTATTGCTGCACCCAGCACAGTCCTGGGGGGGGGGGGGGGGGGGGGGTTTTATAGGAATTAAAAAGCCCAATGGTTGTGGGGACAAAGGATCCTTCTCTGCCTCTCCGTCCTGAAGCACAGTTAGCTGAGCCGCTCACTGGGCCCACTGCTCTGTTCAACTAGCATGATGTAGAAAGGTTGGTACTCCTTGTCTATTTAGGCTTGCAGTTTAGTCAAAATGCAGAACTTTGTTTAATCCCAAATAGTGTCAATGTAAGGCAGGAGTGTGTAAGGCTAGGCTTAGAATGAACTCATCTTTTCTTTTATACAAACTAGAATAGCATTTTATGGTTCTTAAACATCAGGGTCAATGTGCTACAGGCTATTAGATGTAACACTTAAAATCAGTAAAGAAATCAATAATTCACAGTTCATCACAATTCAACCCAATAAATGCAGGATATGCAAAAATATCATGCTTCAATTATAAAATAATTACAGCTGTCAGCATTAATCGCAATCCATAAAAAGGCTATTATTAAAGGTGTGTTATTTATTTTTCAAAATCAAATTAATTCATGCTGATAATTGTCCCTTCCCCGCGCCCTTAATTTGCCATCTTGGCATCAGCAGAGCTTCGTGCTTCCTCAGACTGCATGGAAGTTAATGACAATAATTCGCAAATGGTTTGTTTTACTTGAGGAAAAAAAAAACAAAACAAAACACAACAACAAAAAAGAAAAACTCCAAAATGGTTCATTAGGCAAGTCAAAAGTAATTCAGCGGTTAATTTGTAAGCTGTGGTATCTCTGCAGCACCACAGCACTAAATGTTGCAAGCAGTACACAACAATGTCGGCACAAATTCACTCACACAATTTTAGCTTTGGATACTGCCCTTAAACATATAGCACATTTTTAGTTTATTTCAATTAACTGTGCACTTTTTAAAACCAAGGAAAGTCAAGCTCAGCCTAATGCACTGAGCAAATGTCAATAACATGGAGGGCAAAGGCACCCCTTCAGTGTCTGCACTTTGTGATAGATGGAAAATTTGATGGATAAGTGGCCATTTTTGATCACAAACAACCCATAGTCTAGTACTTGATAAAGTATCTTTTTCTTCAACTACAGCTTAAAATGTCATAATTCTCTGCAGTTCCACATTTTAGATGAAATCAGGAAGTTGTGGTCTCCATTAGTAACAGTCTTAACACAAGGTAAAGCAAGTTTATACACTTAGCACTGTTTTGGCCAAGCATGTTGTAGCAGTGCAATACAAAATCCTGCAGATTACTGTCAGCAGCTTTAGATAACGTTCCTATCAAAGATCAGAATGAGGTGAAATGTGGTTCAGCTGATCCCACTGTGGTATGATTGTTGGTGTCAGGAGGGCTCCTGTGAGTATTTGCTAAACTGCTGATCTCTTGGGATTTTCATCCTCAACTGTGTCTAGAGCTATCACTCATGATGGGTTCAGACTTTGGCTCGAAGCCAGTGGTGCTGGTGTGATAGTGTGAGGAATGTTTTCTTGGTTTACTTTGGGCTGCCATTGTGACAGCATCGTTGAGGACCATGTTAATCCCTTTACAGCAACAATTTACTGATCTTCTAATTTTGTTATATGCACCATTACAGTGAAACTTGTATTACAAAAAAAGTTTCACAAAAGGTAAAAAGAGGATGAGTTTAAAGTAGACAGAACATAACCTATGACGACAGTCACAGCAACTCTCTTGCATTTGCTATTTGTTTTGGTGTTTCTCAAACCGCCAGAGGACGTGGTTCTGAAACCAAGAGGGGGTTCATTTATTTTCACCATTATTCTATCCTTTATCGACACCACGTCACCATGAATATATTATGATCATTTTGGTTGCAGGTGTCTAACACTGTAATAAAACGTCTCAATCCAAAAATTCCTATCAAATTGAGGTAGTGCTGTGCGATATTACGATATATATTATAGTGCAACATAAAAATGTCTATCGTAGGATATAACGCTCTATTGTTCATATAGTAATTTTAAAGTGTGTGCTACTGGGTGAACTCAGCTAATGCAATTGCAGCAATGCTACTGCGTTGTGGTAGTATTTTTACATCACCCTGAGGACTTGTCTACAACATGACTAATCGTTTCTATCACTTAAAGACACAGTATGAACAGTACAGAGACAGCGTAAACATGCAACAAAAACTAGACTTAAAAACTGAAAAATAACTGAAATGTGCATTACTGGAAAACCGATTACACTACCAGATATTTTGAATGGTATTTGTCAATTAGATTTTTGTGTTTTATTCAGTTTGTATTTATTTCGTTGTTTTGGTGTTTAAATTGTGTTATCCTTTCACATATATATATATATATATATATAAAATGTGTTTTATAAATAAAAGGCAAAAAGATAACAGAAATTGACATTCATTTCATGTGTGTATCTATATAATTTTAAGGAAAAAATGCTATATCTGAATATATATCGTTATTTGGATATAAAATTACCTATACAAGGATATACATTTTTGTCCATATCACACCTAGTACTACAAAGAGAGATGTGTTCTAATGTCCTCGATGGGAACACATTAAGTACTGGCTTCACTTGGAACGCTGCATATTTAAAAAAAAATTATATATCAAACTTATTTGTCGATAGTTTAACCGTCTATATGGGTGATGAGGGGTGAAGGGATAATGCTGGGTAAATAATCTGTAGTCCAAAAAGAAAGGAAAAAGAAAGCCAAGGCAAGCTACTATGGCATTGAACTGTTACAGCAACCCATCATCAGAGGGGTTTGACTCTGAGGTTGCTTTGGGTGGGTTGGGGGTCCCCATATTGGTTATTACCCACGAAGTGTCACCTCATTATTGGTAGTTTAACACATCTGCCGCAGGATGACTAAGAATAGGAGACTAGCCTCAAACAAGTTAAATGAGTTCAGCTAAAAATCTAGTAATTCAGATAATTAAATAGATCTTTCCAAATACCTGACTATAATACCTACTGCTCCAAACTTGGGGCTTTTAAGGACCACTGGGAACAATAACGACTCGCCTAGGTGAAACTTGTGCGATTCATTGTACTTGTACGATAATAAACAATTCATTAGAGTACTTAATGTTAAAAGACTGGGCCTCAAAGTTCTTCCGTTTGTTATTAATTATTAAATCACTAATGAATTAGTGGCCACATTTCCTCGTTAAGTTCGTGCCAAACTTTATTTTGCACGTAAATCATGGACCCGGTGAGCTACGGTAACGCTACAGTCATCCGTGTGTAAAAGTGTGGTTTGTCAAGATGTAGAGAGACTACAAAAAGCCTCCCAGAGCCATTGCATCAAGACCACAGTCTTTGTAACCCGGTCAGAATTTAAATGGGAGACCGCAGCCGGCTGGTCCTCGGTAAGCCTATCAGTGGACAGTAGAACGGACACTTGGTACGAGATTTAAATGCTAGCTAAAGCTTGTAGCGACACAGCACTAAGTGCGATGATGAAACTTTTAGATTTTATAGAACAAACAGCGCTACAGTGTACATATAAGTTACTCATCAAGTTGGATATGAAACTAACTTACCATCCAAGCCAGACCACCGCTTCCTGCTGCGTTGCTGGACATCTTCCTTTGTGATCCAAATTTTTACTGATGCAGCTCACAAAATGTACTCAATTCCCGTCAACTCAAAAGTCCGTCAGCATTACAAACGTCTCAGTCGCTTAAAGGTACGCAAATATATCCATCTCCCATGTTCTTTGTTCTGTTGCGTTGAAGATAAGCCTTTGAGTGTACCAAAACAAGGGGAGGAGGGGAGTGTATCGCGGCTATTGTTAAAATCGACAAGCGGTGGCACAGTAGGCCTAAACTTCCAACAAAGATGCTAACCGTGCTACTTGCTGCAAAATAAATACTGTACAAAGCGCGCGCACTAATGGGTTTACAATTTCATGTGAAAACCCGACCGAATAAAGTATAAGTTTAACTGAAACGCCCCGAAAACGACCGACTTAAATACTTTTCATTTAGAAATAAAACGACTATTTGCTAACAGCAACATCCGCTGTCCGGCTCCGCCATCTGCAAGACAGACGGCGAATCATCCCGAGGAAAAACCGACCAATCAGGAAACGGGTTTTCATAGACGCCGGTATCTTGACCAATAGGAAAACTCAACGTTAAAGCGCTCACGTCCTTTTTCTTCAACGCAAGATGGCGGCAAAAACCACTTAGGTCGAATCATCGAAAGACTGACCAGTGTAATATGTGCAAATGCGCAATATGCCGTAACCTTGTTCTGGACTTTACTACCAGATTGTAAAAATATCCTTATTATACCCGGCATATTTTCCAATATGCACTTTCCACTAACATTGTTATTAGTGTGTGTATTTAAAAATAATTGACTGTCTGTAAATACAGTTGTGCAGTATCAAACAAAGTCAGTATATATATGTATGTATGTATATATATATATATATATATATATATATATACATATATACATATATATATATATACATATATATATATATATATATATATATGGAGCAGCGCAGAAGGCCGAGAATTGACACCTAATCTTGATTACTTGTCTTTCTTTCTTTCTATTAGTTGTATTATTACCTGTAAGTATGATGGTCTTCACAATAATTTTTTTAAATCTCCAAACAGAGCAGGGTTTTCGTTCATGTCATAAATAATTAACGTTTTGTTTGGGTTTTTTTGTTCGTTTTTTTATCTTGGCTACATATAAATATTCTTAATGATGTAGTGCACATTTTACAATATCTGGTTTGGTTTAGGACCCTAACAAATATAGTTTGAGTCTGAGTAGCTTAAGAGTTGAATTGCAACAATGTACCTCGAGTTGGGCTTAACATCCAAACACCATTTGAAACATTGATATCAATCAAAAGAACATCTGTCAATTATAGCATAATATGAATTAATATTTTTGGAAGTTGATTTAACATATTTTGAAAGTATAAAGTGACTCGTGAATTGACCAAATGTGGCAGCAGCAACCTAATTTTGTCAAAAATAAGTGGAGGTGTGAAACATTTCTGCTCGGCAGGGTGTACGAGTGAATTCATTACATCGCATTCTTTTGAAAGGTGATGCACAGGTAGAGCAATAAACCTAGATGGTGCAAAACAAATCTCATATGAATCTGCAACTTACCAAATAGCAGAGTGATGGAGAAGATGAATATAAAATTTGCCTAAACTAAGCCATTTTCTAGATTGCTGTACAATTTTACATGATTACAGTAGTTTTGCTTTTCCTTTTTTTGTTTTTTTTTGCTGTTCAAACTATTTTAGTGAATAAAAATAAGAATGAATAATAAGAACAAAAGCAATCAAGTTCTGACCCTTTGAGTTTATACCCTGAAAACAGAGTTCTGTCACCTCAGGTATAGGGAACTAAATATTTTAACACAGACTGGCTGTATGGAATGTATCCATGCATGACAGACTATAGACACACTGACAGTGGAGGCATATGTAAGAAAACACTATGGCTTTATAGTTAGAACTCTTCACATGGAAACTGCATGTCTCGTGGGTTATTTAGCTTTCAATCCAATCAAAAGGTGCAAAACTCGGATTGTCATCCATTTATCATTAGACCATGCATATTTAATCATCATGGAGAATGACACAGTTCAGTGATTTTGCAACATACACCAATTTTAGAGCCCAAACATCCCTTTGAACAATTACCTCTGAACATGCCAGTGCAAACAAAAGTGGAAAGGTCCAATTTTTTTGTGTACAATAATTGTTAACCATCTTCTAGACGAATGAGGATTTCAAATGAAGACTCCTCTGTCTCCTTCAAGCTCTGTCTGAACAGCTGAGAGTGCTGCCACGATGTTTCCCCCTCTCCGCCACTAAGTTCTGCTACGATGATAAAGTCTGAAGAGCCGGACAGAGTAGGAAATGACTGCATCTTCCCATCTGATGGTTCAGACACAGGAGAGGACACTATCAGGATTAATCATGCCATTTAATTCAATTTTAACAACTTTATTTACTACACAACTATACCTCCAAAGAATTCTGTGGTCCCCTGCCCTGACTGTAAGTGCCAGCAGACTTTCCCTGAGTGGAAGGTCTCACTACTGGCCTTGACGGAGATAGACTTTATCTTCAGTCCCACTGAAGCCAAATCAAACTTCCAGCTGATTTGTCCTATAGGAGAACCTTCTGTCCGAGCAATGTACACCTTCAAAAAGAACAGTAGTATACAATTGGTCACTCATTTAATGGAATTAATGTAAATTCATCCACCATCAGTTTTCAAGCTTTACAAATGTTGTCATTTTAAATCACTCAAGAGCTTTTCATCATTTGAATCACAGGTTTCCAGACACTTTTTTAACAAAGAAAACATATCACTTAAAAAAAAAAAGAAATTCAAAATGTAATGAAAATGGAAAAAAGGCCAAACTTGAGTTGCTTGGTGGCTACTTGGGAATGGTGTTTTTTTTACCTTCATCTTTCACTGAAAAATAACTGTATTTAGAAATGTCTTCACTACTATTACATACTTCTAAATCAGATATTTAATATCACAATGTAGACAGTTTAGACTGAAAAATATTAGATTTGAACTTAACATTGTTCAGAAAGTTTTCCTTGAGATAAGTAAGAATTGTCTTTATCGTTACAAATAACAAAAAACTGAAGGATAGTTAATCTTAACTGGAATGCATGGCTTTGTTAAACATCGTACCATTTGCCAGTCACTTTCCACCTTTCTGAAGACTGACTCGGCCCTCCACACACACTGATCCCAGCTCTGAATGACCTCGTTGCCGTTTGATAGTCGACAGTATTGGTCTTTGGTGGAACTGTAGCACATATGAAGTATTCTGTCACTCTTCTCCTTTTCAGTGGGTGTAAACACGTAACCTGGAGTCTGAGAAAAACCACAAAGATGCACACCATCAAACACTGACTTCAAATCAGACATAAAAAAATTCTTCAAGTTCTGGCAATGTTAAGAATGATATGTGTAAAATTGAGGCCCAATCATGTTTACTGTATGCTAATTTGACATGAAAGCGTTTAAATAAACAAAAACTAAAATTTATATTGACCAATTTCATTCATAAAACATAACTTTGTCTTTTAGAATATACTTGACCTACCAGAGAGCCCAACTATGAAGACATGGATGGACATTACGATCGACATTTATAAGATGGAAAGAATAACGACACGTGTAAACTACAAAATGGACTTGTTTATGTCAGGTTGGAAGAAATGGATTAATTATGTAACACCAAGCAGGCCTGACTTTAATTTTGCAGACTTGGGATAGAATGTTATGTGTATAAAATAGACAATAGACATAAAATAGCAAAATGAAAACACTCCCTACAGGTTGAGGTTCATGTTATGTTATTTTTTTATTTTGGTTCTTTTCTGTTAAGAAAAAAGAGGGACACTCAGGTGGATTTTAGTCCAATGTACAACAAAGTAAATGTTTATTCGTATCAGTGAATGTTAATAAAAAGAAAAAAAAAAAGAGAAAAAAAAAGAGATAATATACTAGACCTGTGTTGAGGGCGCTCTAGTCTCCCCCCTTGCTAGCCTCCAGGCCAGAGAGCCAGAGTTGCGTCCTCCCAACTCTCCTGGTTTTGGCCTCTTTGGAGAAATGAACTCTACCAGCTCCACAAGCAGCCTCTCTGTCAGGACCTTCATTCTGTCTGAACTCAGGGACTGCTGTCTCTTCAGGGT
The DNA here is from genome assembly GCF_900963305.1 of Echeneis naucrates. Classification (NCBI taxonomy): domain Eukaryota; kingdom Metazoa; phylum Chordata; class Actinopteri; order Carangiformes; family Echeneidae; genus Echeneis; species Echeneis naucrates. Next base: position 18,478,895 of record NC_042521.1, read on the forward strand.
CAGAGCAGACAGAATGTGGCTTCAACAGAGTCACTAGGGAGGTTTTACAGTAACAGTATTACATTAAGGGTTACAGAGTTCTGACTTACAGATGCATTCAGCCCATTAATGGTGTGAAGCAGCCAGGCCTCCTGAACACTGGTCCTTCTCGACAAAACCTCTGGATGTTTACAAGAATATCTCCATGTCACATCCACCACCTGTATCACACACAACATTCATTTAAGTAGCAATGTGGGGACAATCACTGACAAAAGAAAATCCCTAACCCCTTGATCTAATCTGAAATCTAAAACCAGCTCCCTTAGGTACACAGCAAAACTCAATTATCACCCTGACACTCAGCATGAAAATGATCACAGTTAGATGGCACATTCATTCTATGGCTCTCTTACAACAAAACTATCATCATAGTATTTATCATTGATAATTAAAGCACTGCATATAGCCAAAAGCACCAAAAGTTCTATGTCCAACCATCGATCTCCACAGCATGACTCCTGCACACAATTAACAGCATTGTGTGAGTGTGTGCACATATGTTGCTATTCCATGATCAATTTTATGAGGAGGACACCAATCTGAATCTGCTTTGGGGCCAGTGAGAATTCTACACAGTACTATTTCAAGGTTAAAAGGTTAATTTTTTGTCAATTACGTTTGTACATGTAACGAAATTTGGACTCCGGTTGGTAAGTATATGTTAAAATAACTCAAAAAATAACCTATGAAGTAATATATCATAATAATTACTCTATAAGTGTCAAATGGAATTCACTGGCCTAACAGTCTCTGGGTAGAAGCTGCATTTGAGCTGAGTTTTTCTGTTCTTAATGCTCTGCAGCTTCTTGCCTGAGGGGAGGGTGTCAAACAGTTCATGGGTTGGGTGGGTCAGATCACCCATGATACACTGCTCTTGCACCTGCTAATATAAATGTCTCAATGGAAGGAAGGTTGCTGCAGGTGAGCTTCAGCACCAGAGCAGTTCCCATTCCAGGAAGTGAGACGAGTGTACGCTCCACCAAAATTCTATGGAAAGCTGCAAGCACTGCAGCATTGAGGCTGGTTTGCCTGCCTATTATTTCCATATGAATGCATATTATATCTTGATTTGATCCAAAATACTTACTGCAAATTCGCCCAATATTTTTTTCTTCTGCATTTTAAATGATTGTTTCTTGTGTAATTTTGTACTTATTTAAATGCATCGACCAAGTGCCTTTTTTTGCCTAATTTTGTTGTGTGGAATCATACTACAACAATAAAGGCTTCTGATACTTCTGATTCTAACAGAAAAGTTTAAACTACCCTGCGGAGCTTTCAACACAAGATTGACAGGAAGGAATAAGTGCAATATTATTACTCTCCTCATTACTGTAAGGGACTCCAGTCTCTAAAATAGTAATATAACCATTGCTAATAGATTGCTAATACTATTGGCAATCTTGTTTTTGTCCTATGTAACCTATTTTATGATGATGTTTTGGTGAGGTCCTGGTCCTTGTTGTCTGAAGCTCAAACTGGGATGGCTGAGAAATTAGACCATGGAGGAGTACATTACAGCAGAGTCTCACATTGATGCTCCTGCTTAGAAACCTACCTCTGTGTCCACTACATCTACTTTTTACCACTTTTTTTGCATTTTCAGTCACTCACATGCTTGAACTTGCCAATTTCCTGCTTCCAAAACATCAATAATTCTGTAGTTTATCCCACCCACTGACAGGTGGCATTGTAACTAGATTGCCTTCACCTGTAAAGGGAAGCCAGTGTGATTAGTGTATATAAAACTACAGTAGTACGTTTCTCTGACCTGGTCCTTGGAGAAAGCCAGAACATAAGCCAGTTTCTTCCCCCAGCCGACCTCATACAGCAAAGGTTGATCACAGACATTCTCACAGGGGTCACAGTGCAACCACCGGCACTGAGACACAGAGTAGATCTCTGTCCACACATGGTCTGAAACACACCAGAGAATAACATCACACTACACAACTGTGTTGACCAAGAGTCAACATAAGAGATTTAAGAAGCCAAGTGTATTGTTATGTTATGTCATGTTAAAGGGATACATTTATTTATTTTTATTTGTTTGTTTTTCTCTCCAATAAAACATTATTCAGATTTTGTTAGGTTTTTTTTTTTACTTTATATTTTCAGCCTCATCCATGGAGAAAAGGCCTCCTTATGTTTTGTATACTTTTTCACAAACCCAAGATATGTATTATACAATCAAGAAGACTAAAATATAGTAAAAATATTACCCTTTTTGAATTTATTTTTTAAACCTTTATTTGTTTTGCCAATAAATGGGTTCAATTTCAAAGCAAAGTTTGTACTGCTACTTCAAGAATTAAATCAGTTGCATTTCTACTAATTTCCCTCCTTCAGCTTTTTTCCGATTTGGGTTTGCCACAGCAAGTCAGCTCCATGACTTGCATGATTAATTTGGCTGTTTCAAATAATGATTAATTATTCTATTGCTTATCATAGCTTATAAAACATACTATAAACATTTGGAAAATGTATGAACCACTAAAGTAGAGCTTTGGAGGGAGTTGGGAGTTTTCAAACCTGGAATCTAGTCATTGAAACCAGACTAGAGGTGAGGGTGAGAGCTACTTTAATGTCTAAAAAACATTTTGTAAACACATGAATAATATATGATAAAGAACAGCTGACTTACATTTGCTGAAAAGGTCACAACACCAACATTGTTCTCGTGTGATTAGAAGCTACTAGAAGAACCTATTTGCTTTTTCTACCAAATGAGGTTTAATTATTCCATGGGCTCATTTACTGTTTCCACCAGCACTGCAAATATCAAATGGATATCCAATAAAGACAAAAAAAAGATTATAATGCTCACATGACATCAGCTCAAGGACAGTGAGTTAGTGTACGTGTTTGACTTGGATGAAGATCAGATCACATTTAAGACAAAAAAAGTTAAAACCATCTTATTTCTTGCCAATGTATGTTTTTTCCTCTTAGAATTTAAAAAGCGATGGAACACATACCTGTGCTGTCCCAGATGTACCTGGCCTCGAGGCCAAGGGCTCTGCAGCACAGGGTGAAACAGTTAGCCCATTCCCCACAGCGCCCCCTCCTGGTTATCAAAAGCTTTTCAGGATTGTTGTACCTGGTATTAATAAGAAAAAGGAAACATACAAAAAGCAAATGTAATCAACTCAAGCAATTACAGCATTGTATTTTTTGTGGTTTGTGTTTTCAGCAGGCATATATGAATTATTAACATTCTAAGAAACTAACAATGAATTCCAAAATTAAAGTCTCTAAAATGTACAAGACATTAAAAACACACACACATACCTGGGGAATCTGGTAGACAGGCCACAGCTCTGACAGTAATGATTCTCCACTCTCTGAGCTCCCCAGCGGAGGTCATCAGTGCTGGGACTGAGGGAGCTGGCAGTCTGGGTTGTCCCTCCACAGCTGCTGCAGGGCAAATTGTCCACCCAGGAGAAGAAGTCCTGTTTGAACCATCTAAGCAACTCCAGGACCAGAAAGTCTTCTATTCCAAGCTTACATTCTACAAACAGGTACAGAAGTAACACACACTGAATAATTGTGGAAAGGAGCATGATTTGTTTGAGAGTTGTTTGCAGACGGTGTGATACAATAGCGAGGACATTTCACCTGAGTCGAGATCTTTAGCCTCTGTCAGCTTGTGTTGAGCAGCCATGGACAGTTGCTGGTAAGGGATGTGGCTCCGGGCTTTCTGCTGCAGCTCAGAGTTTTCATAGAGCATCACATGTTGGAAGTTAGACTGGAGAGTCACAAAGAAGCTCATACTGTTTTCCTGACAGAAAGACAAGTAAAGATCCAGGTCACTAATAAACTAAGTAATAATGAAGAGCAAAAAAACAGGATTCACAACTGTTAAATGACTGAGGCATTTTGTATATTGTTGTTCTCCAGAGAGATGGGGGGGTGGATGAAAGCTATTTAAATTTTTTGAAAACGAAGATGGTTCCTTTCATTAATCAATAAAATAAGAACAGTGTTTCATCATTAAAAGGTCTAATATTTCACTTTTCTCAAGTGTTGCTACCAATAAGACCTATCACAATCTAGTTTTCAACAATACATCACTAAGCCAGTGAATCAGCTGGCTGTTTTCTGAGTGACCTAATGAAAATATAGCAATTTGTCACTTAAAATTTCAGGGAAGCCAGCTATTGCTAGACTGGGTAATGGCTCAAGTTGACCTAGTAATGCTGAGTGGAGTGACTGTTCTGATGGCTGATTTTAAGGTTCAATTTCTGAATACAAGCAATCAGCATTTTTCTTTGGACTGAGACCTTTGATACTTTAGAGTCAAAGAACACAGAGGCACATTTAGACTATGTGGACCAAACTGTGAAAATACAAAAAAGCACAAGTAGCAGCACCCTAATTTAAACCCCACTATCAAAATCACTGTAGTCACCAATGAGTATATTTCAAGAGGAATTGGAAACTATATGTTTCATACAATCAAGCTGATGCAAATCGGAGGTGAAGCTCCCCCTCCGCTGTATATCAGTGGGGAGGAAGTTGAGTTTGTGACTTCTTTTACCAGCCAGGGATCCATCATTACAAACAATGGCAACATGACAACAGAGATAAACCAGTGACATGCCCTGACAGCCACTGTCTTGAAATCACCGTAGAAACCATTCATATTCCAGCCCATATTCCAAAGGACCAAACTCAGTATTTACAACACCTTGGTTCTCTCCATCCTCTGTGGAGCTGAAACTTGGCCTCTCAACAAGACCCCAACTGACAAAATTGATGATTTTGACTCGAGAGTGCTACACACAATAGAGCGTATTATATGGCATAAGTGAGTTTCCAACATCACCCCTCATACCCAATAGATTGATGCTGTCACTAAAGGCCTGCACCTTTTGGGCTTGTCACTGGCTGAGGCCAAGACCCTGGCACTGGATTGAGCCTGATGGAGAGGACTGGTGAAAGTGACTGGCTCTACACATGGCACAGCCCCCGTAACTGAGCAGGAGACCCAATGATGATGAACTTCCATCTCTGTCTGTTCCTGGTCTGGCAATATGCATAGTACTTATTGGGCTTTTTAGTTACTAACATAAGATGTTCACATATATTTGTGTAGTCTTCACTTCAAATTAAAACAGATCTGAGTTGGCAAAGTAAGTTCCATTGAGTTTAGCCTTCGCTGCTACAATAACACTATGGCTATGTGATATAAATTTTGTATATATTTAGTCAGTGTTTCTTGTGTTTAAATGAGGAACTGGTAACATCTTTACCAAGGATGATGGATGTGGAGGTAGTGAAACTGGCTGAACAGAAGGAGAAGCAGAAGAGCTCTGTGGCTGTGACGCTGACGCTGAGGCAGCCTCAGCCATGGGTTGGACAAGCTGTCCTCCCTGTAGCCTCTGATCCCTTTCTGCTGCTATGGACTCTCTGATGAGCTTCAGATGTTCCACTGATGCAGACTTGGGGAACACCAAGTGGGTCTCAGCCTAAAAAGGGGTACAACTGATTATATTATTTACTCAGATAGACAACTGATGACAAAATACATCTCAGGCAAAGCGGCAACACAATAGCAGCTTTGTAGGGTTGTCTTAAGTGCTTTTTTTTTTTTTTTTTTTACCTCTTCAAATCCCATCTCGAAGAGACACTCCACGGCTCCTTTGACGGGCAACAACTTGGTTGAAAAAGTAGGATTACCTATGCGGATCGACCTGTACTTTTCTTCATTGGGATACCTGAGGGGAGGAAGCATCAGATAAGGAGCTGCAGTCACAGGTTGTTATCCGTACCGTTTATTCCTCTGGAGCAATCTCATATTAGAATGGGCTAACATTGATTTGTTAGGATACACACAATTGATTCCTTTGTGTCATTAGCTTTAACCTATGAGTCACGTACATGCATAATCAGCCTAAAACCTTGAAATGCTCCGACATCACGGCAGGTCCGTGGGTGGGCCTTTACTCACTAACCAAGCCAAATACATGACTGATTTTTCAGACAGTTTAGTTTAATCCTGTGTATCGGGCGGGGCGCAGTACAACCAGCCTTGACGGCTTTTATACCGTCTCTTTTAGACTGAGAATTCGACATGATATGAGCTCCTGATGGGTTTAAGTTACAGGTAGTTTCTAAAACAATTTTCGTTTAACATAAAACACCTCAACTGACAGGACAGCGGCGCATTGCTTTGCTTTGGTGACTTCACGGCCGTAACCGTACCTCAAAATATTATCGGCGTATGTTAGTAACAACTTGGCGACGTCCAGGAAGACTTCGTTTGGATTCTCACACAATGCTGTGACTGCCGGTGACACAGCCATCCCCGGTATTTGTCTTCCAAACAAGTAGTCCTTGTACTTTTGAGTCTTATAGCTAACCCTAATGCTAATGCTAATAAAACAACTTCGGCTGAGCTGCTTTGGGTCCTTTTGAGTAGAGCTGCCCCGTCTACGCCTGAATAAATGTTTGCCGTTTTAAGAGTATTGTATAAAATTTTCTTCTCAGTCAAAGATATTGTGATTTTTTTTGTTGTTTTATTAGTTTTAAGGCTCTTTTATCGCTCTAATCATTCTTCAAACTGAACATTTTCACGATAAAAGCGAGTGGGGCTAAGACAGGCGTTTCAACGTAACCTGTAAGTTTAAGGCCGACCCGATGAACGGATAGTTGTAAGTGCTGTGTTATGTTGTGTGGATAAACCGACCGCTACCCATTAGATCGTCTCTCTGACAGGAAGCTATTGCCGTAAATATGTTTACATTTTCTCTCCCTCATGCCAATAACGCATTCACATAACCTTAAGCTAACTACAAAAGTTGAAAGACATCAACATGTCTGCTCTGTCACTGTTCTGTTGGACCAAACTCCTGAGGCCACACAACATAAAGACATTTTCTTTGAAGACTGTCCGTGTTTGTCCAAATCAAGAATCCAGGCGTCACAGCTCAGGACAGCAAAGAAGGAGGGTTGTTGTTACTGGGATAGGGTTGGTGTGTCCTCTGGGGACTGGGACAGCTCTGCCCTGGAACCACCTGATCAATGCCCAGAGTGGGATTGTTGCTTTGGACTCAGAGGAGTACAGGACTGTCCCCTGTAAAGTGGCCGCTCTAGTAACCAGAGGGACTGGAGAGGGTCAGTTTAATGAGGCAAGGTTTGCTTCTCGCGGAGAGATCAACAGCATGTCACCAGCCACAGTGATGGCCCTCGGAGCTGCTCAACTCGCTCTGGAGGACTCAGGATGGTACCCCCACGCCCCAGAGGAACAACTCAACACAGGGGTGGCAGTTGGTATGGGCATGGTGTCACTGGATGAGATAGCCCTCACCTCCACTGCTTTCCAGGAAAGGGGCTATAACAAAGTGAGTCCCTTCTTTGTGCCTCGTATATTGGTCAACATGGCTGCTGGGCACATAAGTATCAAACACAGATTAAAGGGTCCCAATCATGCTGTGTCAACAGCGTGCACAACAGGTGCACATGCTATAGGTGACGCAGCCAGGTTCATTGCCCATGGAGATGCAGATGCTATGGTCACAGGGGGAACAGAGTCCTGTGTAGGGCCGCTGTCAGTAGCTGGTTTTGCAAGGGCACGTGCTCTTGCCACCAAATGGAACAACAATCCTACGCTCGCGTCAAGACCCTTTCACCCAGAGAGAGATGGCTTTGTGATGGGAGAAGGAGCCGCTGTGCTGTTGCTAGAGGAACTGGAACATGCTGTGAAGAGAGGAGCCCGAATCTACGCAGAGGTCCTCGGCTATGGACTCTCAGGAGACGCTAGTCATATCACTGCACCCACTGCAGACGGGGACGGGGCTTTCAGGTGACCCATTGTTGGGTTTTCAGATCAGATGAGTTGTTGTTTGTTTGTTTTTGTTTTTTCTTAAGTGAGAAGGAATGATTTTGGGTTGTACTCCACATTCCACCATAAAATAATGACAAAAATGTCATGATTATTTCAAAGGCCACAGTTAGTCATTAAAGCAATGGTTCGTCATGTGGGGCTCAGAAACCCAGAGACATTGCATGTTAAATTTGAGGGTGAATAACTGAATTAGAGGGAAGGATATATTCATGCACATATATACACATGGCTCCTGAGAAATACATCTTTAATGGTGTCCATCTGCTGTTTGATGATGCATAAAACATTCTATACAGTTGGGGGGACATTACTAAAAATGGGTCAATAAAAATGAGCGAACAAATACCCCTGTTAGATGGATTGATGGGGAAAATAAACAGAGGGTGGATAGGGGGCCACTAAATTTGCAATTTGCCAACCAGACTTGGTAAACATGATATGTGAACCAAACCCAGGACTCAAAACCACCTCCTGCTGTGAGGCAATAATGCACCACTATCCCACCCTACTAACAGATATAATTGCTTAGTAAACATCAAAATTGATCTAAATTAGCACTCTCACCATCTCGCCACTGTCTTCACAGGTGTATGTCTGCAGCCCTCAGAGATGCTGGTGTCTCTCCAGCAGAGGTCACATACGTGAATGCTCATGCCACGTCCACAGTGTTGGGTGATGCGGCTGAAAATGCAGCCATCAAAAGGCTCTTCCAGCAATACACTGACAGCCTGGCTGTCTCCTCCACCAAGGGAGCCACGGGGCATCTGCTTGGGGCAGCTGGTGCTCTGGAGGCCGCGTTCACCGCTCTGGCCTGCTACCATGGGGTCCTACCCCCCACTCTCAACCTGGACCGCACTGAGCCACAGTTTGACCTGAATTATGTTCCCTGCACAGCGCAGTCATGGCAGACACAATGCCGGAGGGTTGCTCTCACAAACTCTTTTGGATTTGGCGGCACCAATGCCTCACTGTGCCTTGCCAGCGTCTGAAAGGAGTGTTTGACTTTTTATTAGATCAGATGTTTTCTTTACCTCTGGTTATTGACTATGCATCAGTAAAATCAGTGATCATTCCTGTTACTGCTTGGCTCTTGAATGATGAACTAATTACATCAGAAAAGTAAATTTAGATTTTTTTTTCTCTGAAATGAAACCTTTGCAACTGCAAAGATTAAAGTTTCTGAGGAGATGTGCTGTTTTTTGTTTTTTTGTTGTTGAGTTTTGTTTTTTTTTTTTTTTGTTTTGTTTGTTTTTACATGACATGGTTTATAAATCTGTTTGATGGATTGCAAAAATTTTAAGTGGGTTATGGTCAGTCAAACAAAGTAATTGGGCTACAATACATCCTAACCTGAGCAGCAGGGCAGGATAGTGGTTGGCCCTGTTGCTCTGTGCAGAGTTGTATGTTCTCCCCATATCTGCATGGGTTTCATCCAAGTACCCCAAGTACAAATACATGCATGTCTAGGTTAATTGGTGGCCCTAAATTGCTCCTTGATATGGATGCAAGAGGTTGGTCGTCTGTGTCTGTCTCTGTATGTTGTCCCTGCGATTGACTGGTGACCTGTCCAGGGTGTACCCCAACTTTGCCAGTGGAATTGGCTCCAGCACCCCCCCGGCCCAGAAATGGATAGGCGGTGGAAAATAAGTGAGTGAATGAGTAAATCCTCACTCGCAAGGGGAGAGAGAATAAGGAGCACATACAATATCAGGAAAGAGTGAAACCAGAGGGAAAATTTTCAGATGTTTCAGTTTATTATGGTATAAAGCAGAAAAAAACATTTACTTAACAAAGAAGTTTAAACAAGTTTTTTTATTATTATTTTTTTTTTTGCTTGGAATGAATTTAGAAATGATTTGGACCAATTTACTACTGAATTTACCTCATATCCAGTTCTTATATGTAAAACCTTAAAAGTTAGTGCTTATTGTCACATCCTGATTTTATAACTACAATGGAATAGGAAAAAAAATTTCAAATACAAAAGACAAAGTCTACACTAAAATCATATAAATTTAGAATACAGAGAACATATTAATTTTTCATTCAGTACATGAGGCAAATTAGGATACTTCCAGGAGTGGGAAACTTGCGGGAACAGGAAGTAAGGTGACTTGAAACGAGACAAAATGCGAGTATAAAAATAAAACAGGAAGTGGCACACAAACACACAGGAGACAGAGGCAGGGAGGGCCCAATTTCCAGGTCATGGGGGTGCTGGAACCAATCCCAGCTTGAGTTTGCATGTTCTCCCTGTGCCTGCATGGGTTCCCTTCGGGTACTCCGGTTTCCTCTAAGCATCCAAAGACATGAATGTTTAGGTTCATTGGTGACTCTAAATTGTCTGTTGGTCTGAGTGTGCCTGGTTGCTCGTCTCTAACTGTCAGTGTGTCTTGGCCGTGTGATGGGCTTATGGCCTCTACAGCATGTGTTCTCCCTGTTGTGTGGGTAACCTTCAGTTTTTCCAGCTTTCTCCAACACTTTAAAGAGCATTAAGTTAAGTGATGACTCTAAATTGCCGGTGGGGAGAGATTTGAGTGTGATTGAGTGTTTGTCTACATATATTAGCTCTGTGATAGACAGGGTGAACCCTGCCCTTAGCCAGTGTCAAAAGAGATTGCCCACTGCAACCCTGTCTGGAAAAAGCTGTATAGATAATGGATGGAGGTGTGACCACAAGTTAACAATCAGTAGGTGCAATATCATCAAGTCTCAAAGAAGGAATGGGATCCAACATACACTTCTTGTCACTTCATTTATATTCTGAAAACTAGATCCAAATATTTGTACTTGTATTTGTCTGAAAGAACCTAGATTGTACAGTTTATCCTCTTGGGAATGTAAAAATAAAATGCTGTTTTTATCGATGGCTTATCCAACTGACAGAACAACCAAAAACTGTAGATCCTCTAGAGTCCACTAGAGTCTGGTTCCAACAGTGAGTCAGTCCCCTCACACTCCCATGATAGCAGAAATAAGCCTGCTTACACCCTGGTGCAAAAACAGTGCTGTTTTCAATAACTGATTTAATTCATCCTAATAGTTATTCCAATGACAACTCTATCAGGTACTATAGTATATCTATAATATTCCAATGGTGCCTTTTTGCTTTGATGGCTTTGATATATAGTTCATGTCCTGCACTGTATATGGGTGGATTGGAGCCCTCGCTCTGTGTTTCACTTGATGAATACTGTACCATCATGACTTAATTTAATAACATGATGTAAAGCTGGAACTAGATGATGTATTACTGTACAGGGGAATGTCTTCTCAGACCCATTTTTAGAGAGCAGAGTTTTTTATTATCTCTTCTGGATGTCTCATCCAGCTAATGAATAAATCAATTATTCATCAATTTTTTAATTTGAAATAATCTGACACAGATAAATGAGGAAACACAAGCCGTTTTTCAGGTTAGAAGGGAAAGCCCAGCATTTTTATCTGGAATATTTTGGCTTCAGTTCAAACATTCAAGGGCATGTGTCAGTGATTTTCAGCAGTTTATTACTCTTTGTTGTTCATCTTGGCAGGATGAGCTGACATGCACCACTCTTTTGTTGTACATCAGGTCAGAAAGTAGCACAGCCAGAGGGCTGGGATTCCTTACTTTTATTGACTCGAAATTCACATATGCACATGATGATCAAACGTATAAGTGATGTTCTCTGAGAGGCAGCTCTGAATCAAGACTCTGTCTTCCTTGGTTCTCTGAAAGTTTAGGGTAACCACATCTTTCCTCTCCATATAAATAGTATCATAGCATATCTTATCCCCCTTTCTCTTCCCTTTTTTCATGCCTGCCATATAATTAGGACATATCGAAGCTGAATTATGATCACCATAGCAACAGAGTCAGCTAGTATTCCTTTGATATCACCCTGTCCCACCGGGAGCAAAGCTTATCACATGTTCTAAAATTAGAGCTCGCCTCTCTCTGTGGCATATTCTAGATAGCCTTCATGGTTCAGGTCCAGTGTTAGCATGATCTTCATTCATGGAATTCTGGAATTTCAGTTTGTTACACTTTTTGTTGAACACGTAATATTCTTCATATTTTTTGGCATTGTGTGCATATAGGGCATTGCTGCATTAATTCATCCTCCACTGCTGACATTTGGCAAGGGTGGGACAGTACGTCCTGGACAGATCACAGGTCCCTTCCTGGGCCAACCCATTGAGACAAATTGAACAAACAACCACTCACAGTCACACTCAGACCTACTGGAAATTTTTAGTAACCAAACAACTAGAAAGGCATGTTGTGGCAGTTTTTCCAGGCACAGGTAATACCGTATTAGCATACTACACCATCATCCATTACACAGACCACACATTAGCTAGGCATGCTATTCCTAGTTTGGTGGGTGCACACACTGAGCTACATATAACATCTTAGTAAGCTGTACCATTTATGACCAGAAAGTTTCTGGAATCATGCACAAACACATTTATTGTTTGGCTTATCTCTTTATTATTTCAAGATTGGAGATAATAAGCTTGTATCTAATTATTTCTTTCTTTCTAATATTTCTTTCTTTACCACAGTGCTTCCTGGTGCTGGGCAGTAACAAAATACCCAAGGCTTGTTTCAGGCTGTCTTTTATAATGCCTGAGTAATGTGTAGGGAGCATGCCTGGACCATCTTACTGGACCATACCAAATGTGGGGTTGAAATGGGATTATGAATACATTTCTGAATTGAGCCCTTGTGCTAATGTTAACTGCCTTCAGGTGTGGAAAATATGTAAATTGGTTTTGCAATGATTTTGGATATGTAAAATGGCCCATGGGGTTAATTGATTATTTGACCCACCCAATTAAGGGTGGTATTTTGGTGGACACTAGGGTCTATGCCTCTCACCCAGCAGGGCTGTGAGCTGAGGGCATTATTGCTTGTACGCATTTTCCTGGACTGTAGTTTAAGGACAATAAAGCACTTCATCTCTTTTTTATTGAATAGATTCTATTTTGCAGCCTTTTTTTCAACATTTTAAGGTTGGACTACACCTTTTTCAGATAGCTTTCCGGGACGCTACGCTCACTCTATTGCACCTTCTGCACAAGCGGTGGAGCAATATAATATCCGATGTGGAGTCTCCTGCCACAGACCTGGCCGACACACTCCCGTCGATGTGTCCGAATGACATTGGAATAGCTGGAAATGCTCTTGCTGCACAGCACCAGGGCTAGACCAAAATCAACAACCCCAGCCAGGACTTGGTCTGATATCGCCCGTTGTACCAGAGTTCCAGCAGGAAATTAAATCTGAAAGCGCCAATGCTCACTCCACCACTCAAAGTTTCATTACACAAAAGATATGATCCATTGACTCCAAATAATGTCTGATGATGAATGCAAAGCAGCTAAATCTGTGAACACTGCAAGGGCAAAAACCTAAGAAACAGCCCCAAACTCAGTCAAGGGACATCCAAAACACAAGGAAAAACCCCAAACCCGCTACCAGGCTGAGGGATGGAAAAAACATGAGCAACACCACATCAAATGAAACAGACACAGTTGTCATTGATGACTCAATAACCTGGCATATAAAAATGGCTAAAACTAAAAATCTAGCTCTAGTTGATACATCGGTCAGGGAGCTGATAGTGATATTTGAGACCATTCTCTCTTCATCTTCATCTATCTCGCTCATCTTTGTGGTAAGCGTGTTGCGTCATTTCCAGTCACTGGCGGTTGTGCCCTCTGCTGTGCTCTGTGTCATCTCGTGCGTTGTTTCCACTGTTCTTCTGCTATTATTTCCTGATTCACTCAATTAATCCGACAGCAAATTATTGTCACACCACCACTAGGTTTAAAAGTCAATATCTCCCCTTTCTCCAAAGATTATAACCGGTTCTGCTCCTCCACTAATCAAACTACCCGATTAACAATGTCCTCTAGCTCTCTGTCTCCGCTCTCTGTTCCTCCTTCTCCTCCTCCTCTCCTCTCCTGTTGTGTGTGCCTCATGTGTAGTTATTCTTCTGCCTCCTTTTATGATAGCACCTCTTGTCATAGATGTAGGATGATGGTAGAAATGGAGGCGAAAATTAATGAGTTAGAATCACGGCTCCGCACTTTAGCTAGCCCAACTTATGCTAGTGTAGCTAGCCTCCCCCCTGTAGCCGGTGCGGGCCGACCTGGACGAGCTCATACGGCAGCCGAGATAGTTTCCTCCCCCCCAGTGGCTCCCGAGCAGCCGGGATCTAGTCAGGGCGGCTGGGTGACTGTCGAGACAAGAGGCATAGTCGTAGGCAGCAGCCCCCGGTTCGCCACCGACCAGTTCGCGTTTCCAACAGGTTCTCCCCTCTCAGCAACACACCCGCTGAAAAGCCGACTCCAGTGATTGGCGATTCTATTCTGAGGAACGTGAAGTTAGCGACACCAGCAGTCATAGTGAAGTGTATCCCGGGAGCCAGAGCAGGCAACATCCAATCTTATCTGAAACTGCTGGCTAAGGGTAAACGTAAATATGCTAATATTGTTATTTACGTTGGCAGTAACGACATCCAACTTCGCCAGTCGGAAGTCACAAAAATTAACGTGGAATCAGTGAGTACTTTTGCTAAAACGATGTTGGACACTGTAAGTTTCTCCACCCCCCTCCCCAATCGGACTAGTGATGACATGTACAGCCGCATGTCGTCATTTAACCGCTGGCTGTCGAGGTGGTGTCCCGAAAACAACGTGGGCTACATAGACAACTGGAAGTCTTTCTGGGGGAGACCTGGTCTGATTAGGAGAGATGGTGTCCATCCCACCGTGAACGCGGCCGCTCTCATTTCTAGGAATATGGCTGATTTTATTAGAAATCCAAAACCCTGACAGTCCCAAGTCAAGACCAGGAGGCAGAGCCGCAGTTTAGCACGCTCCTCTGCACCTCAGTCAGAGTGGTCACCTGCTGAGAATAGAATAGAGTCTCTGTCTATGTTTAGGTCTATAGAAACTGTCTGTCCCCCAACCACCTAAATTTAGAAAAGTTAATAAACCCAAATTAAACAGAAGAGGAGCTAAAAACAAAAACTTAACTGAAATGAAAACAGCCACAAAGTCAGTCTCAAATAACACTGCGATCAAATGTGGACTGTTGAACATTTGATCATGATCATCAAAATCTCTACTAGTAAATAATCTCATTGCTGATCATCATATTGATTTATTTTGTATAACTGAAACGTGGCTGCAGCAGGATGAGTATATTAGCATTAATGAAGCTACACCCCCAACTCATGTTAACTTTCATATCCCTTGCACCACAGGTCGAGGAGGGGGGGTGGCTGCAATATTTCAGTCAAGCCTATTAATCAACCCCAGACCAAAATCTGGCTGCAGGTCTTTTGAAAGCCTCACTCTTAGTCTTTCCCACTCGGACTGGAAAGGTGAAAAAACTGTTCTGTTAGTTACAATATACCATCCACCTGGTCCGTACTCAGAATTCCTATCAGAGTTTTCTGAGTTTATATCAGAGTTAGTACTCAGTACAGATAAAATCATTATACTGGGAGATTTCAATATACATGTTGATGTAGAAAGCGACAGCCTTAGTTCTGGGTTTCTTTCCCTACTAGACTCAATTGGCTTTTCCCAGCATGTGAATGAACACACTCACTTCTACAATCATATCCTTAATCTTGTTCTAACATATGGCATTGACATTGACAAGCTAACAATTCTTCCCCAAAACTCTCTCCTGACTGACCATTACCTTATTACATTTGAGTTTACTTTAATGGGCTCCACAGCATTGAGGAATAAATTCAGCTATAGAAGATGTTTATCTGAAGCTGCTGTGCCTAAATTTAAAGAGAACATTCGGTCATCAATCCCAACAATGCCATATCTGAATTCAAATGAGGATTTCTCCCATACGCAGGTTGATGACCTTGTGACTAGCACTATGGCCACACTGCGTTCGAATCTCGACAATGCAGCCCCTCTCAAAAAGAAAGTATTCAATCTGAGGAGGCTGGCTCCCTGGTATAATTACCAAATCCGTGCCTTAAAGCAGACCTCAAGGAAATTAGAAAGAAATTGGCGTTCCAGTAAGTCAGAAGAGTCTCACAGAGCCTAAAAACATCTCTCCGCAGTGCTAGAAGTTCATACTACTCAGCACTCATAGAAGAAAACAAGAACAACCCCAGGTTTCTCTTCAGCACTGTAGCCAGGCTGACAGAGAGCCATAGCTCAGTTGAACCAGTGATCCCCTAAACTCTAAGCAGTGATGATTTTATTAACTTTTTTGCAGATAAAATTCTCACGATCAGAGAGGGTTAGGGTTAGTTAGTTAATTTATCAGCTCTTGCCTACGTTAGATAAAAATCTCCTACTGAATACAGCAACTCCTGAATCAGCTGCAACGCCTCTTACATCTGGAATCATTCTCACCTCTGAATCTCTCAGAGCTAGCTTCTATAGTTTCATCATCCAGACCGTCAACCTGTCTATTAGACCCAGTATCAACTAGCTAGCAACTAACTTCCACTGCTATGCAGACGATACTCAGCTGTACCTATCAATTAAGCCAAATTAAGTCACTCAGATAGTCAGACTGCAGGCATGTCTTGAAGACATAAAAGTCTAGATGACTGGAAATGTTTTACTTCTCAACTCTGACAAAACAGAAGTTATTGTACTCGGCCCTAAGCACCTCAGAAAAATCTAATCTAATCTAATCATCTCATCAGTCTGGATGGCATGACTTTGGCTTCCAGCTCCACTGTAAGAAACCTTGGAGTAATCTTTGACCAGGACATATCCTTTGTCCCTCACATAAAACAAGTTAGTCAGGCAGCTTTCTTCCACCTGAGAAACATTAGGAAAATCAGAAACATCCTTTCTCAGGATGATGCAGAAAAACTAGTCCATGCATCTGTAACTTCTAGGCTGGACTACTGTAATTCATTACCATCTGGATGTCCTAAAAGGCATTCAGTTGATTCAGAACGCTGCTGCACGAATATTAACAGGAACTAGGAAAAGAGATCATCTCTCTTCTGTGTTAGCTGCTCTTCACTGGCTGCCAGTAAAATATAGAGTAGAATTCAAAATCCTTCTTTTAACATATAAAGCTCTTAATGGCCAAGCTCCATCTTATCTGAGAGAGCTCATAGTTCCTTACTGTCCTAGTAGGCCACTCCGCTCTCTAGATGGAGGTTTACTTGTGTTCCTAGAGTCTCCAAGAGTAAATCTGGAGGCAGATTGTTCAGTTATCAGGCTCCTCTTCTATGGAACCAACTTCCAGTATCGGTCAAGGGGGGCAGACTCTTTAGTCATTTTCAAGACTGGGCTTAAAACTTTCCTGTATGACAGAGCTTATAGTTAAAAAGTTAAAGTCCTCTACTCTTTAGCTATGCTGCTATAGGCCTAGACTGCTGGGGGACTGCTTCTCTCTCTCTCTCGCTGTCTGTCTCTCCCTGTCACCCTCTCTCCCCCTCTCCCTCTTTCTCGCAACCTCCCTCTCGCTTGCTCTCCTTTCCTCCCCCCGTGCATGCACTGATAAGAACCATCCTTCTTAAAAAACACAGTTTCACCCAGTTCTAAGTATTTATACTGCATTTACTAACCATGTTCTGCCAAAGTCTCTGTCTCTCCCAGTTCCTCTCCTCTCTCTCCCTGTCCTCATCCTGCAGGTGGTGACTCATCTCCATCCCATGTTCCTGCAACACCTGCTGGTCCCATATTTCATGAATTCTGTACTACAGCTCAACTCCATGAACTTCATGCAGCAACATGTTCCTGAATATACCCTCCCCCCAATGTCTATCTCCCACTCTCAACCCAACCGGTCGAGGCAGATGGCCACTCCCCCTAAGCCTGGTTCTGCTCGAGGTTTCTTCCTCTTAAAGGAAGTTTTTCCTTGCCACTGTCGCCAAGTGCTTGCTCATCGGGGGATCTGTTGGGTCTCTTTAAATAATTTTATAAAGAGTTTGGTCTAGACCTGCTCTATATGTAAAGTGCCTTGATGTAACTTTGTTATGATTTGGCGCTATACAAATAAATCTGATTTGATTTGATTTGACCATTCTATCAATCCACCCAGATGGCATGAGGAGTATGATGCACATAGGGTCTTTTGACATCCTGCATAAGAACACTGGCTCTGAAATAATTTAGAGAGTCTTTTCTCTGCTACTGTAGAGACTGCACCACTGTGAAGCACATCATGTTCCATCTCAGGCCCCACGTTTCTCTCTTTTCACTATTACCAATTAGCCTCTGTGTCTGCTTTTGGGTCCACTTACCAACCCCTTACGTCGCGTAAAGCTGAATACTGATTCCAGTCCCATATCAGTCCTAGCTTTACTAGATCTCAGTGCTGTGTTTGGCACTGTAGATCACAGAATCCTGCTGCACAGGTTGGAAATTGGGTTGGACTTTTCTGGAGCAAATACATCTCTCTGGACCCTGTTTTCAGTCAGAGTGCCCGCTTTGCACAGGCCAAAGGACATGTGCGCAATACAGCTGCAATGTAAGATGTCCAGTAAAGTTTAGGATGCATCTAGATAGCTTTCTATTGAAGATAGTGTAGTGTATGACAGGGTGAAGGGTGCTAGCCTGCGTGTATATGTGCTAGTGCGTCAGGATTTCTGCAGCCTTAGGAAAACACCTGGTAACCAGTTCTTTCTTACTGTCATGTGTACTGCCACCCGATTCCCTGAAACAATGAGTTTGTGCTCACACACATAGCTGTGTGTTTGCCAAGCATGACTTCTCCTACTGTGATTCACCACAGAAGTCCAGCGACCCGCAGGTCACCCATGAACCTCCTCTGTCAAATAGCAAGGGTGAAAAACAATTCTTTTTACTGGCACAAGCCTGGTCACATAGTAGCACACTGCTTGGCTTTGAAGTGCAAGCAGAAGGCTACACCCTCTGAGCAACCAAAAGGGGTGGGGCTTAACAAGACAATTTCTCCCAGTGGTCAGCTGGCCGTTCAGACCGAGCCAAGTGCTTCAAACTATTCATCTCCACTACTTTTGTTTCCCTCACAGGAAGAGCATAGGACCAGCGCCAGTCACTGTGCTGCATGACAATGGGGGTTCTCAGTCCTTCATCCTCTTTCGTGTCTTGCCCCTGGGTGGAGGATCAGCCTGTGACGTGAGTGCTGTAGTTAGAGGTATTGGGATGGGTTCTCCACCAAGATCACATGAAATCAACGTTTGCATCAGATATTGCATAAAATCAATATTTAATCATACATGGAATATTATAGGTCGAAACTGGTGAATGTGGTGAATTGAAAATTCACATTCATCTAGGTGCAATCCTGCAGGACTTGGAAGTGAATAAAATAAGAACATCATTCAAACAGGTAAGGCTCTAGTGTTGGGGACCGATCAGGCATAACATTCTGACCACTGACAAAGTGAAGTGAATAACAAATAGGTGGGATATATGGGACAGCATGGGAACATTTTGTTTTCAGGCAAGCAGAAGGATTTGAGCAAGTTGTAATGGCTAGATTACTTGGTCAGAGCATGTCCAAAACTGTAGCTCTTGTGGAGCGTTCCAGGTCTGCAGTAGTCAATATCTATCAAAAGTGGTCCAAGGATGGAACAGAGTTAAACTGATGACAGGGTCATGGGCAGCCAAGGAGAAAGAAGGCTGGCCTGTGTGATCTGATCTGACATACAAGCTACTGTTGCTCAAATTGCTGAGGAAGTTCGTGTAAAGTTCATGTAGTTATAAAGTTTTTTTGTTGGACTTTGTTTACTGTAAATGAAGACTTTAATTTATCTGATCTTTTTTTGCATCAGGGTCCTCTTTTGTGATTTGTGACACCAACACTGTAATTGTCTTGTTCTTTTTGTTAAAAGAAAATCACCCCTTTTCAAAATTAAAATGCTGAATAAAATACGTTTTAATAAACCTCTTGGCTCAGTGGCAAAACTTCTGTAAACTCAACTTAAAGCCCAAAAAGTCCAAAAAGTATATTTTTTCTTCTGGATTTCTCTTCTTAATCTCCCCCCTCCTCTGCTCCTCTCCTTCCTTTCCCCCTCTTCTCCACACATTTTCCCTCTCTCCCTCCTCCCTCTCCTCCACTCCACTCCTCTCCTCTCTCTACTCTCCTCCTTCTAGTTTGCTACTAGTTTAATGTGTGTCAGAGTGGATATTTTTCTAAGGAGCGTATTTGCATTCAACTGTTTACCACTCTGTCAAAGTCATCATCACTCCCCATGTTGTCTAGCATGAAGAAGATATCCAGGACTTCATTCTTGGCCATGTGTGGCATTGAAACTCTTTTCTGAGTCGCCACACTATCTCCTGTTGAACGCTGACAAGAGCAGTGAGTCGCACTACATGTCAAGGGATATCAAGGGAGCAAGTAAAATTGGTGCCACACCACTTTACATTGCTCTGCTATTCGCTTCCTCTTGCTCTTTCACAGGATCAAACTTCATGCACTAGCTGTTTGTCGATACGGTGGATTTTAACTTTGTTGCCACCATCTGCAGTATTTCACAGACGTTAGCATGCTGCTTTATTCTTAACATCCCAGTAAATCTACACAGTAAATTTTCCAGTGTAAAAAATGCAGTGTCAAAGTATTTGAATTCTTTCTGAATTCTTCCAGCAATGGACAGAGTAAAATTGAACCAGATAATGCCCAGTGTTGGTGAAAACAGTTGAAGTTAATGGATGTTTTACTCTGTCAGTGTCATTGACTCTCAGAGTTAAGATACCTTCCAGTGTAAAAAAAAAAATCCTCTGAAAAGCCCCCCCACCATCATCCTCTCGGTCAAACTGAGAACGTCGAGTCTGGTATCGCCATATTCTTCTCACCAAAAGAACTGCGGTAAGTTAAGTTTATCTAGTTCAACAATTACTGCTGTTGTTTTTTCATCCAGCTAGAATCTTTATGTAAGAGCCAAGAAACGTCATCGTTTTCCATACTCGTCAATCTTGGGTGTGTGTCTTCAAATACCAAATTTCACACGGCTAATGTGATATCGGGTCGGCGGCTAGCTTAAAACGTAAGTTACCAGCCACATGGCTGAACATGCAACGCCGAATTGAAAAAAAAAAAAACAAAAAAAAAAAAAAAAAAACACCAGGTAATGTTAATGTCAGCGAGGATCGGCTATTGTGGTGTGTTATAATTCATGCTTGCACTTTTTAATTTTTTTTAAATAACGTTAAAATAGCCGCTACTTCACGTGTCGGCAGTAGGGCTGCAAAGTCAATGTAAAGTTGACGTCACAATTTGGTCGAGCATACTGGAACATGTCTAGGACATGCAGATGCTGGCAGTATCAATTGAAATCTTATTTAGTTTTTTTTTTGGCGGCGGGGGGCATAGCTTTCTTGAAGTTTTCAGTTCCGCCAGTCAATGAAGGTGTCAAGGTTTTTGATGAAAAAGGAACAGAGGTGGATGCAAAGGTCTTTTCTGACATAGCACACCAGCCCAACACTGGCATACTAACCATCAAGTTTGATGGCGGTATAGTTGCTCACTATAATCAATGGAATGTAATGATGAATTGCACTTTTGTATTGGTAAAAACAAAATGTCTCTTTCTCCTGAATTACAGATTTCAAGGAAACATTGTCCAGCAGTTCCCCAAGAAGCAAATTCCAGTGCACTGTCTACTGGTAGTAGTGATGACACAGTCATCCTTGAAATCATGTCCATCATGTTATTGGCTTTACTATGAAATCATTGGAGGTATGTCATTTAACAGTTAACTGTGTTAATATTTGGTGATCTAGTGCAGAGAGACAATGAGCACTAGCATCTGTTAATGTTGTTGCTGCAGATAGTAAATATTTTCTCCCATCCTAACAAGTGGTATGACCATCTTTCTAAAGCACATCATTATTGACCATCATCATCTTTTTAAACGCCTGTTTCCTTCTATAAATCTCTTGCCTAAGCAACATTTCATGATACATACCCTTGATGTATAAGAAATATAGGACCACTCCTGCACATGTGGTGTATGTGTTATGAGGCAAAGCATAACTTTTTCAAAACTCAACTCAAAAGTTTCAAAAACATCACAAAAACATTGGCCAAAAAACACCAGAAATACATGGCATTGCATTAGGAATCTTTCAGCCTGAGCAGAGTAACTATTGCTTCAGGAAAGATTACAGAGTACAGGTTACAGATTACAGATTTGCATGAAGGCCCTGAAATTGCTGCCAAACTAAATGTAGACACATCTGCTAATGTTCTTATGATGAAATGGATAAAGCATTATGGTTCTGAATATCGCCCTGGTTTAGTAGTGTGTTTTGAGATTAATGAAGAGTTTCCAGTATTTTCTAAGATCAGCACTATTATAGTGAAAGATGAGCAAGTTGTACATATTGCCTCCGGTGTGGAAACTTTGTTTTGGTGAAAATTTCCATGCATTCCATGCGTTTTGTACAAGCCATCTCAGGTACCTAAGGTGTTTCAAGAGTTGCTCTATTTTAAAATTATGGATGTTCAAATGGCATATGGATCAACAGATTTTTCCCTGTTTGCAGTACCATATTGCCATATGATGCAGCCTTGACCAGAGTTTTTTGGTTTTGACTTTGTATTCCCTCTCACTGAAAATCATTGACTCGCCATTGTTTTCTGAGGGTGCATTGTTTTATAAAAGCAAAAGTTATTTATTGTTATTCAACCTTAGATCTTGTTCTGTCATCTAGCACCATACTGACAGATTCCAACCAAGATCTTTGCTACTAACAATGAAGGTTTCTGTTAAGGAGAATTTTGCAGACCTCATTTGTCTGTATTTGTTGTGGAAAAACTTGCACTCGCATATCTTATTCAGTGACCTGTTTGGAAAGCATTGGTTTGACTTGGTTGGCTGTTTTCTAGTGATGGCAAGGTTTGCTCTTAAAAAATATTCTGTGTAGCATTTTAAATGCACTGTAAAATAATTTTCATGGCTGTGAGAAATGTCAATACAGTATTGTACAGTCGAACATGTACCAAGAGTTCAACAGAAAGTGTTTTATGATGGCGATTATAACATGGTATTTGATGTTTACTTTTAATGCCAATATTTCATGTTTACTTGGAGTAAATGAATTAAGGCATGGATATAATAGTGTGGTTGTGTTTTTTTTCCGTGCAAACATTAAGTTTTATGTTATATCACTGGGACTGCACAAGTAGATAGCTAACACTGGTAGGAGTCAGTTGAAAAATGAGCACTCTGGAGTGTTTCTTAATCAATATAGTGTTAAGTAGGTTTAACATTGGAAACATTATTTAACACTTAACTCCTTAGTGCTGAATGTAAATAACACTATGGGTGTTACTTATTACATAGTGTAAAACTTGATTGACACTTCTCAGTGTAGTGTAAAATATTTGCTCTAGCCAGAGTAAAATTGACTCTGGAAATGTAATTCTTTTAACATTACCTCACTGAGGTAGTGTTAAAATTAACTCTTGTCATATTTACACTGGCGATTTTACTGTGTACTAACATGTATCATCCCCTCAACTCTTGACCTTCCAGAGGTAGGTACGCTACACTAACTTGGCTCGCTACACTATGTCTCGTTCCAGACTTTTTTACAAAAACTGTGTATATAAACCTGCTACCAGACTGGCTTCTGTATGGATACCAACCTGGGACTGTGGGCTCCTAAGGATTTCAACCTCTTGTGGCAGTTAGAGTTGCTCTGGTGCCTGGCTGCCCAATAACTGTTGAAAAAAAAAGGGGTGATTCACTTATACTGAGTCTTTCGTCAAACTACTTGTATTACATGCATCTTTTCTAACAGAGGAATAGGAATAAGGAAGGAGGAAAGAGGAATAATTGAACATCTGATAGATTGTGTGGAGAGAGAGAGCGAGAGAGAGGGAGGGAGAACCAATGCTGTTTAACTGTTTAATTAAAGAGTGATGTCCTCCTGAGACCTAGGAGTGTCATTTTGACTTTTTGGGGATAAATTGTGTGAGGGTGGTAAAAAACACATTTAAAAAAAAAAAAAAAACTTGGTTAAAATTTTATAACACATGCATTGCAGTAGACAACAGGACATAATTTATGTCAATCATAAAACATTAAAACATGCAGAAAGGAGATTTCTGCTTGTTTGAATGTTCTGCATCAGGTGCATCCGAAGGTATTAAAAGACTCAAGCAAAAACTAATATCTGCTACAGAGGACAAAAATGAATTACTGGGTCTCAAGAGAATATGCAAACAACAGAAGCACAAGCAACGGGAAATTATACATCATTTCATACATTTACTGTAGCACAGCAGTAAAAACAGGCTTAAATGGTTTCTGTCCACTCACTTTATCAAATTTGAATCAATTACAGGAAGTGATGAGTTTGTAATACATAATGAGTAACTGTAACACTGCAAACTCTAGCAACTCCAAACAAGCTGAGGCCAATTTTATATGTTGCACAGAGGAAGTTAGGGATAAAGCCTTGCTTTGGATAAAAGTGTGTTTATTATGGATTAATAAAAGCTGAAAATATTGTGGTGCCCAGGGACTGTGAGCCATGTGAGAAACAAAGCAAGGTAGTCCCAGGACTAGATAGTTAATCACCTTGTGAAGCAGTGACTCCTGGTCCCAGTGCTTGACATTGCGGCCTTCCAAATAGATATGGCATCCTTTGGCAGCCAAAAAAGTCTCTATTTGATAAATTCCTTTAAACTCAAAATTCAGACTGGAGCAAAAGTACTCAAAATATAATAAGCATGTTTCCATGGTCAACAATGAAACTCCTGACTTGGGACCACTATAATTTTAGTTCAGAAGACATTTTAGAAATATTGTTTGTACTCTTAGAGTACAGTGAGAGTAAAGTGAGAGACAGAGGAAATGGCTTTTTCTCCAGCACTGGCTTCTTCATACCATGAATTGAAGCTATCATATTCTACCGTGTAACTTGTACTTGATGAGATACTGAAGATGACAGGAGACAGTATACAATGCACAGATGGGTCCCCCCCCCCCACAGTCAGGCTATAATCACTGCTTTCTATAACGAGAAGTGTGTGTCAACATTAGGGCTTACATAAATTGAATTATTTGGAAAATTATTTATTCCCAGTGAGCAAGAAACAACCATCCTATACTTGGGCCACATGCTTGTGTTTCCTCTGGCCCAGTATACACCCCGGTTCCGTGGCTCAACACGTTGGACAGGTCCACATATTGTCGAATGTTACTTCCACCTCTGGACCACTTCTGACAAATGCACAGAAAATCTTCCAGCTGTCAATCAACACTGGAGGATACCAACCCAAATCCACCCATATGTGGGCAGAACACAGGCCAGACCCGGCACAGGGGAACCAGGGTGTGTCCTGGACTTTATCAAAGGAAGCATGGATTTGGCTCATCCTTCTTGACTAAATCCTTCGACCATGCACACGAGTCGAATCTCCGAAATATCATGCTGCTGCGACACCTGAGCGTCCTTGTGCGCCTGTGGTCGAGCCCCCTCCTCAAAAGATCGACGAGTCCACCTTATACATCACAGACATCTAATTACTGGTGACAGCAACTTTGGCTTTACACTGAAGGCTGGGATCGGAAGTGATGCTGGCTCTGTCGCCCGGTGACTTCACACAGCGAACCCCTCCCTTTCTCACCGTTCAGTCCGTTCTCACACTGGAAGGTAAAGATGCGGATTCTCGCTGCGACTCGGGCGCCAGGGAGCGGGCTTAGGAGCGGGCGGGCTGCGCTCTCTGCCGCTCTGTGATGCGAACAGTCGAACTACAGCTGATGAGTGTGACTGCTGGTGAGGAGACTTGTGTCGCCTGTTGCTCCTTTGCCTGTCTCTGCTGTGTTGTGTTATGCTTGTACTGTTTTCCTTCTGCTGCGGTCTCTGTCTTCATGCATTTCTGCATGGACCAACGTTTTTGCATTGCTGTGATGTATAATTCAGATACTGCGCGGCTCTACGTGTGGAGTTTTCCCAATCACGACGTATTCTTCCCTTTATGGTGATCAGACTATATCAGGCATAGATTTTTATGTTGGTAGTTCTGGGAGGCTGTTGCGTGATGTTTTCACGAACGATGTCTTGCCAGACTCCATTGGAAAAAGTCTAATTTCAGATTTCATTGGTAGTTACCGAAACAACATAATGTAGAAACATAAATAAACATACTCTTCAAGATCTTATTAACCGCACATTAATTCGTCATTGAATGAACCTGCGCTCGCACCTTTGTTTATTTTATTTCCCCCACTTTATTCCTTCTTCATCTGCTGTTCCCTGTGATCTCTTCTCAATCAAATGACCCGGTCGACAGCAGCCGGCGCCAACCGTCTCTAAAAGTTGAAATGTCATGCAGATAACTGAAGCTGGATATATTCAATGGTCACCGAATTACTAGAACACTCCTCCTGATTCGGGCTGCAGGGCTTATTGTGCAATCGGTCTCAATATTTTTGCGCAAGTAAAGATGGATACATTAAAATGCATATTTATCCCATTGAGTTTTGCATGACGTGCTCTCCATTTCCAAGGTTTGACGAGTAACTACAGTTGAGACAGCATCAGGTTTATATGACTGAAGATTAAGATAAGATCCTTTTGGTGTGTCTCCTCGGGCAGGGTTTCTCTGCAAACCCCTGATTCACCTGGCACAACCAGCTCTGGTGATTCACTTTTGGCTGTTTCCTTAAGCATGTCACATTCACAGTAAGCACACTCCTGAGGTGAATCCCTCAGCAGTCATTAAGCCCTGTCTGAATTTATGGAGGGCACTGTAAGGATGTGTCCCCTCAATGCTGAGGTATTACAGCTGCTGGATATTTTGAGTATCAATAACTTTTAGAAATGGCTTGTTAGAGAACAAGAAAGCAGCTATGAAAGCTCAAGTTAAAATTCAGTTCAGTTGGTGCCGTTGCTTCCCTTTAATACAGGCCAATTGAAGAGGCAAAATGTCAGTAGATGTTACTCAATTTTTGTAAGAGATTGATATCTTAATATGCCATACACGTAAGACATGTTTGTGTGGTGGCATGTTCATATTAGAATTGTTGAAATGACTATTTGTTGGGGAAGGGAACTACATCTACAAGCTATTATTTTTTATTATGAATGATATGAGCTCTTACTTTATTTTTTAAATTAAAAGTAGTGAAAAGGTTCATGACAAGATTCCAGCTCTACAAACCTTTAGGAATTTTTTTTTCTGACAGGTAAGACTTTCTACCCCAAATATAAATCTTATCCTCACAAGGAATCAAGAAGAGTTAATCAGTTATAAAAACAATTATATAGATGCCTCTTCACAGGTGAGGACACTGTTGCACAAGATCGAACATTAACCTCACCTTTCCCATTTATTCAAGTATTTTTGTGAAGAACATTTAGTGTGTAAAATGGACAATGACAAAGATGTTTCTTCATAACTCAATGTCTATTTCTTTTCTCTTAATGTACTGTAGCTTCCCAACATGAAGATCTAAATGCTCTCAAATCCAAAGTGATAAAATCTAATTCAACTTCAAGCTGAGTATCAAACTTCAGTAACCTCTTTAACCTTGCAGAAATTACATGGACGACCTGATAGCCCAGTGGTTGAGGTGCTGAACTCTGAGCAGGCCAGTCCCTGGTTGGACTCGTGGACAGCAAGGCTCTCTCCTCCATTCTTCCTTAGTCTTTTTGCACTGTGCTGTCCAATAAAGGCCTAAACTGCCCAGAGACAGTAGTAGTAGTAGTAATAGCTACTGTGTATTCATTGGTCAGACTTGCCACATATTGATGGACGCTGTGGCAGATGTGAGCCTACTGGAATATGGTCCACAGTTATTCAGACTTTTTTGATATGCCATTTGCGTGTTTGAATCACAAAGCATACATACAGACCAGACTCATTTGGCATTGATGCACTATTGTACCCTAACATTTATATTCCTCAGTAAGGTATTATATTGGAAGCAGTATTGAAAGCCTAGACTTACTTATTTCTTACTTATTTACATAGCAGCCTAAAGGTCTGAATATATGGAATTAGTACATAAAACTGCCTTCAGGCATTTAGTTTTAGCTATATTATGTGAACTCCTCCCAGGTTGACAAAGTGCAGTCCCTCACTCTGCTGTCCTCAGTCATATCTGCAGGATGAGGTTATCTGGGCCGAAGAAGCCCCTTCATCGGGTTAAACCAGGTGATATAATACTGTACAGCCGTATCAATCAATGTTCAAAAGTCAGGTCGAAACTGCAAACTTGTGGAATCATTGTATGCATGATCATATCCTATTAACATCGCGCTTGGTGTCAGCTGAAGTCAGACCTGTCTCTATTTTCTCCTCTGCTACCCAAACTTGTGTATCAGCTGATCTTGAGTAATGATCCATGGTGCTGTATTCAAAAAGTGAATAAATAACAGCTGTATACTCTGAACTTTTCTGGATGTGATGTGAGTGCTGTTGTTTTCTGTCTCAGGTTAAAACCTTAGTCAAACATGAACAGAAACATTAAGCCATTAAGTCCTCTTTTATTATCTAATTTGGCTGTCAGTCATTCCCTTATCACCTGGATTGGGATTGGTGCATAGAATCAAGCAGTGGCGTAGTCAGAAATTTAATTTAGCTGGACAAGCAAAGAAATGGGCAGGCCATCTTTTTCCAATGCAAAACTTGGAAATTATATAAGGACATTGAAGCCAAAAAATTGATTAATTTGTACAGACAAGTTAAAAATTCATGAAGACTTTAGAGTGACTCTGCATTTGAAGAGCAATAACATAGAGACACAGCCTGGAACAAACCAACTGAGCTCATTCTTTTAAGGCGTTACCAAACAATTTAGACCAAATTTGTCTGTTTAATCTTTTAACTTACCTGCTAAAATATCATTGTGCTAGCAGAACCAGCTATTCAGTAAGCAGCAGCTGCAGAGTGACATCTACACCTGAACCCAAATGGCAGAGAATGTTTCAACAATGTTTCAACAAAAAACAAAACAGAAATTGAAACTTCCCTATCCCTTTCCCTATGTATCTTCCCTTTGCGTTTAATTGCATTTTCTCAGCACCCCGATCAATTTTCTGATAACATTTAATATGCTGGCAGCTCTTTAAACAAACCATAAGCTAAAGTAAAAAGCGAGTCCAAAAATGAAAATATTCAGCTTTTAGTCTACCAATTAATTCTGGTTCAAATTTTAACTCACCTTTCATAAAAAAATCAAAAACACCTAGTGCTCTCCAACACAAATAAACAACAGAAATAACAGCACACTACATCAAATATACAAAGAAAAACAATATAACAAAAAAAAAAAACAAGGCACTAAATGGAAGTGTACAATCTTTATTCATGACGTGCATGCTAAACTTTCTTTCTAAATCTAACAATATGTTATGTAAACTTTTCAGCTTTAGAAAGCAATAGTCAATGGGGAAATAAAATTTTCTGACCAATGGAGGACCTGAGTACAGCTAACTCTGTTACTCAGTATACACCCACATGTATATGCACAGACCTGAAGATGCTTGATAATAATTGTAGTTTTATCATATATAATTAGATCACTATCACATATCATGTTTTACCTTTTCTGCCCTCAAAAAGTACATTTGAACTGACTTACATGTATCTCAGTATATTTTACAAGAGTCATTTTGTGGAAGCAACATTTCTTTTCAGGGACAATAGTTAGTGGGCATTCCCATGCTGATGTGCTGCAAGTTTCCTGTCTTATTTCCAGTTGCTGGAGTTACTTTAATGTTCATTGATGCTGTTTCTTATTAATCACCGTTCCACAGTGATGAACTACAAACTTTACATTTAAGTTGACCCCAGTTCTGGTCAAACACTCAAATTTAACAACAATCAGTTATGTGTTCATCAGAATGGTATGGTTGGTTTAGTTTAGTAGATAGCAGTGGTTTCTGGAATCAGCACATGAATTTGTTTAGCTGATTGAGCTGTTGTTGTTTTTCTTCAGTGTTGAGGACTGTGATGTTGGGTGCAACTTTAGCAGTGTCTACCACCATTCCTTTGACTCTCAGCAGGACTGCTTTAGTCTGTGCTGTTGTGTCCATAGTATAGTAGGCCTCATCCACAGTGTCCTTATGAGTTTATGCTTTCAGTCTCTAGTTTCAAGTCTTTAATACAGTATGATGTTAATTTTTTGAAACAGTTTTTGGAAGAAACAAGTCTATTTGAAGCTCACTGAGACCTGAGCCTATCTTAAAAAAAAAAACAACAACAACAAAAAACAGCTTTTCAACCAAATGTAGCAGAGTCCATTTATAAGCCTTCAGTTGTTGAGGAAGATTTTCTGAGACACTTTTGGTTGAATAGGCAAAAACAAACTTCACTCAGCAGCATATTCATATCATCTGAAAGGGTCTTCAAACCAATCCCTCCAAATTCCACCTGACATTACTTCAAATTTCTTTTTTATTTGTTTGATTGTTTTTCATTTTGTTTTTTATGTTTCCATGACTGTCTGACCCCAAGGGATGGAGGGTATGTCGATCCATCACTTTGATCCGGACTGGAATGTTTTAAGAACTGTTAGACTGATTGCCATTTTTGACATTTCATGGTGACAATTATTATAGTGTGTTTCCTTCAAGCACCACCAGTTCTGAGATTCATGGCTACCAAACAGTGTATAAGTGACCTTTTCTTTAGTGTCACCATGATTTTTACATTTCTATTTTTTGTTGCTCTTTAATCTGTTTTACCATTATGGCATTCCTGTACCTTTGTTAAACCATTTTGAGAACTTTTCAGCCAGGCCCATCGTCTGGTTACAATTTCGTGTAACCAGTGTATGATTAACCTCAGCTGAACTTCATGTTTAAATTTGTCTTTTGCCAAATTCACTATATGATGATGAACATTTTAAACAATGTTAAACATCAGAGGTAATATTGCCATAGGTGCCGATTAGCATCTTGATATTAGTGTCTAGCTTCAAAGATATACACATTTTAATACTCAATCCTGTTTGGCTTTGCTGGCAGCAGGAAAATAAGGATCTCCAGAAGAACATTCACCAATGTCCCCGTTTTCATACTTCATGATGGTGATAGGCTCTGTTCACACCTGGTATTAATATTTGTCTCAGGTTATCTCTTTCTTAGTAAACAATTTTTGATATCATCATGGCGATAAACTGTACTTTTAAATTGACACCAGTTCTGCTCAAACACTAATATTTAACTAGCAGTTAATTAGGCATTATCGGTGATCTGACAGGTCCTCAAATGCACCCAAGATGGCCATGTGGGGCCAGCATTTTTTACCTGCGCGAATGTAAATATCCCCCTTGGCCAAATTGTACCGCAGAGACCTCTGCTCGCGACCCCCTGAAAAGCGTAATCTTCTGTTGATATATTCTCAAGGATGATCTCCTCTACTGACGTCCTATGAAAGACTTAGTTCACTGATGTTTTCTGAAGGACCTACGCTGCTCATCTGTGAAACAATCTCCTCTGCAGAAGTGCTCTGTCACAGTCTGATGAGTCCCAACACAGTTCCATAATGAACCAAACACATTGATTCACTCAGCCACTCATGGCCTTACTCTCTCTCACTATCTCTCACACATACACACACAAACACATTGACAACAGTCTTGTCCGTCACAGTAGGAGGTGTAGTAGGAAAACAGCCTTGTGTATTTACATATCGAGCTGGCAAGTGAGATCCAACAGTGGTCAATTAGGAGACATGTTGAGACATTTTCAACACAGTGTGAACTGTCAACACTTCAATCAGCTGAAGCACCTTTTAGTGCCAGGTGTGCCATGGAATACGTTGCTGCATAGCACAATTAACTGAAACTTACTACTAAGCCCACTATGGTAAGAAAATCGGAAGAGTCACCTGATAATTTTATGCATATGTTCATCACCACAACCAAGCTTTTTCTCATTGCTTTCACATTGTCACTTGGCAGTTTGTTAAAAAATAAATAAAATAAAATTTCTGGACTCATTTGCTCATACAGTGGCACAAAGTCACACAAGACAAGCCGGGACCAATTAGCCCTATGTTTCTTCTCAGAGCCTTGGAAACAAGAATTAAAATGTAAGCACTTAAAACCATGGCTGCTTAGGAACAGTACAGTGAGCAAAATGCTAATGTCAGCATGTCAGCTAACATGCCCACAGTGACTGCTAATGTTTAACAGGTAATGCTCACACACTTGATTATGTAAACTGGCAATCTTTGCTGCAACTGAGACAAAAACAAACAAAAACAAAACACACAAAAAAACCTTGTGCTTAGTTTTGTAGGTATTCAATCAAGACTAAATTCTCTCCTAATGGTGTGAAATCAGCTTTTAAATGAATACACAAGAGCTTATTCCAATTCCTTTTCTGTATCGGTTAATTTGCCTTATATTAAACTGAGAAAAGGAGGCGTGAGTTATGACACTTAGCAGAGGCATGGTTACAATTCATCTTAATGGGAAAATGAATGTCTGGGATAAATTTGTCCAAAAAATATCACTGCCAGGGAGATCAACAAATATTGCTAGCTTGGCTTAACGCCAGAATAGAATGATGGCTGCTGGGTATGGGGTTCTTTTAAGTCTTGAGGCAACAATATACTGTAAGTCAGACACTCTGAAGGCCTCATAAAGTTGTGCAAGTGCTGACCTATATCCATTGCAATTACACTGTGAGGACAAAATGTAACTCATCAAATTGTATGTTGTTTGTTGATGTCTTAATGCAAATAAATGCATCTAAATTCCAATAATAATCCACAGCTGTTAAAAGGCTTACAGCAGACAGTACTTATCACACCAGAAAGACACTGGCAATTTGGTGTGCGCATGGCAGCTGCAGAACATCTTGCTTTCATTTTGACACCCATGATAACAGGTTAGAGCAGACACACTGCTTGCATGACATGTACGTCATCTTGCCTCCCAGCTGCAGTAAAAATAGCCAGGGAGCTTTCCTGATGACCAACATGAAGTATACCAGGAACATCAAACACATAAAACTGACACCTTTTTACTGGAGCTGTCTATGTCTGGGGTAAATGTGTTACATTAGCATATTAACACATAACATACATTAACATTAAAAAATGGCATTTAGGTAAACCAGGATACATCTGCCTTATTTTTTTAAGAGTTCTGAAGAATTTCTGAATGCCTAGTTATGCTAACTGAAGTGCATGTAATTATTTTAGGATAATTTCTAATCACCTCTTTCCAAGAGAGATATACTTAAGTTTAGCATAACAGGCTAAATAACTGCCTGACCTTTTTGGAAAAAAAAATCTGCAGTTCATCAATTAAACTGTCCAAGCCTAACTAAGCTAAGTTTTGGATATTATAAATAGGCATGTTTCCAACATTTATCACTTGCAGCAACATGAAGACAGGCATAATTTCCCGACTTGGTGCTGCGACTGAAAAGCAGCACAGTGAATTGACAATATAAAAGTATATCTATTATATTTGTGTTGATTTATCCTGGCTGTGGGTGGCCAGTGGCCAAAAAATTCCAACATGGGACATTTTTTGTCTTGTTCCAACCAGTTTCTATCTGTTGCTCAAGAGTTACTCCACTCTTAGTCAGAGTAGATGGTAAGGAAATGAAAAGAAAGTCTGGGGGGAGCCATCAAAGCTTCAGCTGAGATTTTAAACTGGCCTTGTGGTTAGAACTGCCCTTAAGTGCTGTTGCTCTACGCACCATCGGGGCCCACTTCATTCTCAGAAAGTGGCAAGATGGTGTTTGAACTCTCCCAAAAAATCCAATATCACATTCAGAATTACACCATAGGTAACAGTTGGAAACTGTTAAGTACACAAATGAGGGTATGACTTGAATGTAGCATCAGTGGTGTCACATAAGCTGGTTACTGTGTCCTCTGTATTCCTATTTATATCTTCATTTTAATCAAAGGGTCTGGCTGCTGCTTATCAACTGCCAGTAAGGACTGAATTTTGATACTCAGGTGGTTGACTGGTTGATTTGACAAATGCATTGTCGGACCCTTTTCAAAAACAAGGAGAAAAAATGTTTTTTGGTGAAAATAACAATAGCAGGCTTTAGGATCTTGCTCTTTGTTTATTATGTATCTTTCAGCAAGAGGCACTCAGTCAAACCAAGCTCAGGAATCTGTGGCAAGGAGTGAGGAGTGACCCCTTCTTCATAGCACTTATATATGAGAGGCACAAACAGGTTTAAGTGCTTAACTTGAACAGGAGCTGTCCAGTGCTGAACCAGAATCAAACTCCGAGCTCTTGCAGGATCTTGTTTTCTCTTTTGTGTCAGCTTTCTGAGCCACAGCATTTGGAGTTAATTGAGTTTCAGTCAAACAAAACTTTGTTGATGTTCCTACTCACACATGCTTTGAAGCACGATATTGATGAGGGTGATTCAAAGTCTGTTAAACAACATCCATATGCTAATCCAGATAAGTGTCTCCATTTTAAAAAGCAGGTGGAGTATATGGTACAGCATGACATCACTGAGCCTAGTTGTAGTTGTTGTCTGTGAAGTTCTCTGTGCTTGTTGGTGGATAAGGCTAATTGTGAGGACGACTTCTGTACCGACTTTTGGAAAGTGAATGGAGTAAATCAAATCAAATCAAATCAGAATTATTTATATAGAGCTAAATCATAACAAAAGATAAAATTTCATCAAGGCACTTTATATATAGAGCAGGTCTAGATCAAACTCTCTAAAATGATTTAAAGAGACCCAACAGATCTCTCAATGAGCAAGCACTTGGCAACAGTGGCAAGGAAAAACTTCCTTTAAGAATCAGAAACCTCGGAGAGAACCGAGGGGGGGCAGCCATCTGCCTCGACTGGTTGAGTTGAGAGAGGGAGAGAGAGCGAGAGAGACGAGGGAGGGTGGTAACAAGTAACAAGGCCTGACTGTCATCTGGACTGTCATCAGAAATGGTGTTCAACCATCCTAACCTTCTTGTTTTTCTGAACAGGATGGGGAAAGGAACTGATGTTTGATGAACTGGAGTTGGAGATTGCAGGCCTTCAGTGTGGAAGTCAGACATGTCTGAGGCAGGGATAATGTTCTGGCCAATGCATTGTCGCACCTGTGAACATCCACAAACAGCTGACCATTTCTGTTGCAAAACATTGTATTCTGTCAAGAGTGTTATTCTGTGCTCTCTTTCCTCTCTTGCAGCCTACAGTGTTAAGTAACTTAGGGTGGAGCTACTACATATTTCCCTCCCTGGGCCTGCAGAGCTGAGGGAACTTAGGTGCAGCCAGTCTGCTGATTGAGGGCACAGCCCATAAATAGGGCTTGATCCTGTGATTACTCTCTCTCTTCTCCAGCAGCCAAGCTATGAACAGGTACCGACATTTTGTTATGCTTAATTTCTCATTTTGATGGAATTTGGCAGTCTTTCTTCTTGGTTTTAGTTTAAGTTAGGGTAAAAGGGCTTTGTTCAGGGGCAGGGAGAAGGGCCCTGTTCTGATGGTCCTTTTAGTGGGCTGGCCTGGGATTCTTCACCACTTCTGTTTATTTATTGCCAACTCACCCTTCAGTTGAAGTTTGCTTGCTCTGGAATTGTGTTGTTTGAGTTGTTGGTTAGTTATAGGGTTTGTTTTTTGAGTAATAAAAGACACTCTTCATTAGTTCACATGACTGCTGGCCAGTCAATTAAAATATACCCTGATTGTTGAGCCCTAGGGGGTTGTAACAAAGGCCATGAGGAAGTACAGAGTGTATTCCCAAATGAGCACACATTCCAAGGGCTACATTGCAACACTGAGATTAGCTCTGTGTGTGTGAGTATGTGTGTGAGAGAGATCAACTGCTCTCATATCAGAGTAGTCTGCTCCTGATGCACACACACCTGTTGCTCCATGGTTGCCAGGACAACGCCCTGAGAGCAGAGGCAGACAGCCCAAAACAAGCTGATTTTTGGCTTGCCGAAGCCCTCAAACTGGGCCACTTACAACAAATGGAATTCTCCTATCAGAGAGCTGACTAGATGGTGATCACTACAACCACTTCCTGAAGTTGTGTCTAGTTTTTGGTGTTTATAGAGCCTGACGTAAGAAACAAGAGAGTTCAGCCATTCTCCTGAGAAACTGTATTGGAGTGAATTGGAGAAATAGATGGTGGACATGTCTTTCAGAGGCTCACAGATCAAATTCTGTTTGATTCACTGTTAAAGTAGACAGTTTGTCTGAAACAGAACAAAAATCTCTTTACTACTTTGGAAAAAATGATGTGGCTAGCTCAAACTATGTGCCTGTGAGGATGATTTATTCATATTTTTTAGAAAATGTTCTCCTCAGCTCTCCACTCTAATGAAACTAAATATCACTCTACCTCTGAACATTCTGTGCACTCATTATAAACTGAAAATCAAGCATGATACTTGAACTTTTGTTGCCTAAAAAGTATGAAAGATATAAAATTGCTGAAAACTGTGATGAGTAGACAATCATAACAAAGTTGCATCAAGGCACTTTACATATAGAGCAGGTCTGGACCAAATTATTTAAAGAGACCCAACAGATCCCCTGATGAGCAAGCACTTGGCGACAGTGGGAAGGGTATTCAAACAGGTGTAGGCAGGAACATGATGCTGTAGTATGGAATTCATGAGGATAAGGGAGCAGCATGCCTTGCAGGAACATGGGATGGCAATGAGTCACCACCTGCAGGCTGAGGACAGGAACTGGGAGAGACAGAGACTTCGGGAGAACATGGTTAGTGAATGCAGTACACATGCTTAGAACTAGGATAAATGGGGATTTCTTTGAAGCATGATAATTGTCAGCGCATATGTGGGGGGAGGGGGGATGCTCAGTCCTTCCCCAAGCAGCCTAGGCCTATAGCAGCATAGCTAAAGAGTAGATGGACCTTAACTTTAAGCTCTGTCATACAGAAAACCTTTAAGCCTGGTCTTGAAAATTGCTAGAGTCCGCTCCCTGGACCGATACTGGAAGTTGGTTCCATAGAAGAGGAGCCTGATAACTGAAAGATCTGCCTCCAGATTTACTCTTGGAGACTCTAGGAACCACAAGGAAACCTCCATCTTGAGAGTGGAGTGGCCTACTAGGACAGTAAGGAACTATGAGCTCTCTGAGATATGATGGAGCTTGGCCATTAAGAACTTTATATGTTAACAGAAGGATTTTAAATTCTACTCCGTATTTAACGGCAGCCAATGAAGAGCAGCTAACACAGGAGAGATGTTATCTCTTTTCCTAGTTCCTGTTAATATTTTAGAATTTACTAAAAAGTTAAAACCATGACATTCCTGAGTGCATACTAGAAGGAAGAGCTGCAGTTAAACACTCTTCTCCGTGCCTCAGTCAGAGCGGTTGCCTGCCCAGCATAAAATAGAAGCTATGTCTCTAGAAACTGTGTTTGCCCCCGACCTCCTACATTTAGTAGCTCTATTAAACCAAAAGTAAACAGAAAAGGAACTAAAAACAACAACTAATTGAAATCAAAACTACCACCAATTGGGATCTAAATATTCCACAAATGAAATGTGGAGCATTGAATGGTTAGATTAGAATCATTCAAATCCCTGTTAGTTAATGACCTGATCACTGATCATATTATGGATTTATTCTGCATCACTGAAACCTGGCTTCAGCAGAATGAGTACATCAGTATAAATCAATGTAAACCTGCCACTCAGTCCCAGTCATATTCCTCGTACCATCGGTCGACGAGGAGGGGAGGCTGAGATATTTCATTCCAGTTTATTAATCAATCCTAGACCAAAATCTGGTTATAGCTCTTTGAAAGCCTTAACCTCAGTGTCTCCCATTCAAACTGGAAAATTTAAAAACCAGTTCTGCCAGTTACAGAATATCATCCACCTGCTCCGCACTCAGAGTTTCTATTAGAGTTCTCTGAGTTCCTAGCAGGATTAATATTCAGTACAGATGCTGTCAGTGACAGCCTCAACATTTCTGCATTTAAGTCATTGCTGGACTCAGTTGGCTTTTCCCAGAGTGTGAATGAACCTACTCACTGTTTCAATCACACTCTTGATCTGGTGTTAACATATGGTATTGAAATTGACCAGTTAACAGTCCTCTTCTCTCCGACCATCACCTAATAACATTGGAGTTTACAGTAAATGGCTGCAAAGCATCTAGGAATAAATTCAGCTCTGTCAGATGTTTATCTGAAATTGCTGTGGGCAAATTTGAGGAGGATATTCAGTCATCATTTGCTAAACTGCCATGTCTGAAGTCAATAGAAGACTTCTTTTCATTTGGATTATGAAACAGTGTAGGCAGACACCTTGGTATAACACTCAAATTCATGACTTAAAGCAAATGTCATGAAAATAGGAAAGGGAGTGGTGGTCCAGTAATGCAGATGAATTCTACTTAGCCTGGAAAGAAAGCTTAAAAACACTTTTAAAAAGGTTCTTGGCAGTGAAAGAAGCTCCTACACTTCAGCACTCATTGAAGAAAACAAGAACAATCCCAGGTTTCTCTTCAGTTCGGTAGCCAGACTGACAGAGTCATAGCTCAGTGGAACCAGTGATTAGCAGGGATGATTTTATGGGCTTTTTTGCTTATAAAATCATAAAACTCAGAGCCAAAGTTCAACAGCTTCCACCTACAATGGGCAGTTTCTCAATCAGCTGTAACTCCTGTTTTGTTTGGAATCTTTTTCACCTTTAAATCTCTCTGAGCTAGTTTCTACAGTCTCATCATCCAAACCATAAACTTGTCTTTTTGACCCAGTAGTCAGTGAACCCAAATGAAACTAATCAGCTGATCAGACTTCAGGCATGTCTTACAGACATAAAGAGCTGGATGACCTGAAACTTTTTAGTTCTGAACTCAGACTAAACTGAAGTCATTCTACTTGGCTGTAAGTACCTCAGAGAAGCATTAGCTGATCATGTAACCACTCTGGATGACATTAGTTTGGCCTACAGTTCCACTGATAGGAATCTTTGATCATTTTTGATCTCTAGGACTTCAGGGCTGAAGTACTGACTGAGTACTGACTGAGTACTGAGCACGTAAAGGTGTTCTCAGTCTGCTAGTCCTTGTCTTTAAGGCCCTCCGTGAAACGGGCTTGTGTAGGACCCAAATGCAGCACAACAGCAAGAAATTATTTGTAATGTCTTTGAGTAAGTCACAGCAAGCAATAAGGCAGATGAGTGAATGAGTCTGGGGTTCTTTGGGCGAGTTCGTGGTGGGGCGCACGGTTCGGGGAATCAGAACCGGGGCCAGGGAACAGCACAGTCCAGAGTAAAGTGGCAGCAGTAATAATGCTCAGGATGGCAGGTGAGTGGATACCAGCAGGAAGCGTGGAGGAATGCTGAGCAGGGGAACAGATCACCGGGGATAATCACCAGGGAAACAGGCTGGCAGACACAAGAGACGCTCAGGCAGAACTCGTGGTCAAAAGGCTGTGACCCAGGTGGGTGTGGTCTGTGGTGATTCCTCTGGAGGTGGCCAGTATGCATGGAGTCCAGGTCTGGAAGAGGGCTTCACTACCCGGACCAAGTCCATGCTGTCCTTTGCCATGCAGCTGGTGTACCACATGACTATGCCGAGACAGAGGATGCTTTTGATGGTACTCCTGTAGAAATTCACCATTAGCCTAGAGGAAAGTCCAGCCTTCCTGAGCTTCCTCAGGAAGAAGAGCCTTTGTTGAGCCATCTTGACCAGGTGAGAGGTGTTCAAGCTCAGGTGAGGTCGGCTGTAATGTGGATTCCCTAGAACTTGATGTTATCCACATGCTACACCACCTCCCCATGTATAAATAATGGTGCATGTGCTGTTTTTCTAGTCATCCTGTAGTCCACAATTACCTAATTTGTCTTGAAGGTGTTCCAAACCAGGTTGTTGTTTGAGCACCACTGGGCCAGGTGATGGATCTCATCTCTGTAGTGAGTCTCATTATTGTCTGATACAAGGCCCACCACGGCACTGTCACTGGTAAATGCAACAAAGGTGTTGAAGGCATGGATGGGGGTGCAGTCGTGTATGAAGATGGCCAGACTGAGCACACAACCCTGAGGTGCACCTTGTGTTTCAAAGTGTGCAAAGAACTGGATTAAAGTGTCATTGAGTGTTCTGTCATTGCTGACCTGAGTGTTGCTGCACTTGCAGTACATCAGGATCTTGATTCCTCTCCACATGCCTCCCTTATGCCCATCCTCAGGTCTCTCCGTGATCTGCTATAGGCCAGCATGTCACCTGACCTGCTGGCCTTGGTGAGGGATTTATATAAACTTGAGTCAGTAAAAGGACTCGAGTTTCCCATCACTAGTGAGTGACCCCTTCTTCAAAGCACTCAGCAATTATATATGATGAGCACAAACAGGGTTGATATCTGGAAGGTCTGCAGATACCTGTCTCAAGGCCATGAGAAAGTACAGAATGCACTCCCAAATGAGCACACATTCCATGCAAGGGCTACAATAACAATGAGCACATTCAGAGAGTAGATAATTATTCCATTTGAAGAGTAGATCAGACAGGCTGTTGTGTACCCTATCATCAGTACATCACTGACAGAAGTAAGAGCCAAACAAGTCAAAGTAGTGTGTCAACCTAAAGTAGAAGCCAAAAGTCTGATCAATTTACCGTATGAAAAAGGTCCCGCTTAAAGGTATTTGATGTTTGATTTCAATGTCCAAACAACTTTCAAATTAAAGTCAAACTAAATGAAAAGTTAGTCTCTTATCACCATGTTAGCCAAGTTCAAACTGATGCTAATATGCACAAACTCAGAAACAGATGCTATATGAGAATAAAAGCAGGTTACACAAATCCTATAAATTGAATGGCTTAACCTGCCTTTTTGTTTGATCTTGTTTCAGGTTTCAGCCCAGCATGATAATATCAATTTGCACTGTAGTATCTCCTGTGGGCAATCAGTGAGGACCAGCCATCACCATGCGATGTGCGTAAGGGATCAGTGGGGGTTGTGGCCCAGGCGGGATGCTGCCAAAGGCCAGTCAGTATGACTCTGTTGGACCTGTGGCTGTCACGCTCCATCCCCATGTGCCTGCTCCTTCAGAGCCTTGTCCTCATGGCCCTGTGCTTCCCTTCGGCCAGCATGTGTCCAAAGGGCTGCATTTGCCAACGTGACCCCCACCTCCATGGACTCAATATTACCTGTAGCCAGTCCCGTCTGAAAGAGATCCCTCCCAGCCTCCCAGTTGATACCGTCCTGCTGAGGCTGGATCACAACCAGATAGGAGCCGTACCTGATCAAATCTTCCATGGACTTAGGCTTTTGAGGGAGCTCAATCTTTCATACAACGCTGTGGAGACTTTAGGGGAAGCAGCCTTCAGCGGCATAGAGGCAACTTTACAGGTACTGGACCTCTCCCACAACCGCATTACTAGCGTGCACAAGGACGCTTTTGCTCGTCTGAAGGCCCGGGTTATTGTGGATGATAACCCTTGGCATTGTGACTGCGCTCTGCAGCAGGCTATTAGTGGAATGGCCCATAACCATGAGGCTGCCGCCCGTGTACTCTGCAGGAGCTCAGAGCTTCGTGACCAGGAAGGAAGACCGTTCTTGGCTGTGGACACTGACCTCTGTAACCTGGCCAAAAGGACCACAGACTATGCTATGCTGGTGACCATGTTTGGTTGGTTTGCAATGGTTATTTCATATGTGGTATATTATGTTCGGCAGAACCAGGAAGATGCCCGACGCCACCTGGAGTACCTCAAATCTCTACCAAGCAAGCCGAAGAAACC
Organism: Echeneis naucrates; assembly: GCF_900963305.1. Lineage (NCBI taxonomy): Eukaryota > Metazoa > Chordata > Actinopteri > Carangiformes > Echeneidae > Echeneis > Echeneis naucrates. The sequence goes on from NC_042521.1 coordinate 18,520,400, forward strand.
GGATGAGGCTGATGATATTAGCACTGTTGTCTGATGGTGGTATCGAAAATACTATGTCCATCAAAACCTAAAGAGCACGCAAATGTTAAAGTAACAGGACCCACACAAATGTTTACTATTTAACCATGTGATGTGAGCATCAAAACAGCTGGTAAATATTTGTATTTTGGAAATGTTGACTGTCCTTAATGTAGTACAGTTTGTTCATGACTGATCTGATAAGATGAGAAAAGAGGCCACAGAGTCTAATAGTCTAATACCAACGTTATCTTTTCTACAGAAATTGCTTATTACTGGGTTTTAAAAATTGTGATCTCAGGTTTAAATATTGGCACGATTATAGCTGTTTTTAGAAGAAAATTTGGAATATCTCCTAAATATAAGAGAAATATATTTGTAAGTTGTGACACCCTACATGCAACTTTGGTATCTCAAAGCCCATAGGAAGATAAATATAAAGGTTTTTTTATCACTTGCTGAAACAATTTTCGCCTTTCAAGCCTCTTGAAATTAAAGTTAATTTGCAATATTGATGAGTTTGACAGTTCCACAAAGAAATTCCAACACTTCTGAATCCATAGTGTTTCCATGTAAACTATTTGATCTTAACACTGTGTAATATTTTAGACTACTGCATCTTATTATAAGGGTTATCAAGTAATCGGATCGCCCTTGCTCTTCCTTAGCTGTGGTAACTCTCTTGTTGAGAGATACAAATCACATCACAGGCATATTAAAAGTCTCGTCAGACATCACTGAAAAATCTAGTGAATGATGTCACATTTTGGCTAAAGCGAATACTGGATGTAAGCCCATTTTTGCCAAGAAAAAGAAAAGTATGAAATGTTAAGGAGGATTAAAAAAGCAGTATACTTAAGGAGTCAAAGTATAGTAGAAGTATAACATCAAATTTTGTAAGCCTTTTGAGAGCTGGTGAGTTAAAATTGTTTCTAGATTTAGCTAGCTTGTCATGTCACCTGCTCCAACAGGCCAAATGAGCCTGAGTGGTTTATTGGTTCCAGTTCCAAGTTGGAGCTGTGGCATGATAACAGTTTAACAGCTTAGTAAAGGACAGGGTGTAACTCACAAATGAAGGCTGCTGCCCTAAATGTGAACCTGGCTCAGAAGACAGGACCTGGAAGGAGGACGTAATCGCCTGCACAACACACCATAACATCTTGCACAGTTTCAACTATGAAATAATTAGGGCTGCCCCAAGCCCTAGCTGTGTCAGAAAATGTTTTGAGTCCAGGGCTGAGAAATTAACCTTTAAAATATAAAATTTACAGTTGGCACCTTATAAGAACCCCAGCTATGGCAATAATGATTCTGAATGAAAATGAGCAAGATTAATATTCAAGTTAGTGGCCATGCAAGTGGCTAATTAAAAGCTCCATACATTCTCTGGATGAATGTATTTGCTATTTCCTTCTCCAAACAGATTTTCTTCCTGATTTACCAGTATGTAATTGTTGTAACAGACTGCTTTGTGCTTACAGGTTTTTCTTATTTGAGTTGCAGTCTCGTAAAACAGGTATTGTTGTCTAAGTCAAAGGTGTGGAAGTAAAAATAAAGAAGTTGTTGCTGCTGTACATTGTACTATGTCTGTAAATCATATTTATTATTGTGCTTCTAAATCTGTCCAGCTGGGCACACCCAAGATGCTCAGTTCCATTATATCTAATAGGGACCAGCAATGTAAATTACATTTGCCCATGACTAATAGACTGAATGACTGTCACCGGTTCCTATTAAGTTCAAAATTCTTTAGTTTTCTTTTTTCTTTTTTTTTTCTTTTTTTTGCTGTGACTAACTAATCAAAACTTGGGATAAAAACTTTCTCATTGACTGGGATTTGCTCAGCTTTTTGGGCAGTTCTAGAAATCATCAAAAATAAAATTTTGTAACGGCATTTTGGCTACAGTGGTGCCAGTACCAAACTGCCAGTTGTATTGCATCATAGAGTGTACAGCAGACCAACCAGTGGAGGGGAGCAAACTTTTTTGAAACATATGTGTCAACAAAGATCTTTATAAGATCAAGATCTATACTGTATCAACACAAATGCCAGAAATATGCATTGATGACTAGAATGGCATCTAGTTCCATTCCTGAGAAACAGACAACTAAAAATGAGGTGCTAAAACAATAATGGGCTGCAGTTGAGAAAAAGTGTGAACATATAAGATACAATACATACTTGACAGCATTTTGTCAAGGCTCCAGACCTGTTCAAGAAGAGAGAAAGCAAAAAACGACAATCATTCTGGACCATGGCCATTTTGATCGGGTGACAGAAATGCTCTGTATTAAAAAAGAGTGAATTAATAGAATATCATGCTGATTTAGATCAGAATTAACACTGCTGTAGCCACCAGGAATATCTTGCAGGACTCCCTCCCATGGTTCAGCTTTCTGAACTTACAGGCACTCAACACCTTAAGATGTCTGCTGGTACTCACTTCAGACAATTCTACCTAGGATTGATATCTTATGCAGTAACTGTCAGGAACACAACATCAGTGATGAGGTAAGGACCCAAAGAATCAAACTTAATCACCACTGGACCCACCATCAGCTGTTTGTGTACACTAAACCTGGGCCGGTTACGGCGTTGGCTAGGAACAACTCAGTCAGACTTTTTTCAGCAGAGGGTTAGAGAAAGGTAAAGATGGGCAATCACATTCAACATCAGAAACCAGGAAGGTGCTCCAGAACTTACAGTACATTACCATTGGTTGATTCTGTATCTGTTGATTTTTGCCAACCTTAAGTGCCAATACAAGAATTGGTATGTCATTTACGGAGTAAGTTGGGGAATAAAGCAAAAAAAAAAAAAAAAAAAAAAGCAAAAATAAAGCAAGGTAATATCAAATTGATAATTAAAGTTGTGGAGAGTTATGTGACGGAAGAGCATGTAGCATGATTAGATTTGGAGGAAACAAAAATATTAGCTTTTCTTTTTATAACCTTAACCATGAGAGTTTTAGTCACCTAAAAGTATTCACACCAGTTCCACACTGGTTCCAAGCGAGACATTTCTCAAAATTTTAAATTAAACTTTGGCATGAAAGTTAAAAAAGACTAAACAAAACAAAAAAAAAACCCATTGTTGTTCTGATCTAATGTCAGAGTTTTGTCTGATTATTGGAATGTCTTTATATACAAGGTGACATTACTATGCTGTGTGATCAAATCAAATCAAATGTATTTATATAGCACCAAATCATAACAGTTACTGGCATTTTACATTTAGAGAAGGTCTAGATCAAACTCTTTATGGAGTTGTTAAAGAGACCCAACAGATCCCTCCAAGAGCAAGCACTTGGCAGCAATGGTAAGGAAAATCAGCCCCTGAGGCAGAAACCTCAGGGACTCAGAGGGGGCTGCCATCTGACATGACTGGTTGGGTTGATGGTACTGATGGTGATGACAACGGAGCAAACTTAGTTGTTACATCAGTTTTCAACTGTAATTGATTTTATCACCAGACAGAACTCTGGCCCTTCAAGTTCCATCAAAGGTTGTTATGTTATTATCAGCTCTAATGTCATTTGCTTCTTTCACATACATATTGAATTAGAGTAATCTTTCAATCAATCTATCTTGTGCTGTTTGTACTGCCTCACATCTGTGTGTCTGCTTTTGTTCCTGTTGTGTTTAATTAGCTACTTTTGTTATCTGTCACAATCAGAAGTCAGCTCAAAACTAAATGCCAGTTTGTGGTGGTTTTAGTCCTTTCAAGGGGAGGACAGATTTATCACAACCACCTTTGACATCACATAGTCATACAAGCCTCCTTATTCCAAGTCAATGCATGCATAATTTCCATTTAATAATACTACAGTAATGTTTCTAGCACACAGTGACGAGAAATTTGATGATTTCATTTTCACAAATGGCTTCTCAGTCACCGGAGCGCACTAAAACACCAGAGGAGGACAATCGTTACTTAAGAAAATAAAATTTTCACCAAAAAGGCTTATTTTATGAATGCAACATTTTACCCAAAGGAAATCCTGTACTGTTAGTGGCATGTTAGATGCAGGCTGTTGGTGTATTGTAAAACTTCCTTTCAGGTCATTTACAATGTTTGTCACAGACGTTGTTCAGTAACGGTTGTCAAAGTGATGTCTTAAGGGATGTGCAACAAAAACATGTAGGCATAGAAGACTAAGCTCACATGTAAATAGGAACATTGATGTTGTATTCAATACCTGAAATCCCTTTAATTAGTTTAATTAGTTGTTCTTAAATATACTACAACCCTTAGCCTTGTCTTGTAGAGGTGTAGAGGTGGATAGACTAAAAAATGCATGTAAATTGTAATGAAGCACAGTGTAGCCAAGGAACTGAAAGTTTTCTAAGTGCCTGAATAGCTCATCCTTTCATTTTTTTTTTTCATTTACACTATTCTCCACCTCCACGTCTATACTCTGGATTCTTAGATTAGGAATTAGGATTCTCACGGTTTCTTGTATTTCTTGCTTTAGATTGATTTTGGAAATTAAAAAAAACAAGAAATTGGTACCGTTCAATTCACTTATATTAAACCATATTATAGTTCTCTGTGCACAAACAGCAGTGTGTGATAGACAGTGAAGACTGAAATTGTTAGCAATAGTGATCATGTTTTTGTTGTAACGGCATGACATAAAAAATTAAATAAAGAAAGTACACATTTGTCTTTGGTATATTTTATCTCTGTTGAATGAATACCTGTGGGCAGTAAATGTTTATCAGCAGTGTTATAGCCTTTTTCGGTGTTCGTATATATGCAGGCTGTAGTTGGAAAGCCTTTCTCATATAGTTGTCTTCCCTAAAACTGTGACATTGAAAATAAAATATTTATGAAAATAGTTTCAAGAAACTAACTGCATTGTTTGGTATTTATTGCCTATATTGTGTTAAAACACTCAAAATGCAAAAACACATAGCATAAAAGAACTGTTCATGCTGCAGCCATGTCTTATAGGCTGACCCTGTAATGATGACCTGTTCAAACTCCATGTGTTTTTGTTGACTACTTGCTATTTTACTTTGAAAGTACTTGTGTTTTCTGTGGTACGGTTGAATGGCTGCCTGCCTTCGCCGGGTTTCCTTCTGCTGAGGTCTCCTGCTCATCTCTAATGTGGATCAGCTGTGTCCAGTCATCCTGCCTCCCCTGAGTATTAAATCTATGGCTGCGGTTGATGTCTTTGTTGCTCAGAAAGGTTTGTAACTGAATAAAATGACCTGAACTACGAGAGTATCAGCCTCGCCAGGACCTTCCTGGACCAAAAGAGAGGATGAAACCTGCAGTCCAGAACTAATACAAATCCTCTTCTGACTGTCTGAGCTCCGAATTCACATGTACATTTCTTCTCTTTCAAATCTGTCCAGATTTTGTATTTAAACAATATCATAGTAGCAAAGTACTACTAACTATATCTTTTCACTAAATCATTTTCAGTGTGAAACACTGAGCATTTATTTTGCCAACATAACTAGTACAGAAATCAGGACACTGTTTATTTAAATGTCTGAATATCATTTATTATATGGCCCCCTTCTAAATTCATTGTTTTTATTTGATTATAATTGTACTGGATCCCTTCTCTTTCCTAGTATACCGTGTTTTCTTATTTCAACACTTGAAGGCTGTTTGCTTTTGTGGTTAGAAAAGGATTATTTATCATCCATGTGTTATAAACAGATTTGATTTAAGAAACCCCCCCCCCTGTGAATTTCAGTTATAATTCTTTCTGCACCACTGTTTCCATGACATTTCCATCATGTTCTAGAAGAAGGGTTTGGGAAAGATGGCAAGGTTAGGGTAAGATTATTTTCACTTTTGAACCACAGCCTGTCTTTCCCCCAGCCTCAGTCCTTGCCATTTTGTTTGTTTTGTTCCTTTTTAGTTTCCTCTGTGTTTCCTGTTTCGCTTCTCACTGTGTACACATTCTACAATGCTACCTTTGAAGGAGCTAGTTAAATCTCTACTTACTCAGCAACATCACCAGTCTTTCCCTCTCTGTCTCTCTCATCAACTCTTGTACTGATCTATTCCTAAAAGTGGCTCCTCCTCTCCTGTGACAATAATCAGTGCCTCAATCTAACTGCAGATGTAACACAGAGATGACAAATCAAGACAATTCACTTGTTTACTTTGCAGCTATTGCCTCCTAAAGCTTAATGCAAATGTTTCCACACATCTGCATATACATATAGTGCTGCAATATCACAATGGCTCTCTTTTCACCACGAACCAGACTTTTTCAAAGGGACATGAGCATGCCTACTGTCACTCTGTGGAAAAACACTACTGAGGCTGCTTGAGCTTTAATCAAAAGTGTTAGTTTTCCTGAACGTGCTCTTCTAGTACACAGAATGAAGTGTCCATTCACATATCTTGTTGATGCACTGACTGAACAGAATGACTTCAACCTATCACTTCAAGTCAAGAACTGACTTCAAGCATGTACGGCCATGACAATAAATCAGAGTGATTGTCAAAAATCTGATGCATCATCTCCTCACCACCTCATCACCTTCTTTTTTTTTCAGGCCTGCAGAGTTACTCTCCCTTTTGTCAGCCACGCTATGCTATATACTACCTCCTATATAGGATTTGTGACGATTTTGGATGCATTCACTAGCCCAAATTTACCATCCTGAAAAATATATTCCATGAACAAAACATTCTTCACACACACAATGTGCATTTCACATTTTCCCTTTATAAATATGCTATACATTTCAAGCTGAGCTGTAATGCAATGGCAGTTACATTATGTAAGAGCAAGGTATTTGCGCTGTGGACACATTTGTGTTTAGTCTGAGAAACTGAAGCCACAACAACTCCCACAATGCTCTTGTTTTTATCTCTGCTGCTACTGTAGTTGTTTTTAACACTACAAACAGATTTCTGCTGTGTATGAGGTCACAGCTCTTGTTCTTGCAGGCTGTACAGTATGTGGGTTGACCTTGAGGAGCAGCACACTGGGAAGACAATCTGTTTTTAGTCACTTAAACACCTAACGACTGGTGATGCTGACTTGGTTCCTTCACTCAAAATTACTGCAAAATTAAAAGGTGCAAGCATACCAGAAAAAAAGATCTAAAAAATAAATAAATTGAAAAATACTGGCATACTCTGCTTTACAAAGGAAAAGAAGATATTTAGTGAATTATTCACCTCCTAACCCTTGAGGAGGTGTGTCTATGTCCTTAGTCTGCAGATGATTCACATGGAAAAAGATCAACATAGACTTTATTTCCATCCTCTTTTACAAAAAAAAAAAACCACTACTATTATATATACAAAGTCCTGTGCTAGCATTTCTTTTATTTGATTGTTTCTCAATTTTCCTAATGAGTTTTAGTCTTAGATTCTAGTTTCAAATCTCCAAAGCAACATAATGTTAATTTTTCAAATTATCTTCCCATTTGGAGGAAAATAGACCAGAAAGCAAGATATTTATTAGGTTGTGGCTACTGTGTAATTGACAGACTCTACCACCCAATCAGGAAAGAGTACCAAGTAAGTCAGATCCAGCCCTCAGTCATCCTCACCACCACTTTATTCTCCAAATATGGTTTGTTCTGGTTTCAAGAAACCAAGATGGCTAGAAGACACAATACGAACTGGAGAGTTCAAAACTACACCTTGCAAACCAGTGGGTTCTGTCACAGTTTTGTTAAAATAGTTCAGATTAATAAAGCATTGACCTACAGAGGCATCCCTGCCTACAAATTATATTTTTCAAATGTGACAGCGTATGCTTGTTTGGTACATGATTATCATCTTCCTATTTTTGCTAGTAAAAAAGCAAACATCATGATGCCATCTGATATTGTGACTCATATGTCATATTGTCATCTAATTCTGGTTTGCAAAAATTGGTAGTGTTTGCATCTCTGTAACTCTCAGATGTGTGTCTGTCGCTCACAGAGTCTCCAGCTGATTTATAGAGGGAATAATAAAAGTGAAAGCCTCTTTGTTCAGTCCTTTTTTTATGGAAAGTAGATGCCTCATACTATTATTTTGAAAAGCAACAGCTCTTCCAGCCTCCCTGTGTACACCCTGAGTAGGTGGCTTGAAAGAGATCTGACTTGTAAATATTGATCTCAGGTTTTTAGTTTTTAGTTTTGATAGTTAGGGTTGTGGAGAGAATCATGGGAAAACAAACAGGGCTCAGTAAGGAACCAGGGTTTGTTCTGACAGTTCCCTTCTGGCCAAAACTGCTGTCTCCACCCCTGATGTATTTTGAATAAGTTTTATCATGTGACTCATCAGCTGTCGTGCAATACTTAGACTATAGTGTGCTTGTGAATGCACACAGAGGATTGACTGAACCACCCCACCCCATCCAGATTAATTCATTCAGTCACTCTGTCCTCTTTGCAATGTTCACTGACTTGTCATCCAGCTAATGTGGGGACTGCAGTGAATACAGCTCTTTGCTACCCACAGGTTTTTCCCCCATCGCTACATTAGCTTGCTCCTACACTGTACTGTCCATACTGGTCCACCTCCACCTGCATCCTGCCAAAATGTGTTGTCTGATCCTATGCATGATAGAGAAAGAGCGAGAGACAGGGGAGAGGGAGAGACAGAGAGTGAAATGTGTAACCTCATCGTTATTTATGACTCCAGGCCCCTGCACTCTGTGTAGATTTGTAGTTTTACTAGACTTTACTGTTACATAAGATCATTGCATGGAAATGTACCTACAGTTACAATGTGGACAGTAGTGTTAATGGTTTACCAGTAATTTATTTTCATTAAAAAATAAATTTGGTTGTTAAGTGTTTTGATTTTTGAGACATGTTCTGACATTTCTAATGCAACTGGATTTTTCCGTCAAACTTTGAAAGAAATCTAGCCTAATAAAAAAAAAAAAAAAAACAATGATGATGATGTGTACATTTCTGTATGTGCCAGTGGAGATGAATTATTTTACTGGTATGTGGCTCATATGGTTGTAGGGCTCACTGCCATGTGCGCAACAGATGGAGTAACACTGAGCTCCAGTTATCACATATGAATAAAGAAGAAACAAATGAATGCTCCCATCTGTTCTGCTCTTTGTTTTACATGCATCTCTTTAATTCTTTGTGTACAGAAACATAGTGAAAACACTCACTTTTCTCTTTTTGGACTTTTCAGAGAAAAATACATGAGCCTGGAGACAATCGTGAAGAAGAGAAGACTGTGATTCTTCCTATGGAATGAAATATTTGATTCATTCATTCATCTACTACTGCTCCCCGCGACCCAGAAACGGATAAGTAGTTGAAGATGAATGAATCTTCTACTGCTTATCTGTTTCCAGGTGAATGTCATGATGAATGTCAAGCAGTTTGGTTGTGGCAATTAATATAAAAATCTACTCCTGACTGTAAAGTTCTGATATTTGTCGTTTCATTAGTTTCATTGCTGCTGATGAGTTGTCACTTGTGTTGCATGTGTATGCGTTGTGTATATTTCTGTATATGTTACATTTCTTACACTGATGATGGCTTGGCTGGAACATCTTCAGTGACTGCCCCATATTAAGTATGAAGTCAGGGCGTTACAAGTACTCCTTGTTCCTGTGTGGGTTCCCTCAGAGTTTTGGAGCTTCCTCCTACCATCAAAACTCATGCACACCAGGTTAACTGATGACTCTAAACTGTCTGTAGGTGAGAATATAAGCATAAATGGTTGTTTGAAATACTAGGCCACTGAGGTACTATCTGGTCCAGACTGGATAGTAATAATTTATAGTGGACACCTCATATTCTCTCATATACTCTCATATAATTAGCATGAAATCTGTATTACAAAGTGAGAATGGTGGATTGTTCCACTGTTTTTAGGCAACAATTTCTCATATCATGAAGATGCTTCACATTTAGCAGAGGTAGATCACCATGGCAACATCTGCTGCTCCAGAGCAGGTCAATTTCAGAGGATCAAATTAAATCTGTCCGCAGTATGACAACTGACCAAATAGATCACAGGACAAACTGAATCATCATTCTTACAAGTAATAAAAAGATATATCAGATTCTCTTTGTCGTGGGTCGCGGGTTTCTCCCCGTGCTTGCATGGGTTTCCTCCAGGTACTCTGGTTTACTTCCACTGTTCAAAAACATCATGTGAACTGGGATTAGCTCCAGCACCTCCCACGACCTGGAGATGGATAAGTGGTAGAAGATGAATGAATGTATGAATGACCTATTAACATACAAAAACTTTTTATTACTTTTGGAAAGTCTTTAGGAAGCTCCTGGAAAGTATGCTAGAATGTATTTAAAACTGTCAATTATTTAGTGGTTGGGTTCAGTGGGTTTTTTTGAGTCAGGGGATTATGGAGGTTGGATAGGCATGGTAGCAGTCCAATAGGATTCCTAAAAGAGCAAATGGAACACTGGCAAGAGGTTGTGGGCACAGGCCTTCAGTATCCTTGCTAGAATGCTGTCAGGCCCTGGGTCCTTTGCAAAGGATTCTGGGTCAGTTATTGTAATGGTGTAGGATTTGGATTTACATCCTGTAAATATTTTCACCGGGCAGTACGGCGGCATAGTGGTTAGTTGCCCCACAATAAGAAGGTCGCGGGTTCGGTCGCCGGCCTGGGTCCTTTCTGTACTGAGTTTGCATGTTCTCCCTGTGCCTGCGTGGGTTTTCCTCCGGGTACTCCGGTTTCCTTCCACCGTCAGAGAGTAATATGTACACCTTCTCGTCAAACTTGACAGGTCCTTTGATCTTAGTTGAACTTTTGACCCCTCCGGTCTCGACCAATGAGAGCGTTTCCCACTCGTAACCACTCCCCCGGTGTTTTCCACGCCCCTGGCGATGAGGTCACAACCAATCAGATCATTCGAGGGCGGGGCCGAGCAGAATGGCGGTAAATTCATTTCCAGGTTGACGGGCTAAGAGGGAGGATGTGTTTTGCTAGAGTGAAAGGAGCAGATTGAGTATGTATTTAAAAAAATATTCACAGAGTGTTTCTCTACAAAGAGGGTACAAAACAATGGTTTTAAATCATGTGAAAGTTGTGTTTTCTTCCTGTGAAGGGGTTACTTACTAGGGTCTTTTGTAATTTTCATCCATTGTTCAAACCTTTGTTGTAATGAAAGGATCGGATCCTACAACACTCTGTGTTTCTCTCTCTCTCTACTCAGGGTTGACTGGAGAGGAGGTACGTTTTTGCCTACTGATCCGTCCATAACCAGTCCCCTAGTGTGTCCACACCCCTGAGGTTACAACCAATGAGATCATACGGGGGCCGGGTACGAGCAGAACGGCGCTCAATTCATATAGACAGTGACGGGCAAAGAGTTTGGATGTGTGCTGCACTGAAAGGAGAAAAAAAAACAAAGTGTTGAGGATTGTAAGAAAAAAATGGCTGAAAACAACTTGAGATCAGAGTCTGCCGCCCCAAATGTGGTGATCTGCGAGACTCCTGTATTGAGTTATCACGAATTACGAGGAGCTCCGAAGAAGTGGGTGACGTATTTGTGTGGGATTCAGACTCCGGCACCCGACTGTCGGACGGCGGTGCCTGGGGGTACGTGTTCAACTATACCTCTCAAGAGATGTGTTTTTACCAGTTGGAAAAAGATGAGGTTTACAGCCCACAGCCTACAGTTTCAGAGACATTCTGCTGGTGAGAAAAATTCTGGTGTATTAGACTCCACCCCTTCCACGCCATTGGTCTACGAATAACCCCTCGGCCTCCTCCTCCTTCTCCTCCCGACCAATTCCAACACGCTTCCACGGCTAACACGGCGTGCGAGTCACTCCACCTCCTCTCAGCCGTACTTTAAAAGGAACGACGAGAACAAAAAGATAAAATCATGTCTTTCATACCCACAACGGTCCGTCCGCTGAGTCCTCGTCCTCCTGGGACACTGACTTTGCGGTCTCGTAGGAAAAGACATCTGACCCGGATCGCTCCTTATCCGTTGATCGGATATCACGCAACGCCGCCAAACTCCCCGACGGCTACGCAGATTGCTCCTGACACACCACCTTCCCCGACAGCTACGCAGATTGCTCATGACACACCACCTTCCCCGCAGGCGAGCCAATCTTCGACGGAAAGCTCGGTGGAGAGAGGGGATGTAACGGACGGAGTGCTGTCCACCGTTCTTTTGAACATGGTGAAAGCCGTGGTGTCTCATCTGCTGAACCACGTCATCTGCGTTTTTCGTTCGGAAATCTGCTACGGCTGTATCACCAACCACCGCAGTCAGAGGGAGCACGAGTGTCTGGAGGATGCGCCGGACTACTTCTACCTGAAGTACTTTGAGCAGGTGAACGAGAGTCTTTGGACGGATAAATTTGTTCCCGCCATCGCCGCGGCCTTGATCACCCTGTACAGCCTTGAAGTTTAAATATTATAAAGTGTGTGTGTTGAGCCATCATATATTTTCAATGTATTTTGAACCTTCATATATTTTGAACCATTATATATTTGCAACGTATTTCTGATGCTTTATGAAAAATAAAAATTGTATTAAAAAAAGTAGAGTCTCGATTTTTTTTCATAAACTCTGGAGAGGCGCAGGTGTTAACATGTCTGAGAAAACCGTCATGAAAAAAGTATATTATAACCTGGTTCACCCGGGCAGCTTTGGAGGAGCGGACAGACTCCACAGAGCCTTGCAAGATGAAACAGGTAAAATAGTAAATGTGAAAAAAGTCTATCAGAGCAGGATGCTTATACTCTGCATAAGCCGGTCAGAGTAAATTTTCCTAGGAATAGAGTGTTTGTGCCACAACCGATGGTTCAATTTCAGGTCGATCTCTGCGATATGCAGGCTTTGGCCGAGGACAACGACGGTTATCGTTATGTCTTGACGGTCATAGATGTATTTTCCAAAAAGGCCTATGTGAGAGTTTTAAAGAATAAAAGTGCCTTGGAGACTGTGAAGGCTTTTGAATCTGTTTTTAAAGAGTGCCGGACCCCGAAAAGTTACAAACAGACCCTGGTAAAGAATTTTTCAACAAGAATTTCCAGAGGCTGATGAAGAAATACAAGGTAACACGTTCCTTAGACGTATCGATTCGGACATTAAACTAGTCTTTAACGACGTTCACAAGAAATTTGAATATCACGCTGGGGGTCAAGTTCATCTTCGTTGTTTTCCACGGTGACAAATATCTGGATCTGAACGACACCTTGCTGCACCTGAGGGTAAAAATCACCAACACGGACGGCACGGACTTGGCCAACGATGCCCATGATGACCCATACAGGGCCATGATAGAAACCTTACTAAACTATTCAGAAGATGCCTTAAAAAGTCTGTTCAGTGCCGGGTAATTCTTCAAAGACACAGCCAGTGCTATGGACTCTGTGGTTGTCACTAACGGGCCCAACAAAGGCCTATGCGAGAGGGCTGCTTTCACCTCCGAGTGCAAAGAGGTCCACCTGCTGGGACCTCTCCATGCTGACATATTTTTCAGCGAGAGGCTTCTTTTGAACGCGGTGGATTTGAGAGTCAAGCTCACCAGAGCCAGCAAGCCAGCCTCATGTGCGCCGGTGATGCCACCTACCATTTAAAAGTGCTGGGAGCCTATCTGTTTGTGAAAAAAGCCACCATGGCCCCCGCGGTGCGTTTAGGACACGCTGTGGCCTTAGCAAAGGGAAACGCTCTCTATCCTTTGGCCCAGGTGAACGTGAAAACTTATTCCATCCCGGAGAATTCTCGAATATGTAACCAAGAGAATCTATTTTTGGGGACCATGCCCAAATACGTTGTTTTGGCTATGGTGCACCACAAAGAGACTTGTCTCTGTTCAATTTTATCCACAACGACGTGGAATACATGGCCCTGTGGCAAAGCTTTTCAACTTCAATTTAACCAAGGTGTGTCCATCAGAGAGTTTTACAACATATTTACCGCCACAGGGAGACACTTGAAAGATTTACCTCTAAGCATCAACAGGGTAGAATTTGAGCAGGGCTAATTTCTGTTTGTCTTTTACCTCAACGCCGCCGAAGACACTGACACCTTATCCCCTGTTTCCAAAGGAAATTTAAGGCTGGAAATGAGATTCAGGGTACCGTTACCTTATACCACCACCCTGATCGTTTACGCTTGCTACCAATCTATTTTGGAAATCAACTCCAAGTGACAAGTGTTGTTGGTGGATTACTACGCAAAAATGAATAACCTTCAGCTAGAAAGTCTCATGCATCGTTTACTGGGAAATGTTTTCTGCTGACTTTGGACCTCAGCAGATTTGGATCAGTTGCCTTTACTGCCGTCATCTTTCACACTCCCCATCTACATGATTGTGAACACACATCCGGGACACAAGCCCAGAGAACACTGATTGGTCCTTAATCTGGAAGAAGACAGAACGGGGACTTTCTTCGACTCTTTTGGATTCCCACCTGATTTTATATACTACCCTAAAGACATTTTAACATTTTTAGAAAGACGGTGCAAAACCGTGTCATATCACGGCAGACACCTGCAACACACCTTGTCTACGGCCTGCGGCCAGCATTGTGTTTATTATTTATGTCACAGAGCCTGCGGTTTCACTTTTGAAAATGTTTTATCTTTGTACGGCGGTGAAGACGAGGCATTAAAAAATTATGATACAGTAACTCATTTTGTGAAAAAATATCAAAGCTGTACGAGGAGTCGTAAAGACTCTCACCACACCGTCTGTTCTTTACAAATGTTTGAAGATTGTCACAAGCTGGATAAGAAATAAAAGACGCACACGCACAAAAAAGAAAACGGTCTCAAGCATGTTTTTTTTTTTTTTTTTTCCAACTATACACTTTATTAAAATTCAATCCATGGAGGTTTCTTCATCTCTTTATATCTTTTCTCCACCGCGGGTGTTTCTTCATCATCATCATCATCATCATCATCATTGTGTCTTCTCTCTTTGGAGGGTGTGTTCCATCGTGGGGATATGATGATTTCCTTCCGAGCGGTTTCAAAAACAGCGCCACCACCACTCCTCTCTTCCTCTTCCTCATCACCCGTTCTGAGTCTGCTGTATTGTTTGCGAGCTTGAGGGTTATTCACGGAGGATAGGGTAATGTTGATCTCCGTTAGAGTATAAAAAAAAAACATTCAACCCTTCAGCGCCGGTCTGTGGATTTTTTTTATTATAAGACGAGGACAAATGTTTAAACAGGTCCACTATGTGAGAACCTCTCACAGTCTTTCCCTTATACACAAATTCACTGTTTGGAGTCCACCCACCGTTGCTCTTGCTTAATTTCTTCATGATATAGGAAGCATTTTTACGATCGCGAGGAGCAAGGCTTTGCAGTACTTCAGAGACCACGTCTTCCTGTTGCTGTTGTTGTCTCTTCACCACCCCCTCTCTGTCATCTTGTTTGACGAGGATGAGATATCTTTGCAACAGGGCGTTGTATTTTTTAATTTTCTCGTAAGGGGTTGGTCCCGTTTCGTTTAATTCAGCCCTCATTTTTTCATCCCATTTTTTCATCACTTTCGGTCTCACGTCTCATGGTTTGAGCCGGAGTTTCCGTCTGCGTCAGTCAGCTCAGCTGTTGAGGGTTCAGCAGAAACATCTTCTGGCTCATTTTCTGACTCATGATTTAGTTTTTGTGAATCAGACCGCCGAGAAGCTGACCGAACATGGGTACCACAACCGAGAGCAGAGGCAAAAGAAAACCTCCGGTCTGTTTCATCAAAACCCCTCGTTTTCTCTTCAGAGTAGTTTTTTTGTCTGCCAGCAGCCTGATCATTTTCTTCCAGCTTTTGAGTTTTTTATATTGACAAGCGTTCAACGGCACGTTTCCTTTCAGCACGTTTAAACAGAGCTCTCTGAGACACTGAAGAAAGTCTGTGGAACAGTGCTGGAGAATGTCTTTACATTTCAGCGGCGTGGCTCGACTCAAGGCCCTCAGTAGAGGAGCGTTCCTTTTTATATTCGCCAACATACCGTTTTTTTTTTTTTCAAATATGTAAATGATTTCACTTTGTTTTAGGCACGTAAACCACCGGTTTCTTTCTGGACAGGCAGGTGTGAGGTCCACCAATAAATAACCAAAAGGATCTCGAGTAGCGTCTTCAAAACTTTAAATAAAAAAATCTTTTTGACCGGGACATATTTGTTGAGCCAATATGTTGATTTGCAATTTATCCCGTGGGTTTTTAAACAGCACCAGGTAATTACTGTTTAAGCTGATGGTGCGACTGTATTTACTTTTGTAAAATACATTTTGGGTCAGCAGCATCACGCTCATATTTTGATGGTGTCTGTATTGCGTGAAAATTCTTACCACTTCCGGATGATCCACCGCTTGTAATAACACGTCGTCTAATATAATGAGATGGTTTTGTTGAGGGGGAAATAATTGAGCGTCTTCAAAAGAATCCGGCAGTCCTTCGACAAATTTAATATTGACAATTTTCCAATACATTTTTTACAAAAAAAGTTTTTCCACAACCGCTGGGTCCCACAATCTGGCATGAAAAGGGCAGGACCAATCTAGGATCAAAATCAATTTCTTCAACAAGGTGTGACATTTTTTAAAAAACCAAAAGGCAAAGTACGATCGGTAGGCAGCAACCGTCTCTTGACAAACACAACGCAAAACTTTTTCTGAAATGAAGAATTTTTTAAGAGAAATCCCCTTTTATCCCTTACAATGTTCTGCTGAGGGGTTTGAATGAACCCCTCCCCCTCCTCCCCACTCTCACCACGCTGTCTCACATAGCTCTCCACCAGTCGTTTGACGCTGTCAAAGTTGACTCTTTGACAGCTGTCATGCGTCTGCGTAATACCTTTGACTTTGAGCACTGCTTTTTTCTTGTTCCTGGTTTGATAAGCGTAGCTTTTAGGACCGGCTGCGGCAAATTCTTGTATGCTGTCCCCATCTAATTCGTCGGTCAATTCTCCCAGGTAGTTGCCCAAAGGCAGTGTGTTTTGGCCCTCTCTAGTGGTGTAAATGAGGCTGTCTGTGTCAAAGTAAAGAACTCTGTCCTGCATCTGTTCCAAGTAACCGTACAATTTTAATCTGCCGTAGGCCGTGGTGAAAGCGACTACAAACACACTGTCTACCTTGTTGGGAGGGGCGATGTAGCGATCTCCATGCACCCACTGGATCAGAGCCACTTTGTCGTTGATGAAGTTAAAAGTATTTGACTTTGTGCTTTTCTGAAAACATAAGAAAAACTCTTCGGGTTCTGTGATGAGAGACGTCTGACAGAGGTTATTTCTCTGAGCAAACTTTCCCCAGAAGCTGTTGAGACACAATTTAGAAATTTGTGTTTTAGCCAGATTTGGTTTAATTTGGGAGGCGTCCAGCAAAATACCCTGATGCATCTGATAGTCCCTGTCGTATCTTTCCCTGCTCTCCTCATCTACGACCTCGGGCAGGTAACCCGAAGCCTCCTGTTTACCTTTCAAAAACGTCTGCATGTACTTTAGAACGACGGTGTCATCCCTGCAATCGAAATGCCACACTTCTGTGATCTTGGCCAAACGATAGCCCATCTCCAAAGCCTTGTTAAACTCCGGCGTGACCCAGACCCCCTTTAAAGCCCTGGCCTCGTCACTGCTAGCTGCTGGGGTATTCAAAATCTTTAAGAATTATTTCAGGGTGACCCAGAGGATAAGGGAAACTGCAATTTACATAGGGATACAGGGAGGTCAAGTCTACGTAACGGACGGTCTCGTCAGGCTCAGCCGTGTGTCTCAGCTTCACGGCACACATCCTGCCTCCGTACAAAGCCTCGCGGGGTGACAGAGGCTGAGGAGCGTCGTAATGTCTGAGAAAATCTTTCACCCCCTCGTGTGTTTTTTTTTTCATCTCCGCCCACCTGTGCTCCGTCATGACAACAGGTGTGACTCCGACAAGGACTAGGCTGAAAACAGGACTTAAATGCACAGTGCTAAACAAGACGCAGGTGATCCACATTAGGGCAGGGAAAGCAATCAACATGGGACACAACCAGGAAGTAACATAACGGGGAACACGAAGGAACCAGGACTACAAAATAAAACAGGAAGTTATGTGGACAGAAGACTAAACACCAGAATTAACTCAAAACCTGACAGCCTCCTGCTTCTGCATAACCGTCTACAAAGTACTTTCCCAGTTGTTTTTCACCGACGTTCAGAGCGTGCTGTATAAAGACGCTGCGGGTGTTAGAAACCCATTCTAACCACTGTATGCTGTCGTGCAAATAAGATTTAAACTGACGTTTGCAATGATCGGGCAGAGGAATGGCTAAGGTTTTGGGCTTGAGAAAATTTGTGAGAAATACTTTCATGCAGGCCGAGGCTATGGTCGATCTGCTGAAAGGATCCACACCCGTTTCCTGGATGTAACTGTTTCTGAAAAAGGTACAAGCCTCAGAGAGAATGTCCACGTCGTTTTGACAATAAAACAGCGCTTCTTTTTCAAAGTTAAAGACTCCGCCCTGACCGTTTCGTACCACGCCTCAAACTCCCTCTTGCCCGCGGCTGTCATGCGGTCTGTGCAGTAATCCTCAGCTCGAAGGTAAGGGCCTTCGTACTTCAAACGCTGCTCAGAGCTAAAACCGTGAGGAAAATAGCCTTTGGTTTTATCAGCAAAACCTAAAGCTTTGGGCATGGCGGAGAGAGACATGGTCAGAAAACTCAGCGAAACTATGTATTTATGACCGTAATCGGTTTCTGAAAAACAAATCACTTTGCTACCCTGCATGACCAAGGACGGCTTTATGCCCAGCTCTATCATGGCGTTGAGGACCAAGTAGCTGTGAAAACCTTTACAATTATGTGCTATAAAGACGGCTTTCTGATAAGAGGCCGTTCTGAAATGTCTGACAAACTCTAGAGCGCATGTCACGCCGTAGGCGTTCCATCTGACGCCGTCTAAGGTTTTTGTGCACACCAGATATGGCATGTGCACGTCCTGCTCATTTGTGAAGGTTTCAAAATCATAAAAGACTATTTTCTGGTTATGATTTGTGTCTGCCTGTAAAGGCTGCATGTAACACAGATGCTTCTCGGTCCCTGACTCCTCCTCCTCGTCACCGGTGACCTCCCCGCATATGTTGCATTTGAATTTTTGACACATGTGAGGTTTGCTCTTGCCGTTCATAGCGACGTACCACAGTCATTTTTCACACTGTTTGTACATCTGACATTGACTGGCGTACAACCCAAACCCTACCCTCTCAACAGACTCCTTGTGTTTACTCAGACAGTAAGCAGACCGACACGTTATGTTACAATCTACACAGAGGACGGGCTCGAACCTGACTTTACAACACGAGCCGTCCAAGCACGCGGAGCACCACCCTGGACAACGGTGGCTGCAAACACTGTCATACCCCGTGTAACAGTACTCACACACGTGACGGGCTCCTATAAAGAAATTTTTATGCCGTAATAGTGATTCTGGTGTAAATACATAAACACAGTTTTGTCTTTTCTAGGGTTAGGGGTAAGGAATTTGGAGAGGGCTCGTGTGCCTTTGTTTCTATAAAACACTACAATTTTACAAGACCCTCTCAAACTTTGAAACATCATCAGACGTCACCTCCGTCTGATCATCGAAACCTACAGCCGTCTGAAACTCTCTGGCCTTTCTCTCAGCCTCTCTATCGCAGAGATGGGGATGCAGCAGGTGTGCCAAACTAGCAAAGCACATTTTGTTGTGGAGATTTTCCACCACGTACAAAAATCTTCTCCTCTTTTTCAAAACCTCCTCGTCCAACATTTTATCTACGCTTCTTTTCCCTCGTATCAACTGTGGTGGTGCGTATCAACTGCACCACTAATTCAAGACCGGCGTCCATCATGACAGACATGTTGGACTGAACCAGTTCGTCCAGGAGATTCTGAAAGGCGGAGAGACCCTCATCAGCGTTCTCAGCTCTGACTATAGAGGACACGCTCTTACTCAGTCTGTCGCCTCTCAGCTCCATCTGTACAACGTCATGAGGCTGTGCTTGTGAGAATGCTCTTTCAAACAGGTCATGAGCGGCTCCCATCACAGAGCCGTAAAATTCTCCATAATGGGCTACACCCGTCAGAGTCGGGAAATTTTAAATTTGCCTAATTTCTATATTATTGAATCTATTTCTAATCACAACCCCCCCCCCCCCCCCCCCCCCTCTCCTCTAGCTCTACCCCTCTGTCCCCCTCCCTCTCCTCAGCCCCTGAAACTACATCTGCGTTTCCCCCCTCCTGAATCTCTAACAGGTGTACGGCCCTGTCTATGGCATTCAAACACTCTGTGTGTGAAACAACCGGTGGAGAAGGTGAATCAAGCCGAGAGAAATGAGGAGAGACGGGGAGCTCAGTGGCAGAATCATTTTCTATAGTTAAATCAGAACGAAGTTCATTTATAGCATTCGTTAGAGCTTCAGGATGATTCAACTCATCTATAGCTAGGTTTATCGCCAGAAAAGGGTCATCTGAAAAAATCCTACAACCGTCATTCCCTTTTTGCTCCATGTCACACCTTTTTGAACTCAAACCTCATACACCAGTGCATACAACCTGTCAAGGAATCTATCGAGGTGTCTGCACGGTATCCTCCTGCAGTTTGGTGACCGCGTGTAGGATGGCGATCTAATTCTTCTTCTGTATGAAGAGGACCTGCTTCTTTTGTATGATGAGGACCTTGGTCTCTTGTATGATGGGGACCTGTTTCTTCGGTAGCGCAAATTCCTCCTCTTCTCCTTCCTATAGTCTGAAAAAATAAATAAAATGATTTCCCACAGAGCTATACACGGTCTGTTCATGCAGGTACACAGTTTGAAGTACAGGCTGATGTGAAAGAATAAACTTACAATCTCTTCTGCTAGCGGCAGAGGAAGAAGATGAAGAAGAAGAGTTGCTTGAAGACTCCTTGGATCTTTTCCTAGATTCTCCTCAAGCTTCCTCTCGTCTTGAGACCTCCGGGTCCTGGAATAGCTGTTTATCCCTGTACGGTCGCGGTTCTTCAGCCGTGGCTTTCTAGGAGCCTCCAGCCTCTGGAACTGTCTCTGGTACGGGCCTGGTCACGGCTGTAGCGGTTGCTGGTGCGGGAGAACTTTCTCTGAAAACTCTCTTGATTTCGTCCAGATCTTGCGTACAAACTACCCGGAAAAAAATATAGTAAAAAATAAAAATAATTTGAATATAATCTCGATAAACATGCAACACTTACCATCAGAAAAATCATCAAAAGTCAGACACTCCAACTCACCCTCTAAAAGGCCGCCTGTAAAAACAAGTCTTTTAAGAAAATATACACATCACAAAAAAAACCTTTTCAGAAACAATCAATTAACTGCGTTATCTTAAAATGACTTATCGTTGCTCATTTCTTTCTTCCGTCGCTCCGAGTGGTCAACTGATCACAACTTGTCAATCGATCGTTTTGTCAATACACAGGCTGTGCTCGCTGTGGCCCTCTGCGTGCTTCTTGGTTTTTTAAACCCCTCCCTGTCACGTCAGTGTAACTGATCTGTGATTGACGGTCAATTGAGTTTTTTCTGGTAAACGCAGAGTCCAAGATTTTGTCCCTCCAGACACACCCTGATAGTTTTTTTTTTACCCTTCATAGATAAACAAAACTTTTTACCATATGTAATAAACACAGCAGAGTCAGGGTCTTGTCCTTTCTTGGACTGAGAAGATGGACTAGTTCTTTGTAAGGTTTGTAAGGCGTGTTGCGTGCGGTAAGCGTATTGCGTCATTTCCGGTCACTGGCGGTTGTGCTCTCTATTGTGCTTGTGTTGTTTCCACTGTTCTTCTGCTATTATTTCCTAATTCACTCGAGTAATCAGGCAGAAAATTATTTTCACACCAACACTAGGTTTTAGAAGTCAATATCTCCCCTTTCTCCAAAGTTTATAACCGTTTCTGTTCCTCCACTAATCAAACTACCCGATTAGCAATGTCCTCTAGCTCTCTGTCTCCACTCTCTGTTCCTCCTTCTCCTCCTCCTCTCCTCTCCTGTTCTCTGTGCCTCATGTGTAGTTATTCTTCTGCCTCCTTTTATGATAGCACCTCTTGTCATAGATGTAGGATGATGGTAGAAATGGAGGCGAAGATTAATGAGTTAGAATCCCGGCTCCGCACTTTAGCTAGCCCAACTTATGCTAGTGTAGTTAGCCCCCCCCCCTGTAGCCGGTGCGGACCAACCTAGGCGAGCTCATACGGCAGCTAAGATAGTTTCCTCCCCCCCAGTGGCTCCCGAGCAGCCGGGATCTAGTCAGGGCGGCTGGGTGACTGTCCGAGACAAGAGGCATAGTCGTAGGCAGCAGCCCCCGGTCCACCATCGACCAGTTCACGTTTCCAACAGGTTCTCCCCTCTCAGCGACACACCCGCTGAAAAGCCGACTCTAGTGATTGGTGATTCTATTCTGAGAAACGTGAAGTTAGCGACACCGGCGGCCATAGTGAAGTGTATCCCGGGGGCCAGAGCAGGCGACATCCAGTCTTATCTGAAACTGCTGGCTAAGGGTAAACGTAAATATGCTAATATTGTAGTTCACGTCGGCAGTAACGACACCCGACTTCGCCAGTCGGAAGTCACAAAAATTAATGTGGAATCGGTGTGTACTTTTGCTAAAACGATGTCGGACACTGTAGTTTTCTCCGGCCCCCTCCCCAATCGGACCAGTGATGACATGTACAGCCGCATGTCGTCATTTAACCGCTGGCTGTCGAGGTGGTGTCCCGAAAACAACGTGGGCTACATAGATAACTGGAAGTCTTTCTGGGGGAGACCTGGTCTAATTAGGAGAGATGGTGTCCATCCCACCGTGGACGGGGCCGCTCTCATTTCTAGAAATATGGCCGATTTTATTAGAAATCCAAAACCCTGACAATCCCGGGTCGAGACCAGGAGGCAGAGCCGCAGTTTAACACGCTCCTCTGCGCCTCAGTCAGAGCGGTCATCTGCCGAGAATAGAATAGAGTCTCTGTCTATGTTTAGGTCTATAGAAACCGTGTCTGTCCCCCGACGACCTAAATTTAAAAAAGTTAATAAACTCAAATTAAACAAAAGAGGAGCTAAAAACAAAAACCTAACTGTAATTAAAACAGCCACAAACTTAGTCTCAAATAACACTGCGATCAAATGTGGACTGTTGAACATTCGATCATTATCATCAAAATCTCTACTAGTAAATGATCTCATAGCTGATCACCATATTGATTTATTTTGTATAACTGAAACGTGGCTGCAGCAGGATGAGTATGTTAGCATTAATGAAGCTACACCCCCAACTCATGTTAACTTTCATATCCCTCGTACCACAGGTCGAGGAGGTGGGGTGGCTGCAATATTTCAGTCAAGCCTATTAATCAACCCCAGACCAAAATCTGGCTGCAGGTCTTTTGAAAGCCTCACTCTTAGTCTCTCCCACTCGGACTGGAAAGGTGAAAAACCAGTTCTGTTAGTTACAGTATACCGTCCACCTGGTCCGTACTCAGAATTCCTATCAGAGTTTTCTGAGTTTATATCAGAGTTAGTACTTAGTACAGATAAAATCATTATTCTGGGAGATTTCAATATACATGTTGACGTAGAAAGCGACAGCCTTAGTTCTGGGTTTCTTTCCCTACTAGACTCAATTGGCTTTTCCCAGCACGTGAATGAACCCACTCACTTTTACAATCATATCCTTGATCTTGTTCTAACTTATGGCATTGAAATTGACAAGCTAACAATTCTTCCCCAAAATTCTCTCCTGTCTGACCATTACCTTATTACATTTGAGTTTACTTTAATGGGCTCCACAGCATTGAGGAATAAATTCAGCTATAGAAGATGTTTATCTGAAGCTGCTGTGGCTAAATTTAAAGAGAACATTTGGTCATCATTCCCAACAATGCCATATCTAAATCTAAATTTAAATGAGGATTTCTCCCATACGCAGTTTGATGACCTTGTGACTAGCACTATGGCCACACTGCGTTCGAATCTTGATAATGCCGCCCCTCTCAAAAAGAAAATATTCAATCTGAGGAGGATGGCTCCCTGGTATAGTTACCAAATCCGTACCTTGAAGCAGACATCAAGGAAATTAGAAAGAAACTGGCGTTCCAGTAAGTCAGAAGAGTCTCACAGAGCCTGGAAAGACAGCCTAAAAATGTATAAAAAAGCTCTCCGCAGTGCTAGAAGTTCATATTACTCAGCACTCATAGAAGAAAACAAGAACAACCCGAGGTTTCTCTTCAGCACTGTAGCCAGGCTGACAGAGAGCCATAGCTCAGTTGAACCAGTGATCCCCTTAGCTCTAAGCAGTGTTGATTTTATTAGTTTTTTTTCAGACAAAATTCTCACGATCAGAGAAAGAATTTATCAGCTCTTGCCTACGTTAGATAAAAATCCCCTTCTGAAGACGGCAACTGCTGAATCAGCTGCGGCGCCTCTTTTACATCTGGAATCATTCTCACCTCTAAATCTCTCAGAGCTAGCTTCTATAGTTTCATCATCCAGACCGTCAACCTGTCTATTAGACCCAGTACCAACTAGCCTCTTTAAAGAGATCTTTTATGTAATTGAGCCGTTTATTCTAGATTTGGTTAATCTGACTTTATTTCTGGGCTATGTACCTCAGGCACTTAAGACTGCGGTCATCAAACCCCAGCTTAAAAAGCCTAATCTTGATCCAGATGTTTTGGCAAACTATAGACCCATATCGAACCTTCCATTTATTTCTAAAATCATTGAGAAAGCTGTAGCAAAACAACTACACGAGCATCTGGATGGGAACAGTTTGTTTGAAGAGTTTCAGTCAGGATTTAGAGCCCATCATAGCACAGAAACAGCGCTGGTTAAAGTCTCCAATGACATTCTAATGGCCTCAGACAATGGATCAGTCTCCATACTTCTCCTTCTAGATCTTAGTGCTGCATTCGACACCATAGATCATAATATTTTACTACAGAGACTGGAACATGAAATTGGAATTAAAGGAACTGCACTAAAGTGGTTCAAATCCTACTTATCAGATAGACATCAGTTTGTTCATGTAAACAACAGCTCCTCCTCATGTACTGTAGTCAGTCATGGAGTCCCGCAGGGTTCGGTACTTGGACCAATCCTCTTTACGCTTTATCTGCTTCCTCTAGGCAGCATTATCAGGAAACACAGCATCAATTTCTACTGCTACGCAGACGATACTCAGCTGTACCTATCAATGAAGCCAAATGAAGTCAGTCAGATAGTCAGACTGCAGGCATGTCTTGAAGACATAAAAGTCTGGATGACTGGAAATTTTTTACTTCTCAACTCTGACAAAACAGAAGTTATTGTACTCGGTCCTAAGCACCTCAGAAAAATACTATCTAATCATCTCATCAGTTTGGACGGCATTACTTTGGCCTCCAGCTCCACTGTAAGAAACCTTGGAGTAATTTTTGACCAGGACATGTCCTTTGTCCCTCACATAAAACAAGTTAGTCGGGCAGCTTTCTTCCACCTGAGAAACATTAGGAAAATCAGAAACATCCTCTCTCAGGATGATGCAGAAAAACTAGTCCAAGCATTTGTAACTTCTAGGCTGGACTACTGTAACTCATTACTATCTGCATGTCCAAACAAATCTCTAAAAGGCCTTCAGTTAATTCAGAACGCTGCTGCACGAATATTAACAGGAACTAGGAAAAGAGATCACATCTCTCCCGTGTTAGCTGCTCTTCATTGGCTGCCAGTAAAATATAGAGTAGAATTCAAAATCCTTCTTTTAACGTATAAAGCTCTTAATGGCCAAGCTCCATCGTATCTCAGAGAGCTCATAGTTCCTTACTGTCCTAGCAGGCCACTCCGCTCTCTAGATGGAGGTTTACTTGTGGTTCCTAGAGTCTCCAAGAGTAAATCTGGAGGCAGATCGTTCAGTTATCAGGCTCCTCTTCTATGGAACCAACTCCCAGCATCGGTCCGGGGGGCGGACTCTTTAGTAACTTTCAAGACCAGGCTTAAAACTTTCCTGTATGACAGAGCGTACAGTTAAAAAGTCCTCTACTCTTTAGGTATGCTGCTATAGGCCTAGGCTGCTGGGGGAAGGACTGAGCTTCTCTCTCTCTCTCTCTCTCTCTCTCTCTCTCTCTCTCTCTCTCTCTCTCTCTCTCTCTCTCGCTCTCTGTCTCTCCCTGTCACCCTCTCTCCCTCTTTCTCTCTAACTCCCTCCTTGCATGCGCTGATAAAAACCATCCTTCTTAAAAAAAAAAAACAAAAAAAAACAAAACAAAACAGTTTCACCCAGTTCTAAGCATTTATACTGCATTTACTAACCATGTTCTGCCAAAGTCTCTGTCTCTCCCAGTTCCTCTCCTCTCTCTCCCTGTCCTCATCCTGCAGGTGGTGACTCATCTCCATCCCATGTTCCTGCAACACCTGCTGGTCCCATATAGCATGAATTCTGTATTACAGCTCAACTCCATGAACTTCATGCAACAACATGTTCCTGCCTACACCCCCCCCCCCTCCAATGCCTGCCTGCCTGTCTCTCTCTCTCTCTCTCTCTCTCTCTCTCTCTCTCTCTCTCTCTCTCAACCCAACCGGTCGAGGCAGATGGCCGCCCCCCCTGAGCCTGGTTCTGCTCGAGGTTTCTGCCTCTTAAAGGAAGTTTTTCCTTGCCACTGTTGCCAAGTGCTTGCTCATCGGGGGATCTGTTGGGTCTCTTTAAATAAATTTATAAAGAGTTTGGTCTAGACCTGCTCTATATGTAAAGTGCCTTGATGTAACTTTGTTATGATTTGGCGCTATACAAATAAATCTGATGTGATTTGATTTGATTTGATTTAAGGTTTGCCTAAAGAGAAACACAAATTTCAGATTATTTAACACACTGTCTATGTTGTAATGTGAAGACGGAGTCCCTTAACCTTTCATTCACACTGATTTTTACGATATGTAATAAACACATTAGAGTCCCTCCAGACTCACCCTGATAGTTTTTTTAACCCTTCATATATAAACAAAACTTTTCACCCAGTGTAATAAACACATCAGAGTCAGGGTCTTGTCCTTTCTTGGAATGAGAAGATGGACTTGTTCTTTGTAAGGTTTGCATAAAGAGAATAACATAACTTTCAGATTAGTCTAAAAATGACTCTCATTCAACACACTCTGTCTATCTTGTAATGTGAAGACAGCTTCTTCAGACCTTTGATTCTTAAATTTCAGATGATTTTCAGATGATTTAACACTATTGTTTTGTACTCCCTCTTTGTAGAGAGAGAGAGAGAGAGAGAGAGAGAGCGAGAGAGAGAAACACTGTGAATATCATCCTTTTTTTAATACATACTCAATCTGCTCCTTTCACTCTAGCAAAACACGTCCTCCCTCTTTGCCCTAGAAATGTCAACCTAGAAATGAATTTGCCGCCATTCTGCTCGTACCCACCCCCCATATAATCTGATTGGTTGTAACCTCAGGGGTGTGGACACACTAGGAGACTGATTATGGACGGATCAGTGGGTGAAAACCTACCTCCTCTCCAGTCAACCCTGAGTAGAGAGAGAGAAACATTCTGTGTGAATATCCTCCTCTCCTTTCATTACAACAGAGGTTTGAACAACGCACGAAAATTACAAAAGACCCTAGTAAGTAACCCCTTCACAGGGAGAAAACACAACTTTCACATGATTTAAAACAATCATTTAAAACCATTGTTTTGTACTCACTCCTTGTAGAGAAACAATATGTGAATATTATTTTTTTTTTGCCGGGACGTCCATTTGGCGCAATTCCAGAAGCGTGTGCGCTTAAGTGCGTGCATCAGACTAGTCTGACTGAGGTGTTAGGAACTGACAAAGCCATTTGTGTGTCAGCTGTTTTTATGTTTATTTCTCTTCATGTGTTTCTGTGTGTAAATTTGTGCGTCAATGTGCGTTTATTTATTTGTCTTTGTGCGTCTGTATGTTTGTCTGTGTATGTGTGTGCGTGTGTCTATATATTTGTGTCTCTGTGTGTGTTGTGCAGTCTAACACAAATTTCAGTAGTAACTGTTGATCAGCTGCTCTCATATCAGAGGAGTCTGATGACATCATTGATGAGTACATGGATTTGTCACAGTCACAGAAGAACTCATTCAAATTGATGGTCTTAGTCATAGTGCTCGGCAGCTGTGTGTTTGTGTCTCTGATTTTTTTATGTGTCTGTATGTGTTTAGCTGTGTGTGTCTGTGCATCTGTTTGGGGTTGTGTGTTTTTGTTTCTGCTGGTATAGGTGCTTCTGTATGTATGTGGGTTCTTATGAATAGGGCTGTATATGGCTGTCTTTCTATATATTTGTGTGTGTGTATTTGTGTCTCTTTGTGTGAGTCTGAGTCTCTGCGTCTGGCTGTGTTTTTGACGAGAGACGAGGGGTGAGCATGTCCTTCAGAGGGGCACAGTTCAAATATGGTTTGTCTGACTGTTAAAGTAAACACATTTTTCAAGAGAGGACTAGAATCTCTACTACTTTGGAGAAAATGACGCGCATACCTTAAACAATGTGCCCGTGAGGGTGATTTGCAAATAATTTTTTCGATAATCATCAGCTCACCAACGCACTCTAACTGAAGATTCCTCCACTCTAAGCCACCAACATTCCGTGCAATACACATACATGGGAAACTAAAATTTTCAGCAGAAATGAGGTGAGACGAGCATGACACTTGAACAATCGCTGATTGAAAAGTATAAAAGATATCAGGGAAATACACGACTTAAAAGACAACAAATCTTTGAAGGTAAAATGGACTGTGTAGCTGGACTTATGTCAAAGTATCAGAGGTTTGAAAAAGCTTAAACTTTTTGAGGATGTTGGCCGTCTATCATTGGAAATGAATGACGTTTTTTGGCCACGTTTTCGCCGATTACAGCGCCAAATTATCATATTCTACCAAGAAAATCGATATCACACCAATTCCAAACAGGCCCCAGATGATGGGCTTTGGTCCGTGGGGCTGAATTCAAAACCCTCCGATGAGGAGCAAATAAAAATTTTACGGAAGAGGAATAATAACTAGAAAATTCCTTGGCAGAAATTTCGAAGCCCTTTGGATAAGAGGCAAAGCTTCTTTGACAAAACCCAAGTCCTGAGTTCAGTTGCTTTCCATTCAACTGTTGGACGGATATTACTATGATCTGTTTGATTTAACCATACACGGACAGACGTATGTCTTTAGACACACTATTTAATTGACACATACACTCTGTGACACTATTGTAAAAACTGACTAATGCTGTCTATCTGTTGTGTGTCTGTGTGTGTCAGCTGTGTTTCTGTTTCTCTCATTATGTGCGTTGCTGTGTGCGTGTGCATATTTTCCCTGTGTGCGTCTGTATATTTGTCTTTGTACATGTGTATATTTGTCTGTGTGTGTGTGTGTATATATACGTGTGAGTGCGTCTGTATATTTGTCACTGTGTATTGCTGTAAATATGTGTGATTGCATCTGTATATCAGTGTCTGTGTGTGTTCTGCAGTCTAACAAAATTGTCAGTAGTAACAGTTGATCAGCAGCTCTCATATCAGAGGAGTCTGATGACATCATTGATTTGTCAGAGTCAGAGAAGAAATCCTTCAAACTGATGGCCATAGTCATGGTGTTCATCAGCTGTGTCTTTGTGTCTGGTTTTTTTGTGTGTGTCTTTATGTGTTTATGTGTGTGTTTGTGTCCGTGTATGTCTGTATATGTGTTTCTATATGTATGTATGTGCCTATGTATAGGGTTGTATGTCTCTATAATATTTGTGTTTCTTTGTATGTGCCTGGCTGCGTTTTTTGGTCCCTGTCTGTTTATAAGTGTGTGTATGTGCCTGCGTATGTCTGTATGCTATTGCTGTAGATGTAGTGCCTCTGAGCTAAAGCCCGTGGCATGAAATAATAATAATAATAATAACTAGAAAATTCCAGGGTAATTTTGAAGTGCCACGGGGCCTGTCGCCCAGACGAGCAACCCACGTACCGTCTTGCTTTCAAAAGTCTTCCCGATCAAATTTCGGTACGGAGAACCGATTGCACGTGATTCAATAGTTTGACATATATGACTTTGACCTTGATGAATGAGAATATGTGTGTGTGCGTCTGGATATTTATCTCTGTTTGTGTCTTTGTATATGTGTGAGTGCGCCTGTATATCTGTCTCTGTGTATGTCTGTGTATATGTAAGTACGTCCGTATATTTGTCTTTTTTTGTGTCTATGTATGTGAATATGTGTGAGTGCGTCTGGATATTTGTCTCTGTTTGTGTCTTGTATATGTGTGAGTGCGTCTGTATATCTGTCTCTGTTTGTGTCTGTGTATGTGTGAGTGTGTCTGTATATCTGTCTGTGTGTGTGTGTGCGTGTCTCTCTATACCTTCTATATCTTTATGTGTGTGAATTCTGCAGTCTGACACGAATGTCATTCGTAACTGTTGATCAGCTGATCTCATATCAGAGGAGTCTGGAATGAGTACATTGATTTGCCCAAGTCATAGAATAAATCATTCAAAGTGATGGCCGCAGCCAACAGACAGCGTGAGCTCACACTCATGGGAAACTAAAATTTTCAGCAGAAATTAGGTGAGACCAGCATGACTCTTGAACTGTGATTGTGTAGTAAGCTATCAAAAAGCCTGTTGTCACCAACAGAGTTCAACGTCTTGTGACCCGTTTAAACTTTGACAAAGTATGACGAAGCAGTGTGGCTCAAAAGAGGGGTGGGTTTGATCCAATACCAACAGCTTCACACAGAGCTGAGCTAAGGGACCTGTGGTTGTCACGGTGATTTGAGAATTCGCTCTGCTCAGTGCTCAGATTCCCCCCAAAAGTCTCCCAAAAGTGGCTTCTGACCAGGTTCTGCTTGACTGCAAAATGTGAGCAAACCGTAGCTCCGGTCTGAGCTCATATACAGCTCTAATCATAGGAACAATTGTACATACAGAAACATACAAAGACACAAACAGGCACAGACAAACTCAAAGAGATACACAAACAGCTGACACATACACATAAACACATGCAGACACACACAGAAACGGACACACAAACACACAGCTGACAAACAATGACTATGGCCATCAGTTTGAAGGATTTCTTCTCTGACAGACAAATCCATGTACTCATCCCTGACTCTACTGATATGAGAGCAGCTGATCAACTGTTACTACTGACATTTGTGTTAGACTGCACAACACACAGAGACTGATATACAGACGCACACACACATATATATATAAAGACACACAGAAAAACATACAAATATACACACTGACAACCCTATACATAAGTACATACATACATACATACATACAGAAACACATATACAGACATACACAGACACAGCTGATGAGCACTATGACAATGGTCATCAGACTCCTCTGATATGAGAGCTGCTGATCAAATGTTACTACTGACAATTTTGTTAGACTGCAGAACACACAAAGAGACTGATATACAGACACACACACAGACCGATATACAGAAACACAGACACACACAGAGACTGATATACAGACACACACACAGACCGATATACAGAAACACAGACACACAGAGACTGATATACATACACCCAGACACAGCCAGACGTACAGAGACACAGACACAAAACACAAATACAGACATGCACACAAACTCACAGAGACTCACACACAGAGACAGTGGAACGCACACATACAGACACACAAAGACACAGACTCACACAGACAAATATACAGACGCACTCACACAGACACACACAGAAACATAAACAGACACAAATACACAGAAAGACAGTAAGCTCTGTTCATAGGAACAATTATATATACAGAAACACATACACAGACTCAAACAGACATAGACAAACCCAAAGAGATACACAAAGAGCTGACACACACACAGAAACAGAGACACAAACACACAGCTGACGAACACTGACTATTGCCATCACTTTGAGGGATTTCTTCTCTGACTCTGACAAATCAATGATGTCATCAGACTCCTCTGATATGAGAGCTGCTGATCAACTGTTACTACTGACAATTTTGTTAGACTGCAGAACACACAGACTGATATACAGACGCTATTGCACACATATATAGACACACAGAGACAAATACACAGACACACACAGAGACAAATATACAGACGCGCTCACACATATACACAGACACAAACAGAGACAAATATCCAGACGCACACACAAATATTGTCATTCATCAAGGTCAAAGTCATATCTGTCAAATTATTGAATTGAGCGCAATCGGTTCTCCGAACCGAAATTCGCTTGGGAAGATTTTTGAAAGCAGGACGGTACGTGGGTTGCTCGCCCAGGCGACGGGCCCCATGGCACTTCAAAATTTCCCTGGAATTTTCTAGTTTATGTTTATTGCTCATTCAGCAGGAACATCTGCAAGAAATACGCAACCCTTTCCTGTTGTATGATGCAACATGCTCAATCATCTCTGTCTGGTTGACAGAGGCTGTTCTGTACATTGATTTAACTGTTGCTTTGTGTAGGATGGTTACTATCTGCTCTGCTTTTTGGTAGTTAACTGTTTTCCTAACCACCATGGTATGCATTCGGTATCTTTCTTATAGAGTCAGTTTGTCAGTCAGTGAAACATCTCATCAACCATTCTTCCAGAGTATTAACAAGACATTGTGGATCAGAACAAGACATACGGAACATACAAGGACATCATCAAAATCAACCATAAAATCTGACACATTCATCATCCACTGGGAAGACATTGTATAGGACAACTAGGCTGTGTCATGGTTTTGGTTTCACTGTTGGGGTTTTGAGTTTCACGGTTTTGTCATGTTTTGAGTTCTGTCTAGTGTGTTCAGTCTGTGTAATTTGTTTTATTACCTGTTTTATTTTGAAGTCGGGATTCTGTTGTGTCACCCATTGGCTTACTTCCTGGTTGTTCTCTCCTGTTGACTGCTTCCCCTGCCCTCATGTGGTTCACTTGTGTCTTGTCTAGTCACTGTATTTAAGTCCTGTCTTCTAGTTAGTCAATATCAGATCCTTGTCGCTTGTCTCTGGTGATGTTGCCTCTCTGCCTCTCTGCCTGTCTGCCGGTCTCTTGTCCCTGTTGATGTTGTGTCTCTGTTTTGTTGTTCTCGTTTGGTCTGCCTGCCTGCGTTTCTGTTGTCTCTCTGCCTGTCTCTTTGCCAGTGTCTCTCTCTGCCAGTATCTGTCTCTGCCTGTGTCTCTCTGCTTGTCTTTCTGTTGTCCCTCCGTCTCAGTTCTTTTGTAGTTTTTTGGTTTTGGTCATCGTCAGTGTCTGTTATTTTGTAGTTTTGGTTTTGTTAATTATAAGTATCAATTTCACCTCAACCTGGTTCCTGGCTCCTGCGTTTGGGTCCTCATTCCCACACCACCACCCTCAACACAACACCACCCCTGACAATCTAATTATCTATATGCCCTCTCTTGCAACCAAGGTCACTCAACCGCAATCAATGTGCGCTGCTGTAACACACCTACCTCCTAACCATGTGACATGCTGGTACCATCTGATATTTTTATAAAAACCAAGGAGAAAAAAAAAGATAATTTTCATTTTAAACATTAATCGTTAAAACATTAATCATTAAACATACATCACAATAGGCTTCCCAATCCTTCCTTAAATTTAAGTATAGCACAAACCAAAGATGAATATTTAAGGTTACTTCCACTGAGAGACAACATTTTCCACTAAACTTGTTAGAAACACTGCGCTGTTGCCCCACAACAAGGAGGTCTCGGGGTCGGTTCCTGCGGCTGGGGTGGAATTTGTATGTTTGGCCCCACACTTGCATAAAAACATGCATGTCTAAATTGAATGGTGACTGTAAATTGCACATAGGTCTGAGTGTGAGTGTGAGTGGTTGTTTGTCTCTGTCTATCTGTGTGTGTTGACTCTGTGGACTGACAACCTGTCCAGGGTGTACACTGGCTTCAAGCAATGTGAGCTCCAGAAGCTCCCGCGATCAGGAAATGGATAAGCAGTAGGAGAATGAATGAATGAATGACTGCATTGAGCTTTAAGGAAAAAACCCATAACAGTATCTATGGTGAATAACCTCTGGATGGCAGTGTAGACTAATGCATCTTAAACATTCTTTAGTTGGTCCTGAATGACTGTGGTGTCCAGCAAGTAATCATTCATTCTTCTACAACTTATACATTTCCAGTTTGTGGGGGTTGCTGGAGCCAATCCCAGCTCACACTGGTTGAGGGTGGGGTACACCTGGACAGGTCACCAGTCCATCACAGGGCCAACATACAGAGACAGACATTGACAAGCAACCAGACAATTTACAGTCACCAATTAACCCAAACATGATGTCTTTGGAAACCCAAGCAGACACAGGGAGAACATACAAACTCCACACAGAAAGGCCACTGGCACCGAACTTGTGGTCTTCGGATTGTGGGGCAAGAGTGCAAACCACTATGCTGCAGAAAGGTAAAGTTCTCGATTTACCAGTTGATCTATGTGCCTCCCCTCACCTACCGTCACAAACTTTGGAAACTTGGGTATCTGTTTTGGATGCCTTCTTGGGGAGGTGTTCCGGACAACACCTTGGGATCCCCCTGAAAGAGTTCAAGGAAGTGTCCAGGGAGAAGGAAGGAGCTTCTCTGTTTAGACTGCTGTCCCCGAGAAAGCCATCTGATAACTGATTTTATCAGTTTTCTTTTTTTTGTCTGCTATTAGGCAAATATACATCTGATACACTGATGACTATTGTTATGTTATTTTTCTTGTTAGTTGAATTTATTAAGATGTTGACGAACTTGGAATATTGTGAAATTGCCAAGTGTTTTGGGGATAATTTCCTGTGTAAACAACTAAACTCTTCCTGGTCACTTTCAACCTGGAACACAACAGTTGTTACTTTATGTGATTGTGTAAAAATTTGAAATGGTTTCAAGGCAAATGTCCTTGGTAACTTTGACCCAAAGTTGTCTGTGATAAACAGTATACTCGTGACCCCGTTCTGGTTCATCTCCCCACAGTTCTTGTAGCTTGTACGAGGGTGCACACTCGCTGTTCTACATGCCTGTACACCCTTTCCCGTTGACCCTTTCCAGGTTTGATAGAGGGCTTGAGATTTGACTGCCAAAAGAAATTTTTTATGTCATGCCTGATGGGAGGGGCTTATCATTTATAAGGTAGCCATTTAGGCCTTGTTGGGGTGGAGAGTTGGTGGTATACTGTAGGTATTGGGGAGAGAGAGGTTGTTTAGACTGGTTTTCCTTGTTTTTGTCGGTTGTCTCATGAGTTGGGGAAAACCTCAGTTTAATTTAAACCCTTTGCTAATTTTGTGAATAGTTTTAATAAATACCCTTAAACCTAGTCTCCTTGACTATACCATATCCTTGCATGGAAGAACCGTGCTACAGAGGCATGGTCAATGGTCATTTTTGACAGGGAAGACAAAATAGTTTAACGTGAAATGAACACAATGTCAAGGTTAAACAAAGAAGTCTGTAATGATTTGATTGTAAATTAAAATTCTGTTATTATTCTGCCCTGAAAGTGACACAGACCACAGACCACATAAAAGATGGAGTATCCCTAGTCAAAGGCAGGACCATTTATGAATTGTAATATAAGAGGCCTAGCAACTTCAAATCCGGATGTTTTCTATCGGAATGACAGCATTTACAACAGCAGTTCGTTTCTGCTGTTAACAGTAAAAACACATAGTGAATGACTTGTGGATCAGTTGCAGAGATAATTAGGGGCTGAAACACACCTCGACAATGTTGTTGTTGGTTTGACAATTGCCTAGGGTTGTGGTCATGCTGGCTTTAATAACTGTCTTTCTAAACCCTGTCTGGACCTCCCTGCCCCAATAATAGGAAACATCCAACTACAGAGCATCCACAATGACATCTCTTGGTACTGGTCTGAAATGTTAAAGCGGCATCATTAGAGAAAGTAAAATGATACAAATAATCACGTTAGCGTCTATTTCATATCCTGAAAATAGTTCATATAGGATAATACATGACAGGGAGAAGTCTGAGCAAAGACGGTAATCATTTAGCGATGGAGTTTGTGTTATGATACAGAACAGTTATATAATAAAGTATTGCGTAATTATTACGATTACAAAAATTTCATTGAAAAACTCAAATCCCTCATGGCGCAATGCAGCTCATATCTGTTTTTAGTTTTTGTATGCTGTGTCACTATGTTATCTATGTCCTGTCGAGAGAAGTGTTGATGGGATTTAATCATCACATAGTCGACGGTTGTAGTTCTTTTTTCTTTTTTTTTAATCAAACAAAACAAAACAGAACACAAACAGCCAAACAAGGAAAGTAAATATTGTCAAAAATTTTCCTAAATAGCGTCCATTATTGTTCTTAGAGTGGGGCTATATTGAGCCTCTCAAAAATACAATTTGTTTTTATAGCTTTTTTACTTTTACTGTCTTTTATTGAAGTTGCATATTAGTGGATTTCTTGGGTGAATTGTTCCAGGTTGGGTTTGGATTCTGCCCATTTTTTCTTGTGGATGTGGAATTTGGCCATGAGCATTATCAGTTGTATGAAGAATGCTGTATTTTTGTCCATTTTATTGTTTTCAAAAGAGATAAAAATGTCCTTTTCTTGTAGAGTGATTGTTTGTCCAGTTGTTCTTCTTATGAAGTGTTGAATGTCCGTCCAGAACATTTTAGAGTACATACATTTATAGAACAGGTGCTGTATTGTTTCATTTTCCCTTCCACAAAAAACACAGAGAAAGTCCATATCAGTTTGAAATCTTTCCAGAGTCTTTTTAGCTGGATAGATGTTGTACATTATCTTGAAGGAACCTTCCTTTACTTTGTTTCCAATACAGAACCTTTCACCAATCAACCACGCTTTGTTCCAGTTAATGTCACCATACTGAGAGTTCCAGAAGAACTGCCCTGGTGGCAGAGTTGTAATTTGTAAGCAGTTTCTAATATGTTTATTGGAGCAACTTTTCTTTGTGATATCTATTCCATCAATGAAAATTGCACTGCTGAGTGAGTTCTGGTTAGAGACTCCTGATCCTCTGAGGAGGTGCAGTATACCCCTTGGTACAGCATCAAAAACTATGGCATATTCTCTTGGTGAAAAGAAAATATGCCATAGTAACTGAAACTTAGAAAGAAATTCATTGTAATGGAGCAGTTGTCCTTCTGTATTAAGAAGTTGACTTACAATACCATGGTCAAACCGTTTTTGATAAAACAGTGACTTGTTTTTATACAGAATATGCTCATTCTTCCAGATGTAAAGGTTGGTTGGTGAAAAGTTATGCTTGTAAATCAGTTTCCAGGTGAGTAGGGCTTATTTGTGGAAGTTAGATAGTTTGACCGGTAATTTTTCTATTTTATACTGACACTTCAGTACAAATTTTATTCCACCAACACCATTAAAGACATGCTTATAGAATGTATTCCAGATGTTTTCATTCTCTTTGATCACATTGGATAACCATTTCACTTTAAAAGTATTATTCAACGTTTCAAAACTCAGTACCTCCATACCACCTCTACTCCTGGGGTTACACATAATCCCTTTATTTAAGTAATGACATTTATTCCCCCATATAAAGTTTAGATTTAGATAAACAGAATTTTATCTAAATTTTTGCAAATTTCAGGAGGCATTGCTAATGCTAAGGATACATAAACAGACCTTGATATACCTTCAGCTTTAGAGAGAAGCACCCTCCCATTCAGTGAGAGGTCCCTCACCAGCTACATATTAAATCTTTTACTTACTTGTTGAATTATTGGATTATAATTCAGATCACAGCGGATGTTGGTATTTTTATCAATCACAACACCTAGATAAGTAACTGAGTTTTTAACAGGAATATTGTCAAATTGTGATAGATCGCATTTTTTTAAGTGGAAACAGCACAGATTTATTTAAGTTCATCCTCAGGCCCGATACAGCTGAGAATTCTCCAATATATCTAATGGCTGTATTCACCTCATATTGGTGTGTCATGAGCCACTTGAGATAATTTGAATTCTGTCTAGAATTCTAACTCCTAGAAATTGATAATTTTTTATATGCACTGCCATAACCTGTGTGACTAACAGAAATAAAAGAGGACTCAGTGGACAGCCTTGTCTAATTCCCTGTCTAACATCAAATCTGGGAGTTGTTCTGTTTATCAGCTTCACTGAGCTGTTACAACCTTTATATAAAGTTCTGACTACTTTGAGGAATCCTTCTCCAAATCCAAAGAATTGAATAATTTTGGTAATAAACTGGTGACTAATGGTATCAAATACTTTATAAAAATCAATAAACAAGATAAGGCAATCATCCAATATATAATCATTATAATCAATCATATCCAGTATTAGTCGTATGTTATTGGTTATGTTTCTACCAGGAATAAAACCAGATTGTTCTTCATTAATAATTTCATTAATCCCAACTTTAATCTTTTGGCAAATATCAATGCAAAAATCTTGGCATTGTTGTTCAATGCACTGATTGGTCTCCAGTTCTCAAAGTTGAGTTTATCTTTTTGTAGTTTTGGAATTAATTTAATAAGACCTTGTTTCAGTGTTGGGGGCAGCTCCTCTTTTTCCAGAACTTCCTCAAACATTGCTACCAAAAAAGGAGCTAATGTTGTACTGAAATCTTTATAAAACTCACCTATTAGTCCATCATTACCCGGAGATTTGTTGTCTTTTAAAGCATTAATACAGTTTTGTACATCTATTATATAGATTTTTTGATCACATATTGATTTAAGATTATCATCAATTTTTTTAGTCTCTGATTCTATTCCTTTCAGAAACACATCCATATCATCCTCACTTAACTGATCTGCCCCATACAGTCCCTCATAGAAATTGCCCACAAACTGTGACATTTGGTTTTCGTCATCACATCTGAGATCATTGATTCTGAGTTTATTCAATGAAGATTGTTCAAAGTTTCTTTTTTCTAAATTAAAAAAGTATTTTGTGCTTTTCTCACCTTGTTCGAGCCATTTTCTTTGGGATCTGACAAAAGCACCTCTAGCCTTATCTTGTTTTATCAAGTTCTGCTTGTGCTATTGTCACCTTTCTATCACCTTTTCCTCTGACAGATTTATTTTACCTGATAAACTCATTTTTTCAACAATTTGAAATTCTTTTTCTTTATTCCTTTTCGATAGTTTTTTACTTACTAATATAGCTAGGTTCCTGATTTCAAACTTCATTAGCTCCCAGCAAAATTGTTTGAAATTTGCTTGTTTCCAATATTTGTCTATGATTTCTTGGGCTTTTTTTTTTTATTCTTTGTCATGTATCAGGGTTTTATTTAGTTTCCAGTATTCACTATTAGATTAATGGTTCCTTATTTTCATATTAATCTTAATTGTTACGCTTTTGTGATTTGTGAGAACTGTTGGTTCTATTGTAACCGAATCCACTTTGTTTTCAATATCCGATTAAATTAACCAGAAATCTATTCGTGATTGAAGAGACCCATCTTTATTGCTCCATGTATATGCTTTTTGTCTAAGTTCATGTGTCTCCAGATGTCAATCAAACTTATCATGTAGCTCTAAATCCCATTTAATATACTTACTTGACTAGAGGTTTCCATTTGACGTAATATCGGTTCATTAGAAATCTCGCGATATGTCATAGCTGGTATTCTACCAGATGAGATACACAATTTTGTTTTGACGTTCTCGCGTCAGTTCCGTAGTGTTGCGTGCTACAGAGCGCACATTCCAGCAGTACAATCAGCAGTCCGCAGAGCCGGCAGCAGGGTCAGAGGGAATGCTCAGTGGAGAAACGTCGGTAATTGAGGCAGACGGAAACGGCGACATAATGGGTGAGTTCTCTTATACTTTAAAACCTGCTTTACCCCCGCCTCCCATTTTTTGTCTGCTTGCAGTGTCGTTACAAATGAGACGTGAACTTTCTCAACAACAGGTTTTTGTTTAGCGACCCGTTTCCAGGGCAAAGCAGGAAAGCGAAATGCTTTGCGGGGGAAAGTCTGATTCCCCTTGCTAGTGCTCATGTTGTTCTTACAGTTAGCCTAGCTCCGACTAACTGCTGTTTGTTTTGGCTTCTGTGGAAAATTTCTCAGTTTACTGTCTCGGTGCTATTTTCCGACAGTGTACAGTGTTTGCACCTCGGTTTCGTGGTCTTCCGGTTTGTTTAGCAATTTTTTCTGGAGAGAGAACGTTAACAAAGTTTACAACGGCTGCTGCCGCCCACTATGCTGTGTTGTGGTGTAACGTTACACATTGTTAATGTAAGGCAGATGAAAAAAAAAAAAAAAGAAACAGATGTTAGTGTGTAATTTCCGAGGCCGTGTCCGTTGCTCGGTGTTTTAAACATAGGCCGAAGATATTCGGAATTCAATTTCTTTGTATTTTCCAAATTATCTAAGACGAAGTCTGACCAATTGGTTAAACAATGTAGATAGCACCATTGGTAGACTTAGAAATGGAGCTTGGTTAGGACTATTTCAAATAACTTTTCAGTTAACGTTACATTCCTGTTATATAAGTAAACCTGACATTTCCTATAGGTTTGTCACTGTGATGAGCTTTGAAACTTAACGTGGTAACTTGTAGAGTGTGGACTTGCTGCTACACTGCAATTTCCCAGCCTGGGATAAATAAAGTATATCTATCTAATGCTGTTACCGAGTATGAGGAAGAATGAGCTGCACAGGTCCAGCTGTTCTCTAAGGTTGTGAAACAGATCGGCCCGCAAAACTGAAAGCAGCCACCGTAGTGATCTCACACCGACTGAGCGGGACTGGCTTCAAACGCACCTGCAATTTTAGTTCACTTTGGTGCACAAAAATACTACGGGGTTCGCTGAGGTGGAATATTAACGGTGGGGTGTGGTAATCATTATTCCGAGTCTGCCATCAAATCACTGGTGCCATTGCAGTTAAACAGTCTGTCAAACACTGACACACGATAGCTCACCGGAGTTAAGAGGCGGCTCCAGGAAATCACTCCACCGTCTGAATGATTTTTGATTGCATGACCTGAGCAGCTCCAGTCTGTACTGTGTGGTTGAGGTTGTTTTTTTTTTTCCCCCTGTACCATTGTTGTAGCACTAAACGATAAAGCATAAAATGCTCCAGTGAGTTTGGGAGGAGGAAATTCCCTAAAGGACCAATGAGCTTCTATTGTATGATATCCCCCACTTAAACAAACTGTACAAACTATACTGTATGGGCCTATGTTAGAGCAACGCGGTGCATCCATTGCACTCTTCAAATATATGAAGAGTGCATCAACATATGTCAACATATCAACATATGTATCTTGCTGACCTCAGATAGCTGAATATGAGGCTGTGCACACTCTATTGTCAGTTTGGTATGAATGGAGTACGTTTCAGAAAAGGAGCCAAAATGCTAATTCGGACAGACCTCTTTTTACCTCAAAACCGACCATTAAAATGTATCAGTCTGGATGTTGCATGTGGGGTGAAATTCATGTTGTGCAGGTTTTTTGTTGCATAAATTCCTTCCTCACATTGCTCTCTCAAAGGTTGTGTGTGTATTATAGGTGTGTCATTAAAAATTTGAATTGGATCAGTACTGTAGGTCAGTGCAGACTGATTTACTGATTTTAACGCAATCAGCCCCTCTGCTTTCTAGGGACTGATTCATTAAAATCAGTTATTTTACTTCTTAAACATTATTCCATCATTGTTATGTGTTTGTTTGTTGTGTTGAGTTGTGGCAACAGATTGCCGTTGCACCATAAACCAACACATTTTCCACCAAATTAACAGCCCTTTTGTCTGTACCTCCACCTGTTAGATCCTTTCCTCTGATCTGTGCACCACATGCTCTGAGTGTGGCCTCAAATTAAGAAAGAAGGACAAAGGGCATTTGAATGTAAGGAAATTACAACGCACTGGAATATTGCATGCACCATTTTTGCGCTGTCACAAAAATTAAATCCTCATTGTCAGGCCAGGAACGTTCATAG
Organism: Echeneis naucrates; assembly: GCF_900963305.1. NCBI lineage: Eukaryota > Metazoa > Chordata > Actinopteri > Carangiformes > Echeneidae > Echeneis > Echeneis naucrates. The sequence continues at coordinate 18,562,235 of NC_042521.1, forward strand.
ATCATCTCCATTGGCAACCACTTGAATATTTATTTTTCTGAATCTATCGTCTTATGATTGGTGACATATTGTTACACTTATACACAAATATTGCTGTTGCAGGCCTTCTGATTAAAAATGATCCTTTTGAGTAATTATATTGAAATTTCTGCCTAACACAATCAGTTTATCATCCAGAGAAAAGAAACTCTTTCATGTGAGGCTGAGCTATACATTTATTGAATTGATTAATTCAAATTTGTAGGCCAAAGTGATTTGTTTTCAATGAGGACTGTTTCTCTCTCTAACCTCTGCAGTTTTGGGCAAAGTCTTGGGCTTCCGTAGTTTAGAGTGGGCTAAGCTTGTTGTTACCCTATGTGATTTGCACAAACGCAGTGATTTGCATAAATACAGTGATGGGCAGTCGGGTTCATTATCTTGGACAGCCACATATGACAACTTCACTTGGACAAAAATGGTGCCGGACTTGATTGCAGTGTAAGAACTTTTTACACTGTACCCCTGTAAAGGGAAAATTTGGTTCAGATCTCTGAAGGGAAAAATCATACTAAATAAAAACAAAATTTGTTCTGGATAATTTGTCATTTTAATTTGTTTTGAAGAAGGGTGAAAATTTGATTAAAATTGTAAATCCAACATAGCGTGAAAAAAATCAGACTTTTTATTTTGAAACCATAATGCCTACATTCATGGTAGATTCATTTGCTACATACTGAGTAATCTAATGATAAGGCTATCATTGGTTGTATCTTGCAGCCAGAGCTGGGTAGCGTGTTGTTTATGCTGTTGCACAGTGGCAGTGAAATAGCACAGATGGGCAAGTCAGGCATTCGGCCAGACTGGCGCAGTGTCAGATGGCATGGTGGTCAAATACCAGGGGAAACACTATGATGACTGACCTTAGTGCGCTCTTGGTTTGTTCTGGTCTGTCATTGCAATTGAGTGTAAACTGGTCAGGTTCCTGGGCATAAATTGGGGTTTTCATCCCCCATATGCAGGAAGAAGTTTGTGTATATGGCTGTAGCCAGGCCTATGTCAGGCTGGCAGTGTGAAATCACTTCATAGGCTCAAGTTAAATTACTGAAATCTGTGCAATTTGTGTTAATGTTGTCAAGGCTATTTTACATAGCTAAATTTAGTAATCTTTCAGTAAATGAAGATGCAGCCTTCCCTTTCAATTTCTTTAGTCTCTTGTGTGTTCTCGCGCAATATTGTCCATTGTCCATCTGTCCGGGCTTTTTCGACATTCATATATATCTATAAATTTATATGCACACAAACGCACTTTATATATTTTTTTTACAATTCTACCAATTTGACCCCATTCAATGTTTATCATGAAAATAAAAAAGAAGTAGCTCACTTTTTTTTTAGGCTTCATATTTCATTACTTTTCCTAATTTAAGGGGTTAAGCATAAAATTATCATGATACTTTGCCCTACACATTTTGCACATACTGGTCTTCCTCTGGGGTCAATTTTACCCAAAGCTATTTCAGCTGTCTAAAACATGTCTGTTTGTGTCACTGTTTGTGTGGCCTCAGATTCCTACACTTGCAGGTGTAGAGTTGATACTTTTAAGTGGATACATCACAAGGGGACAGGGAAAGCGTAATTCCCAAAAGAACTTTAGCTCTTGCTATGCTGACTTTTGATGAACGATTGGTTGTGATTGGTGGGAATTGTCCATTCTGACAATATATGCAAATTAAACCTGTTAAATATGCATCAAAATTTGGGCCACATATGATGGACAGTCCAGCTATATGTCGGCAACATCCAGGTTTACACAGTTAAATTCCCTGAGGAAGCACCTGAAAAAATCAGGGAACGAAGGTTATGCTTGACAAGGCTGAAAGACTGTATGGGCATAAAATGTTGTCATGTGATTATATTTACATGTGATTACATTTTACATCCTGGTGAGGAACCCCAACATCTGGAATGGTGGATACCACAGGCAGGAAATGCTGCAGGTGCCAGGTTTGTCCCACCCAATATTATTCACGAGTATGACCTGTGCTCAAAGCAAGAAATATGTTTGTGAGTAAGTATGGCAGTATAATGGTTCGACTGTTGCATCACTGTTGTGGCACTGTTGTGGCTTCTGGGGGTTTCCTCTGGGTACTCCGGGTTAGGGTTAGTCCAAAAAAATGCCTTTTTGGGTTAATTGGTGATTCTGAATTACCCGTAGATCTGAGTGTGAGTGGTTGTGTCTGCAAAGTGCATACTTGAAAGCTTGACTGTCCCCTTGCCCTAAAAGAAAAATATGATCTACAATCTGTGTATTTCTCTCACACACACGTTATAAATAAAAACTTTCATATTCTGACCATTGTTATCATGTTTTTTAAAATTCTGCTAAAACTTTGAAAATCCCACATAATGGGGGTGAGAGAAACTTAATGGTGAGTGACTACAAATATGTTAATAAAAATTTTAATAAAAACAATAGAAATAAGCACATGAAAGATCATGGGATCACCAAAGTCAATAGGGTTCATCCAAGATTTAAACAAACTTTTCCAGTTACGTTCTCTTTACTTTGAAAGTTTGGCCTGATGGTGGCACTACAGGAAATTTGCTAATAAATTTTGTTTATCAAGGGATTATTTATGTATTCAATGAGTTAACAAAGTGCCTGATGCAAAAACTTGGTAAATAATTTATTTTAAATCACCTCCTGGAAGTAGATATCCCAAGGATCAAATGTGTTCTTATATTTAGGGATAATCGGACATTAAAAACTGGTTCATGTTACGAGTCATCTAGCAGACCAATATCCAGCTATTAACATAACTACTTTGTTGTGACATCACAAAGTTCCAGAGGGCTGGACAACTGGTTTTAAGGTTCAGTTGCTGAACATAGGCTGTGAGCTTTTCTCAGAGGACTGAGACCCTTTGATACTTTGACTGGATTAATATACTTAGATTAACATACCTAGATTTGATGTGCAATTATAAAGAACATTGACATCTACCTTTTTACTATATGGGACCTTCAATGTCACCTAGGACAGTGAAAGAATTAAATGCATTTTCCCATATGTGCATTTTTGTACATAAATAAATAAATAAATCAGTGTGAACTTGTAATCATGCAATTTTAGATAAGTTTTGTCCAGTGCAGAGTGGTGCACGAAACGTCTGTAGTATCCTAAGGCCTTCAGAAAGCACTGGTATCTCCACTATTGGTAATGCACAATTTGTGCTTCATGCCCTGCCTCTTGGTCAGGTGGACCTCCAGCTTCCTGGAGGCTCCCCACATTGTTTACAGCACAACATCCTTTTGGCTTACATTGATCTAACATTGTGTCACATTGATAATTACCACAATCACATTTTCCCACTTCTTGTTGTTGTTAGAATAAATTTGATAAAATAATAATAAAAAAAAAAATCACATAGACTGAGTAGTAAGACACTATAGCTATTGGTAACCTAAACTCACTGCAGGATCTGAACCAGTTTTAACAAGTTGCCTTATGAAACAATCTGTAGACATATGTGGCTTCAGTTTTCTGAAGCATTGAAACACATGTACATGATGCCTCCAGTTGTCACTTTACCCACAAAACAGCGTAGTCTCAAATTTGTCTGTGATGCTTTTTACGAAAAGGAAATGTCAGTACAGTGTTGTACATATTTTCATTGCATCTAAAAAAAAGTCAATATATAAACATCCTGCTACTACTGTCTTATGTGTGTCTCTTTCATATTGCTCTGCTGTTCGTCAGCTGTCTCCAGCATAGGACATACCTGGGCACCGTGTGCGTGTGTGTGCGTGTGTGTGTGCGCATGTGTGCGTGTGCGTGTGTGTGTGTGTGTCAAGGGGGTGAAAGATGTATAATGCACAAACATTCCTCTGAACACAAAGGAAATAACCGTTCAATCACATATATGGTTAACTAGCGGTTGGTGTCACATGATGTATGCAAAGTACTTGTTAGCAGTCACTGATTCAGCTTAAATCAGACTCTTGTCACGTACAGTACGTTTTACTCATTCCCACAGAGAAGTTTTGTGTGATAAGGGGAGTAGATTAATTGATGAGATTCTAAATGCCCATTGAACTGCCTGTCTTTGTAGTCTTTTTATTTATTTTTAATTAATCACAAATCCAGAAACATCAGAAGAGTCAAATGAGTTCCCAGTGTGAGTTAGAGCATGTTATTTGCTTTTTCATCTCTGCCATAAGCAGCCCATCTAAAGAGCTTGACACCCACAGGCTGATTGTTGAGCTCTGTTGAAGAACTTGCGTTGTTGTGTATGTGTTTATGTGACTGTTGTGTGAGATGAAGATCCTAATTTTTACATACAGGAACAGGGATGACATGTTAATTCCACACAGAGAGGCCACAGGCCTCGCCTTCAGACCCTGAACCCAGAATGATTGTTAACTAATCAATATTGAAAACTATGATTTTACATCTCATCATTGCATAGCTTTCATGCCTGTAAAATAACTTGTAAAGGACTGAAACCTAGTTTTTAAATTATTTGTATTTTATGTCTACTGTCATTGGAAAAAGGCTATTCTAGTCTAGTCTAAATGTTTTCATTGTGCTGTAAACTGTATTGATATTTTGTATACTGGGGTCATTCATTTAAAGTGTTCCTTTTCTAATAAATGTGTGTTTCTTTTTCACCCTCTTTTTGTGCCTGCTGGACCTACCTACTTCGACTGCTGCCTCTCTATATCATATTTTTGTCATCATGGTGACCTGTCTACTCTCCAACCCAGCTGTAAGTATTCTAATTCCCATCAGCCTCTGGACTATATAGACTATGTAGTAAAAATAGCCAATAAAATATCACTGTTAACCAAAGGCTCATAAAGGGGATTTCTTTTTGCTTTCTCTTTTTAGATATTTGAAATTATGTAATTTGAATTGAAACATCTATAGCCTATGAGATGTGAAATTAGAACTTTTCTTTTTACTTTCACTAAACAGGCGATGGTTTCACTAGTGTATATTAATCTAAGAGCATTCATTCATTCATCCTCTTATGATTATCCATTTTTGGGTTGTGGGGGGTGCTTGAACCAATCCCTGTAGACATTGGGCGAACTCAGGGTACAACCTGGATAGGTCACCAGTCCATCACAGGGCCAACACCTACAGAGACAAACAACCACTCACACTCAGACCTACGGACAATTTAGAGTCACTAATCAACCCAAACATGAATGTCTTCGGATGATGGGAGAATGCTGGCTGATGGTAAAATTTGCCACAGTCCGTATTCCTTTTCTAAGTCTTGTTTCCAATCTAGAAAAGTATCAACTGTATGTATATTTTGGTTCACAGCAACAGAAGAACCTGGAGGGCTATGTGGGCTTTGCAAACCTTCCCAACCAAGTTTACAGAAAATCAGTGAAGAGAGGCTTTGAGTTCACACTCATGGTTGTGGGTGAGAAAGAATCTTGATTTTGTTTTTGCTATTTTTATATGTTTCTTTTCAGTCACACAATCTTGCTTCTATCTTACAAGAAGAGACACTGATTGGATTATGTTGACTTTTTTACTTTCTCCTTTAAAAGCCTTAAAAGATACATATATGACGACATCTCTGTTTTCACTTGTGCATGTTCATGTGTGGAGCTTGACAGAAAGCTTTAACAGTTGGCTGTGAAAATAGATTAGAAACTATGAGTTGAGGAGGATAAGCTGCACATAAAACAAGATGAGGGAAACCATTGTAAAGAAAATGTTTGCAGTTCAGCAGCACAGGCAGTCCACCACTGCTGCATGTTTGTGTTTGCACTTTTGTGTGTGCCTTGTTTCCCTTGGATTGTGGGGTTGGGGGGTGTTTCCTTTCATTCCATTAGTGCAGCCAAAGTCATAGCCTGAGCAGCTGCTGATTTGAAAGGAAACACGCCCAAAGAACCTTTCCTTTCTTTGCTTCATGTTTTCCAGGGCTACCTAGGCAGGAAGCTGCACTCAATTATCGTACAGTGTCGTATCCTTTCCACCAAGTTTCTAGCTATAAGTGTCTACCTGCCTTACAGGTTAAAGAACTTGTCTCCATGGTAATAAGAGCACCCTCTGTCTCCTGGCTGCATTCATGTAGTCACACACCAGAGATGCCCCACTTTATGCACTGACAATTTTGTGTGCAGCATGTAATTCCAAAAGCAGGGTAATTTGCTACTATGTTTGACATTATGAGGTGCCAGGTTGCCAGGGACATGGCACATGGCTGGTGTGTGTTGGGCTGCTGTTGCTTACTTGTTATGGAAAAACACTCATGGTCACACTAACTAGTAGTCTGTTGCATTGCTGCTGCTGTGGCTCTTTATCCTTACAGAGTTTGCAGGACGACTTTGTGTTAAGTTGCACTACATTTGAAATTTTCTCCACATAAAGCTGCTGAAATTGTTTAAAAAATTTACTTTCTTTTCCGCATAGGTTGCATATTGTTGAAATTATATCAAAATTACATCAATAGGTCTTTTCTATGTATATCATACAATTGCGTCAAAATCTCTTGTTCACACAGTGCATACCTCACATGGGTAGTATGCTGATAACAGAATCAAAAACAAGATGCTTTGTCCCCAGCATTACTTTTTTGAATTTTAGTCATAAAACACATTGCCAGCTAGGGACGGAAAGCACTGGCTATTGACACTGCACTTTACACCATTTTGCCTCCCCAGAGATGGGGTTGTTGCCTCACACTTAGAAGACCACTGCTCTAATGGCATTGCTGGTGGTCAATATTTGAGGATGAGGATGTGTCTTATGTACACAGAAACACATCTGGAGTTCTTTAAGAAGTTCTACTAAAAGCTGTCTTTAATGACGGACATTTAATGGAATATGTCTACAAAACTTGCTATTGTCTCTGTTAGACTTCCTGTTCAAAGAACCAATTGGTCTACGAGATGGTTGTTTTTGGTTTTACATGAAACATTTACTAAAAATGTTTTTCAAGGATAATTCATCCACGAAAAAAACATCTTTTTAGTTGTCTGAGATTGCATTGTTTCAAATACATTTGTTCATAGTGATAATAGCAGGCCTGCTATTCCCAGGTTCAGATAATGCCTTCCATTGATTTTGTTACATTGCATAGTGAAAACTTTCTTGTAGACTTTTGTGAAAATGGTAATGCTTTTGTTAGAAACGTTAGCTTCAAAAGTTTCCATTAATGTGAGAAGCTCCAAATCGCTCTCCAAGTCACAAGGAAGCCACACACAAGGATAAACTTTTTTGGCATAAAAAGTAATTAATTGACCTCCAGGGTGGAGGTCTTCATGTTTAGAGAATTTAATCTAATGAAGAAAATTTCAAAATATTGGCCCGGGGTGTAGCTCAGTGGTTGAGTTTCATGCACAAGGGTTGTGCCTGGATAAATGGGGAGGGTAGCGACAAGAAGGGCATCTGGTGTAAAAAATATAGCCAAAACAATTGTGCAAGTCATGGAGTTGACTTGCAGTGGCAGCCCCATTAGGGAAAAGCCAACAGTGGGAAGAGGCAAAAAAACAAACAACTTACAAAAAACATACTTTTCATCCATAGAGGAAGAAATGGTAGTTGAAGAAATGTACTAGTGTAAGTTTTATAAAAACGAATATTATTACGATACTGTAATTAATTAGATTTATGCTTGCAGTTCAGAAGTGTTTTCTATGTGACAAATGTTGTATTTGGATTTTCAGGTAACAAAAGATGCGTTTGGTTCAGTTATGGTTAAAGGTCCCCAAATGGCCTTGTGGAGTATAAGGGTCAAAGTATGTTTTAGTGTTGGTGTGAATGTTGTTCGTGAGCTGCAATTGTCAGTGGACAAGTGAAAGTGGGCCACAGCCATTTGTTGGTTAAAGTTAATATTTGACTGTGATTTACACATTAGCGGCAACTGCATTGGAGGTCTGCTGCCCTTGGTGCATTTGGTCCTGGGTAAAAGAGCTGAATGTTCTCACTTTTTTTTTTTTTTTTTTTTTTTTGGGGGGGGGGGGGGGATACCTTCAAATAAACTATAGTTGGAAAATTGATGTCTTTGCCAATAGATATTCGTGAAACACAGATTATCATGTCCCAGTGTTACATTTTTATTTTTACTGTCTCCTCCTTTTAAGGAAAATCCCATTCATAACAACAGAGGAGAGAAGATTACTGCTTGCACATGCACAAAAAAATCCCTTTCATATTTGAAAGGAGAACCTTTCATTTCACCTGCACATTATTATCCTGATGTCTTGGAAGCCCTGTCGAATGTACTTTCCCTCTGACTGCCTCCTCCACACAGTGGGAAGTGTCTTCGAATAAACTCCCATGGAAATCTCCTTTAAAGGAAACATATTGGCTGAGAGCCAGCTGTGCATCCAGCCAGCTCAACAAGAGTGGCCCCTTCTGGTACTCTAGCTGGGGTGTTTGGCTGCAATGACACTCAATGGCTTTTTTTATATGTCTGTCTGGCATAAAGGGTGTTCGTGAAACAGTTTTTTTATTTCTAGTTGTAGAAAACAGTATCCCTCTATCCATTGATGTGTCCTGGAAAACTCAGAAAAACTATGTTTTTCACCAGTTTTGCGGCTCTTACATCAGCCTTGAAGGGAAGATATAATTTTTTGTCAGTATAGTTTTTCCTCTCCATTAAATGATCTTAGCACTTATCTCTATGAGGTTTTTTTTTCTTAGACAGCAATAAAGTACAAAAATTGGTCACAAACCAAACAAAGTCCTGGCTCCCAGGACTTCCATGAGTTCTTGAAAACCCTTGGGGAAATAATTCAATGACTTTCTCATGTTTTCATTTTGCTGAGAGCAGACTGTCAGCTGTCTGCATCTGCATAGGCTTACCAATGTTTCATAGTTAGAAATGTTCTGAATGTCCCAGTTGTGGTCAATTGAAGATTGAAAATAATGTCAGATAGTTTAAGATAGGTTGCAACTTAAATCAACTCACTCTTTTTTGTAAAAACAACTGAAACTGACTAAAGTGCTGCACAAATCAGTAGAACAGTAAGGAACTTGAGATGAAGTAAAAATAAGCAAGACCTAAGGTAATAGAATTAAAATACTGAACTTAAAAAGGCCATGAAATTCACACATAAATAAATGTAGTGCAATAAAATTCAAACATGAACTGTGTCATAATCTGGAGTCTGCAAGCTAATATATTTGGAGTTTTGGAAATGCTGCTGGTCACGTTTTAGTTTGTAAACTGATGGTTTTTAATCTGCAGAGGCAGAAAGAAAACTTCAGGAAAACAGAAACATTGATGCAGACATCTATGTTTGTTGAATTTAATTCAGAATGTGTGTTGTCCTGGTCTGATTACATAAGAAATCAACAACCGCACCCAAGCTATGTTTTTGTGTCCCCATGACCAGCTTGTTCTCGCATATCACTGTATAACCTGGCTATAAGATGATATTTACTTTCAGAAACCCTTGTCTCTCCTTATATCTTACGGTTGTTAAAACTTTTCAATTTACACATTTGTAAGATGTTTTTATCTAAAGTGAGTGACAATTGAGGGACATCAGGGAACAAGGGCAGATCAGACCACAACATTTTGGGGTGGGAATGCCAGATGGTTTCCATGAAGATGGAGAAGGATGTCCTTGCTTTGGTAAGATTCAGTCGCTTGTTCAACACCTAAGCGACTAGGCACAGAGTAGACAATCTGCTTCCTGTTTAAACTCTTATGCTCTGTGTACATCAGTGGTTGCCCCCACCCCCTTTATACTGTGCCTAGACCTGGAATCGGATCTGCATCTCTCTGGTTGACTCTGATCTCCTGATGTTTCTCTTAGCTCTTACCCCCCTTAACCCAAGTTTACATTTTGGAATATATACATTTCGCCCAGTGTTTGCACACAGCCCCCTCTCTGATGACCATTCTCTTTCAGCCTTGAAGGAATGTTTTTGTTGGTTGCTCTTGTTTCATCACAGAATAGTTACAATCAATGAAACATTTCTTACAGCCTGTAAGATAAATGTATCGTTGGACTCTGAGGAAAATATTTGAGTGTGTTGAGTGAAGGATCCTTTTGTGTAATGTTTTCTTCATCATCAGATTCTCCTCTCATCGAACACTGAATGGTGTTGGCAGTGGTGGCCTATCTTGTCACTTGTAAAGGTCAGGAGCTGTTTGGCTGTAGTGGCAGATAGGCGTATGACTGCCTCTTCTCTCACACTGAGGCCTTTGTTCAGCAGCTCCTTGTTGCCCTCCGCTCACCCTAGTCTTCACATGGTAGATGGTATTGAATTACTACAGCCTTCATCTGCTTGAACTAGCTTGTTTTTGTTATTATTTAAGCTTAAGAGGATCAAAATTTCTGCTTCGTAAATAAATAAACTGTTGAATCAAAATGTTTTGGTTTTTTTTTCCCCCCTTTTGCATAAAACATATTTGTATTTATATTGGATGCAACTGACCTTTTCTGAAATCTGAGGTGGTTATTTTCAAACAAACATGTTCCTTTTCATCTGAAAAATATGATTTGTCGACCAAGATACCACAATATTTTTGTTGCTAAGAACACACAACAATGTTGCCACACATACCTTTATCCAAAATTAGAGCTCCTTGAATATAGGGATAGGTTCTGCAGCCAAAGGAACAGGACTATCCTCTGAAAACTATGCTCGTGCAAAATAACATATACTACTATGTAACATTTACATAGTATCAAAACAGTACTACAGTATTTTAAATTGAGAAAAATAAGTAGCCTGTGAAATTTTGCTCAAGACAAGTAACCATACAGGAACTTTGCCTCTAAAAGATAGTTTAAATTAATTACCAAAATTGAATGTGAGATGAGAGAAGGAATAACAAAACATTGTGAATCTGGGCATGTTTTAGACCACTGTTTGATACTGGACAGTTATCTATATGCTAAATACAGCTCAATCAGAACTCTAATCTGAGATTTGATGCCCAGGTCCCCTATCTACATAGTCCCTGTCAGAGGTTTTTTTTAATATATATAATTTACTGAAGAGAGGAGAAGAAACCTAAACGTTTGATTATTACTAACATTTTTAAATGCTCATTTGGAGTGATGATTAAAACTGGACCTGAATATAGATGCTGTGCCTTTTGATTTCTTAATTTTCCTCCGTTTATGTTACAGTGAGACTTACAGACGACTATAGTGGTTTAAACTCTCCTTTCTCATCTCCTCCCTTCCCATGATTCTCTGATTAGATTCCTGAAATGCCTAACCCTAACCCTAACCCTAATCTCAAACATGTAAAGAACGTCTAACGGCAGAGGACTGCATTATTAATGTATCTGATAAACATCTGGACATTGTTTCATGTGCCTTAGTCTGATATATAAAGGAGAATTAGGAAAACAAGTATAGTATGAAGTGCAACTCCTACAAGCTCATTCTGGCTCTTTATTTTTCAGGGGAATCTGGGCTGGGGAAGTCAACCATGATCAACTCACTCTTTCTGACAGACCTCTACTCCACTGATTACCCAGGTCCTTCGCATAGAATAAAAAAGACTGTACAGGTAAATTCTTTTTTTCTTAAGGACAAGTGCAAATTTATTCATTGACAAATTTTTAATTGCTTTACCCTCTCTCTGTGTTTTAGTCAAACACATTTTTTTTTTTCACCATGACACTGGCCAATTTAGGCATAAGAGTCTGAGGCTGCTACGATGCAGGTGTGTCCCAGGTATTTTGATCAGAGAGGCTGTTGTTTGAGATAATGCCTTACAAATGTGCACCTCCCAACTGCTGTCACCCATGAGTGAATGTGAGACAGAGAAACCAGTTCATCTGCTTTAACAGAGACGGTTTAGTCTTCTAAAAGCATAGCAATTTTGTATTGGGCAATGTAACTGTGGTTGATTGTTGTTAGTAGGGATCAACAGATACAACTTTTCAGGATGGGACTGATACCAAAACACCAACAAGGCAAATAACTCAAATATACCCGAAAAAGTACCTTTAATGTATTCACAATGGCATGGCAAATGAATACCCTAATTTGACCCCTTTTGCTGGCTTTTACTGTGACTGTGATCTACTTCGTTGTTTCTTCCATTCCCTCTGGTTGAGCACCACTTTCGTTAATAGGTATGTGCTGACTGTAATCAGGTGATGTCCATGCTGTTTTACCTTTGTTAGTAATTGCACAGTGTACTATAAAAGTTAATTATCACAAGGTTAACTGGTTAAACCAGACTTTCATTTTACAGTAGCTGTGTTGATATCACCATCACAGTGTCAGCCATTAACTAGTTGTATGGTGACTTAATGGCAGACTTAATGTATGAGGGCTACAGTCATGCCTGTTCCCATGTTGGGAACATGGGTGATGACTATCTTTTTGGATAGAAAATAATCCGTCTCACAGGTATTTCCAGAGATTTAGTTGAATACAATTAATTGTGGAAAGGGTTTCCTGCATGCAAAGCTAGTCACTTTTAGCTAAGGCTAAAAACCCAAGATACAAATCGTTGCATCTTTGTTCCACTCTGAATTTATTCTGAAAGTCCAGACCAGAAGTTATCATTCATAACTTTCCACAACTTTCACTCTTTGGATTTTTGTCTTCTTGCCATCTTGCCCGTCATACTACTGATTTCTGTTCACTACTTATCACAACTAATGACACTGAGCTGAAGAAAGACCTAGGGCTGAAACGAACTCACACGTCACTTGATCTAGATATTCAATATCTCACCAGCTGAAGCTGAACATTCAGTTATCCTGTAAACTCTTTGTAGAGAGGTAAAAGCAGACACACCGCTGGCGTTATTGCATGCATGTTTTACAGCAGCAGATGAGTATTGGCAGCCGCACCACATGTGCCACATTCACTGTGTTCCCAGCACATATATCAAAGTAAGAATACTCATGATACAAGATGGAATGCACCCAAGATAAGATAAGATACTTTATTTAAATAATTTTAGTGTTTGGTCTAGACCTGCTCTTATCCCACGTATGGGAAATTTGTTGTTACAGCAGCAACCACAGGTATAGAAAAAATACAAGAATAGAAACAAGGAGTAGAAGTACAAAGAAAAAAAAAAAACAAAGTCACAGTGATAATTATCAAGTGATGATAAAAAAACGTTAAAATGCAAAAAAAAAAAAAGCGATGTAACTCGTTAATCCAGAGTGCAGATTTTATTGCATCGACAGAGAGGCGTTATATAGTCTGATAGCTGCTGGAATGAATGACCTGCTGTAGTGCTCCTTCTTGCACCGTGGGTGTAACAGTCTGTTGCTGAAGGAGCTGCTTAGTTCTCCCATCGTGTCAGGACGGGGGTGGGAGGGGTTGCCCATGATGGATGTGATTTTGGCCAACATCCTCCTCTCACCCACCTCCTCAATGGAGTCCAGAGGGCAGCCCAGGACAGATCCAGCTCTCCTGACCAGCATGTTGAGCCTCTTCCTGTTGCTATCTGAACTTCCACTGCTGCTGCAAACCACTGCATAAAAGATGGAAGAGGCCAGTCCAATTTATTGTTGAACACCCAGCTATTTGTACTCCTCCACAATCTCTCTGTCCAGACCCTGGATGTTCACTGGCACAGTATGGAGTGGCTTCCTGCTGAAGTTGATGTATCACACTTGCATAATAATAACGAGCTTATCCACATCTGTATTGTTACTATAACAAGAAAATGAGTTCCATTGTTATATAGTTAAAAAGGTTTTAAGCATTGTAGATTATTCTTTTCCTACACAGAGACACAGTCGCACAGATCCGGTCTGTTCCAATACTTCTACAAAGTGGGTTAATGGCATATTATATCCTAATACCTTTGAAAGGTCTTTAGTGTTTGATATAAGAATATAAGAAAGTTAACCTTTGTATATTACAGTAAGTGATTAGTAAAAGTCAAAAAACACTTAACTCAGAAATTTCATGCTGCAGGATTTTGTGATACTGTATTTTGCAGGACAGCAAATGGAACCGCAAGCCTGCAGTCAGCTCAGTCAGCTGTGAGGGTGGGGCAGAGGAAGAGTTTTAGCCAGGTTATATGACTGCATGGATTGTAGTAATGTGCAGTTTGAATAAAATCTACAATAAAATGTATTTATATTGTATTTATAATTCATAATTTAAAATTTCTATGGTGATGGGTAATGATGCAACCCTGGAAATTAAACTGAAAACCATGTGTCGCACAAACAAATAGATATCTAACCAATTAATTGAATCATAGTGATTTTCAAAAAATAAAAAATAAAAAAAAAAAATCTGAAAAATGCAGTTGTTGCTCTTCTGTACTCAGCTCCATATAGGAATAAGATTGACCAGTAAGAGCCACTTACCAACAGTAAGGGGAAATTCTTCAGTATTGTTACAGGGGCTATAAGCAGTGTTGGAACGGTTGGATTACAATAAATTAAATATGTTTTTCCTAAATTTATGAGCAGAGAGAAACTGATAATTTTTGGTCCATCATATACGATGTATGATGTTTTGCCAAAGAAAATTTTAAGTCTCTTAATTGGAAATGCAAAGAAGATGGTGCTGAAAAACAATCTCCTTCAGCATATGGAAGACATGTTGCTTAGTTAAATAATTAAAGAGGTTCACATTGAAAGACATTATTTAATCATGCTCCTGTATAACTGAATTAGATTTTAAGAAATTTCTTTGAACAGAACAAGATTGTCTAATTAAATAATTCATTCCAGAGCAATATTTAGTGTTTTTCTGTGAAGCTTGGATACTGAAAAATGTAAATGCTGAACACCAGACCTCTTGATAAAACAAGGTTTTTCGTTTTTTTTGTTTTTTTTCCCTTATCTGGTCTATGTTCAGACCCACATATTCCATATGTCTTTTCCCAAGTGTTGTATATTTATGTCTGGCTTGCTGTATGTTGAACCTCTGGCTGGCTGGTTGACAGTCTGGTTCAGAGAACCAATTAAAATTAAAGCTCATCTGTTAATCATGGGTTGTGCCTCTACGCCATGCTGATCAAAGCTTAGCCATTCTGGCCTGTTTGACACTGCTTCAGAGGCAGATTTTTTTTTTGCTGCATCCATCCACTGCACAGTTTTGTTCATCCCTCTTTGGTCTATCCAAAGCTCTGTGCTCCTCTGAAGTTGTGTACTCAGTGGAAGCTAAATAGTTTTAGTTGGCTGTGATTGGTTTGCAGGGCTCTTTTGTTGTGGTGTGCTGGGTATGTGAAGAAGTAGCTATAAAGTTAGTGGTCATAATTCCTTTGGAGAGGGATTTGATATTTTATGCCCCTTTATCCCTGATTTTGGTACCTTGAGTTCGTGTAGAGTATTCCCTTTTTTTTTTTTTTTAAATAAATAAATTCACTCACTTGATCTCCAAAATTCTCCAAAGTTCTCCAAATTGGTTCCTGTCAATATTTTCGTCTCCTCAGGTGGAACAGTCAAAAGTCCTTGTAAAGGAAGGAGGAGTCCATCTTCTACTTACCATCGTTGACACCCCAGGCTTTGGTGATGCCGTTGACAACAGTAACTGGTGCGTTCAGCCATTTGTTTTTATGTATGTTATAATAAAAATATAATTCTGTGGATGTATCACTGAACCTGAAACTGATTTGACTATTGTGTGGTCCTCAGCTGGCAGCCAGTCACCGATCACATCGACAGCAAGTTTGAAGATTACCTCAATGCAGAGTCGCGGGTCAACAGACGACAGATGCCAGATAACAGAGTGCACTGCTGTCTGTACTTCATTGCCCCGTCAGGTCATGGGTAGGTATCACATGGGGCAAAGAGGTGGAATTTTTAAGGTGTACTCTTTAATAGAATACAATTAGGCTTCTCTCACATCTTGGTCGCATTAGGTGGTATGTGACAGTTTGAGAAAAGATGTCCTGTCACAGGTTAGAAGTAACACAAATACTCAATAGGTTTTTGATTTGATAAATGAATCAGTTTTACTAAAATGAGATAATCACATTATTTTAGAATTAGGAATTTAACCTTTCAGAATGTTTTTCTGTAAAACATTTGCAGAATGATAAAATAGTTTATTGGCATGTCAGTAAAGAAAGATCAAGACATAAAAATACAATTGAATTAGAAATGTATGCGGTCTCTCATATGACATTCTTAAAGGTTATCATTGAAGAGTACACATGTAAAGAGTAGACTCTATCAAAAGATGGCCATAGTCTTTAAAAGTCACAACCTCCACAGACCACAAATGAAAGCAGGATGTATCCATACACCCAACAGAAGAGGAAGCTGTCTGAAAGTTTTTAGGCCAGTTTGGTCCTATATCAATCCCTTTTGAAGATCAGAGGTGTGGCTTGTAGTGTTACAGGCCCAGACACCCAGAATTGCTAACCCCTGCAAAAGGCCCTGTGGCTCACAGCCAGTTTCCAGCCACTGGCAGTCTCCTCCCCATTTCCAGATACCATACAAAATGTGTCTGGATTCCACAGATACACACCCACTGTTGTGGTATTATTCAGCTGCAAGATGCCATTAACAACTGGTTTCTCCACAAAAACAGACACACATGCTAGTGCCTTATTAACTGCCTAAACTTTAACCATACTAAAACCACTTTGAACCATCATGAACCTCCTATCTCAATTCACTTTAATCACCTTCAGTTCTAAATTAATAATTCTGGTTTCATTGAAAATAAACTAAAGCTGCTATATCCCTTACAGAATGTGATAGCAGATTTCCAACTCTTCTAACCCTCAGCCTCATAGAACCTAGAAGTACTAGAAGTAAAATCCATAGTCCCTCCATATCAATACATGAAATATGAGCACAACAGCAGAGCAGAG
Organism: Echeneis naucrates; assembly: GCF_900963305.1. Classification (NCBI taxonomy): domain Eukaryota; kingdom Metazoa; phylum Chordata; class Actinopteri; order Carangiformes; family Echeneidae; genus Echeneis; species Echeneis naucrates. The sequence goes on from NC_042521.1 coordinate 18,578,967, forward strand.
CGCTGTATCTTGGCTCTGACCACTGACAAGCACACACATTAACACGCGCTTTTCTGCCTACAACAACGGGTGGCTTTTCAGTCCTGGGCTGTTTATCCTGGCAGCCCATAGTTTGAGGTATTGACCTTTGACAGCTCTCTGGCAAATGAAAAGCACCTTATCATTCCTTTGATTTTAAACGTCTGCCTTTGCACTGTTTGTGAGAGTTTGTATGTGAGGCCATACAATCAGACCATCAGATTATTACACCAGCATTGGCTTTTTAGAGACAAGTGCAACTTCACTGATTTATGTTTTCTGATAAGGAAAGATCAGTTTATTTGCTCTGTTATGCTTATCCTGTGAAAACAAATGTGTTCAGCTGCTCAGGAGGAGCTTAAATAGCTCCTTATGATGTAATAGTAGGTTGTAGCCCTATTAGAGAGTAACTATGTTCCCTAGGTTACCTTTTGTAACCTTCATTGTAAAATATCTCAGAGGTTTTGAAAAGACTCTCTTCACTCCTTAAACCTTAAAGATCTTTTTAGAAGAAGTTCATTTTGACAGTAGTCCTAATGAAAAACTGTGTCAGTATCTGCTCAACTTCTGAATTGTACAACTCTAATTCTTTCCCCACGAATAGCAACTTGAAAGAAAGGTTTGTAGTCCAAGGCATTTCACATCTCATCCAAAGGCTTCCTTACTTCTGCACTGCTGAAGGTTTCAACCTGTATAGCTTCAAAGACCTGCAATGTTAAAAGCTCCTTAGAGCAGGAAGCTATTGAGGAAAACATTCCACACAATAATTCACTGCTGCCAGACATAACAATAATTCTTACAGTTTGTTTCTATATGCTGTTCCCCCGTTTTGTTTGTCCTGAGACATCATAGAGAAGTGGGACAAATCAACTTCTTTCTTCAACCTTTAATTTTATTTTAAAGTAAAAGAAAAAACATTTAAATATTTTCAATTGTCTAATGGAATGTTGTAGTTAATAATCCTGTTTGTAGAATAGAAGCATTTTTTTTTTTTTTATCTGTTGAGCAGGGCAGTACTACAAGCCAGGTCTCATTCACAATGAATAGTAACCTTCATATCCCATCTTTTTTTAATCTTCCACTGAATGGCTCTGATGAAATAGACCATCTACACACACAATGACAACCTTCTCTGCCTCCTCTCTTCTTTTTTTTCTCCACAGACTGAAGCCCCTCGATATTGAATTCATGAAACGCTTACATGAAAAAGTAAATATCATCCCCCTAATCGCCAAAGCTGACACAATGACTCCTGAGGAGTGTCAACAGTTCAAGAAACAGGTATGTTTTGTTTTTGGCAAAATTTACCATAATATCCGGACTATAGAGCGCATCTGAATATAAGCCCCACCCACTAAATTTAAAGAGAAAAACAGTTTTGTCCATATATAGGCTGTACTTGTTTATAAGCCGCGGGTGTTAGAAACATGGGAGGAAATGGCATGTGGCAGGAATGATGTTACACAGAAAGATTTCGCCTTTTCGTTGGTTCGATCGATCGACTTTAACTCGAAAGCTGCATCTTATGCATTGCCTTGTCTGTTTTCCATGATAAGGGTGTGTACATGAAGCGCAAAATGATGACTGATCTGGGTCGTGGGCGGAGGGAGAGAGTCTGAAAAAGTTGTTAAATGATAATTCTACTAATCCATTTACATTGCTAATGAAACATTAATCTTAACATTTACACACAAATGTCATAGTTACATTTATCAAAGCAAAGTTCTGTATGATGAAAACTGTATTAAAAACCTCCTCAGAGATGCATTTGAAAATCCTCTGAATAAATGTCCAATAAATTCACTTACTATCTGCATATTATCAAAATATTCTACATGTTTGAATGGGAATATACATTCAGAATAAATTCAAATTTGGAATATCCAAACAAAATATGCTTTTTAAATGACCTTACAGTTTCCCAATAACAACAGTAATAGTGGGATATGTGTAGTTGTAAATGTAATCACTATAAGTTCCTCCATGAATACCCTGATTGCCACATGATCACAACTTTCCTTTGTGATCTTTTAACCCCTGGCCTTGGAAGATTGAAGTCTCCAAAGTAACTGTTAATCAGTGCCCAAATGACTATTGTGATATGGTAGTGGTACATAGCTTAAATTAAAATTGTGAAGTTTCAGAAATACAAACATCTTTTCTAGATCATGTATGTGATGTGCTCATCCTTTCAGGAATGACAAAAACACTTCTGCAAAGACCAGCAAAGGCACTATTCAAAAATCTCTAATAATTGGAATTCTGTGTTCAGAATTGTTGTTTTTTTTTTTTTTTATATAAATTTTTTTATTGACGTGTAAATGTGGTCCTTCTCTAAGGCAACATTACTGATGTTGGATTACAGTACATCATAGATGACTGTGGCAGTGAAGAGAGGTCAAAGTGAAAGATTTTTTTGCAGTGTCTTTACTCTTACGTCTCTTTTTACTTTTATGTTATCCTGTTTACTTCGACAATGTTGCTTCACAAGTCTTAACATATTATGTTGGCATACAGGTACTAAGTATGTAGTAATCATTACAACAACTAGTATGTGCTTATATAACTGTATGTTAACCGACCACCAGTGCAACTGTTGGTGGACTTCTTCCACATACATTTCACTCCTTTACATTAAGAAATTATTTGCATATTCACCTTTCCTGTATTCAGATCATGAAAGAGATCCAGGAACATAAAATCAAAATCTATGAGTTCCCAGAGATAGACGATGAGGAGGAGATGAAGATAATCAGGAAAATCAAGGTATGTTCTTCTACTGTAACTTTGAAGCAAACTCAATAATATTGGGTATACCTGTTGTAAGGCACATGTTTTGGTACCACTCAAACTCTGTATAAAGTTACATCTGCTTGTGTTTTTTGAATGATGTCATCCATAACTGTCTGTTCCCACGCAGTCAGAGCCTCCAGTGTATTTTTATCTGTTACATGCGAGCTGTACTGCAGTTGTTTCCTCTCCCTTCTCCCTGCAGGATCGTTTACCCCTGGCTGTTGTTGGTAGTAACACCATTATCGAGGTCAGTGGAAAGAGAGTGCGTGGCAGGCAGTACCCATGGGGTGTGGCTGAAGGTGAGAGATCAAAGGTCCACTGATCCCAGCCAGCAAATTCAGTCTCAGAGTCTCAGTGTCACACAAATGCAAACAAACCAAACATCTGTGGCTGTTTGCAAATCTGGTTAAACCAGGGTAGAAATGCTAGGTAGGTAGTGTTACTGAGAGATCTTAGCTATGACTCTACACTTTATTACAATTGTTCATTTCTGTTTAGAGTTATGTCATCACATGAAACTATTACAATTTTTAATCTGTAGTTCTCATCGTGGTCCAAGATTGTTTTATTTATAGAACAAACTGAAATCAGTTTGCTATATTACAGTACATTTTAACAACATTGTGGTAGCACTGTTAACTATGGGAATTGTTGTGATATTTGATTTTTATCCCATTTCATCAACAACACAAATTGTGAGTTTTTGTTTCTCTCTCATCCCAGCATCAAGCGCACAAATGCACATGGAGATATAAGATTACCTACAGCACACATGTAGATAAGTAGGCTAATAAACAAGAAGAACATTTTATTTGGTTATTTTTAAACAAAAAAAAAACATTATAATCAAATACTGACCAACAGTATTTCCCTGATCAATGTAAACATACAGGTTTTATAATGATACACCAAAACAGCATTGCAAATATCTTGAGAAAATAAAAGCACAGGTGGTAGGTCTCAGTGATACAGACACTAGGTTTTCATGATGTTTTGTGAGAAGAACTAAATGGCCACAGGACGTTTTTAAGATTCCTCCTCTGGGTATCTTTGAAACATGTTTATGTCTCAGCATAAAACCTATATGACTGATTATAGTGTTCACTTCCATCAGGGTCAGATTCATCAATATAACTAGATGATCTTTTTCTTTTTCTTCTTCTTCTTCTTTTGATTCAACACTTAAATTCCTGTACCCACAGTTGCTATTATTTACTGATCGTAGAACAGGAGCTGAGCTGGAACTGAATGGAAAAAATAACTCATTGAGCAATGACGCTCAGCACATCACATGCCACACCAGGACACAGGGATGCGTGTGCACACACACATTTGGACAGTAAATTTATATTGGGGGCCAGACAGGGATGTTTAATTCTATAAGTAAAGAACACAACCAAGTATAACCGATATGGTAAAAAGACAGTGATAGATTGGCACCACCATTGGGAACAGTTTTCTCCTCAGCAAAGGACCTGACAGTGCTCTTTGACTGACTCACTGGGGCCTGATGCAAAACACAATGAGGTCCTCATCTTAATGTTATGAGGACACTGTTACAGTTTGACTATGACTGGGTTTGTGCTTTAGTTGTGTTGCACAGCTGTGTGCAGCACAGTGCAGACTGCTGGGTGACAGCTGGCATTCTATCGTCAAGCTAGTGAGTGAGTTTTTGAACAGAAAAATGTTTTTGGCTCCACGTCAGAATAAATATAGAATTGGGGTGGGGAGAGAGAGAGACGGCCAGGCTCCTAGGAAGCCATAGAAGCCAGTCAAATTCAACAGTATATATATATATATATATGTACTTCACACTATTCTATCTTAACTCTGCTCTGTTTCTCCACCTATAGTGGAAAATGGAGAGCACTGTGACTTCACAATCCTACGGAACATGCTCATCAGGTGAGCAAAAAGACCTAATAACATTTTTATTTTGTGTATTTATTTTTTTTATTGTACTTGCTAAAAAATATGAAAAGTTTGTTTTAATATTGTGATTTTAGGATTTTTTTCTACATGTCTTCATGCAAGTATACTATGTGTGTGTGTGTGTGTGTGTGTGTGTGTATGTATGTATATATATATATGTATATATATATGTATATGTATGTATATGTATGAATGTATATATATATATATATATATATATACATATACATAATGCAATTTACCTATACTTGTGCAGGTTTGCACAAGTGCAAGCTTAGAGGACTGGTTTTGTAAACAGCGTTAATGGAAAGATATGCCTCTTGTTTTCCAGGACCCACATGCAGGACCTGAAGGACGTGACAAACAATGTTCACTATGAAAACTACCGCAGCAAGAAACTAGCTGCAGTCACTTACAATGGTGTGGACAACAACAAGAACAAGGGGCAGCTTACCAAGTGAGTTAAGGGATAAAATGTACACAGTTCTGCGCTGTTGATGTTTGTCAAATACTTATTCGCATTGTGTCTGGATACTGTTGGTCATGAGACCGGGACCTGATGACTGCATTATTCACTGTGTAGCTGGAGGAACCTGCAGTTTGGAGGTCTAAATTTAGGAGCGAGTGACCTGCAGATTAAAATCGGCAAGCTGTCACTAAAGCTGCTAAATCTTCACTAAACCATTTCCAGGCCCAAACACACCAACACTGACACCATAATAACCAGTCACCAGAATCAGTTGTGTCTAATCTCTCAGTACTAATTCAGGTACCATCTGACTCCTAATCTGGCTGCAGCTGTCAGTGATCACCAGCACCCATAGAAGCTAATGCATGGTTCATAGCAGCACGCTAAGTGTCTGTGCATTTGTTTGTTTCTAGACCTGAGACGACTGATGGCATGTAAGTGTTACTTCACTTCTTCATAACCTCTAAAGAATCTACCTTTGCTTCTTGCCAGCCTTTCATTCCCCCTGCCTGGAAATCTGTTTCACTACAAGGACAGTGACAACAAAAACTAAAAAAGTGATAAAAATATCACATTTGAAACGCTTCTGTGTTAGTTTTGTAAAATACAGTGGCTGTAAAAGTGAACCATTTGGAATGACATGTATTCATGTTTGAATTTGTCTTAAAATATGGTCTGATCCTCATCAAAGTTACACCAGTTATTAACCAGAAGAAGACCCAACATTGGTTCATCACACATTTCACACAAAACATAGACCAGGCCACAACGGAGGAAACTACCGCTTTCCTAAATAACATGCCTGTGATCCTTAAGTTGGCCACAGAGCACTTTGACCCACCACAAAATGGTTTTTAGTGGACTGATGAAATTGAAGTTGACTTCAGAACCAGCTACAGAATGGTTTCAACAAAAGAAAATCTGTGAAAAAACCTCTGCTCTGGAAAGAGGAACAGCCCTCTGAACATTGCACTGGTCTGATCAGCAGCTATTTGAAGTTCAGGTTACCACTGCCACTTCAAGACCATTTATTTACTTACTCTCTCCGCCACCACTGTGACTGTCCAATGGGTGTGACTAAGGAAGACATTTAGGTTTATCTGTCAAGACTTTGGACTTTGATGAAGAATATATCGCATTTTATGACCAGTTCATGAGGAATACCAAGTCACTCCAAGTAGCTCACTGACTTTTTCTTGCTGCTATATGTAATCAGTGTAATTTCGGGGTTCCCCTGACTCCTTGATGTCTTTGAAAGCTTGATCAAATTTGAAAGAATTACAATCAAGAATCAGAAAACAGGTGTGGGAACCCTGTCTTTCTCTCAGCTGACTGGCCTTCAGGTGTCTTCACTGCTTGCTTTGCTGTTTCATTTCACATTTGTTGTCAAACCCTACTGACCAATTTACTTGCTGTCACTGTGCAACTAATGATTAGATACCACACAGCCACATGCTAATCAATCTTCCAGTTGGACATAAAAAAAAAAGAAGGACCATCTGAAAGGGAGGTCTGCAATCACAGTAGCCGTTCTGTCAGGTTTTGTTTACCACACAGTTGCATCATATTGTTAAAATCTTGAATTCTGAGCTGTGAGTTTGTCTGGTAGATATGTAGCATCTCTGGCAGGTACCAACTGTCATTCAGCTACAAATATGACATGAATTATATTATACAGAATGGGATACAAACAATCCAATGTTCCTGTGGACTCTGCAAGGCAGGGGCAACCCCTTCCCTTAGCCAAGTTTGTGCCCGACCGCATACCTTTGTGAGAGACTGCACTTCTCTGATGTTATGTTATTGAGGGTGGGGGTGGTGGGCAGCTGGACAGACACATCACTGGGGTTGTCAAGTGGGCTCCTACTTTCAACAACGTTTTGCTGATTTATGCCCATGGATGCCTTTATGCATGACAGAGTACTTCCAGTTATGTAAAGCCCCTGTCACCTTCCAGCAAGAACCCAGCTTCACTGGAATCTGGCTCTTCCAGCCGATTTCTAGGGGGAGCAAGCTCAGTCTTTCCTCCCTTGCTGGTTGCGCTTCTTCTCATTTCATATCACCTTTTAAGTAGAATGAGGTTTGTCATAGATGTGTGGCCATCCACATGACTCCCAGTGTGTGCTGTATGAATGAACCTAATGTGTGTCTTCAGGAGTCCTCTAGCCCAGATGGAGGAGGAGCGACGGGAGCATGTGGCCAAGATGAAGAAGATGGAACAAGAAATGGAACAAGTGTTTGAGATGAAGGTCAAAGAGAAGCTCCAAAAACTTAAAGACTCTGAGGCTGAGGTAGATTAATTATGCTGGGTTTAGTTTTTTGCTTTTTTTGCTGTTCTTTAAAGTCCATATGTAGTAGTTTGTGTGCCTTTGTACAATTTGTACTTCACTGACCTTTCAGCTCAAGAGGCGTCACGAGCAAATGAAGAAGAACCTAGAGGCCCAGCACAAAGAACTGGAGGAGAAACGTCACCAACATGAGGAGGAGAAGGCCAGCTGGGAGGCCCAGCAGAGGATTCTGGAGCAGCAAAAACTAGACGCCTCCAGGTAAACGCACAAACATAGAATAATTGGTCATGGCCCATAGAGATAGAGAGGCAAGTTGAATAGTAGACTGGAGATGTCACACAAGTTTAACCTTCGAGTTTAAAGGGTGTTTACTGATCACTCACTCATCTTCAAAAGCTTTTTCCATTTCCGGGTCGCAGGGCTACTGAAGCCAATCCCAGCTAACATCAGGCGAGGGGCGGTGTACACCCTGGACAGGTCGACAGTCCATTGCAGGGCCAACACAAATACAAACAGACGAACAACCACTCACGCTTGCATTCACACCTACGGTCAATTTAGAAACACCGGTTAACCTAGACACGCATGTGTTTGGATGTTGGGAGGAAACCGGAGTACCCGGGGGAAACCCATGAAGAGAACATGCAAACTACGCACAGAAAGGACCCAGGCCGAGAACCAAACCCGCGACCTTCTTATTGTGGGGTGACGGCGCTAACCACTACGCCCTGTATTTACTGATCACCACAGAGAAACTTTAGAGACTTAAACAAAATAAAAAAGTGAATATTTTCATAGATCAACAATGATAAATCAGTCATTTATCATGTTACTAATAGTAGAGGTGCTTAAAGTCATTTAAACAAAATGCTAATTTTCTTTTTTGGGCAGGTGAATTTTATATGGTTGTAGGACAATTACACAGCTTAAGTTGCAATGTTGTCCCTCTGAAGTAAGTCACCTCCTAAAATCACTATCAAACAGTTCAAATCTGACATTTACGGGGTGGATATTACTAATCGCACCCCAAACATGCTGTAATTCAGAGCCAGTATTTCGAAGAGGCAATTTTCAGAAGGTAATCAATGAATGTAGAAAAGTTGAATCTTACTCACTCTTATCATGACATTGTTAGCCTGATATTTTAACTCAATGGCCTCATGATTCAGTAGACCTAACAGATCTTGATCTGAACTAGTTTTCTTCCTACTTAAAAGAAAAAAGTCTTTAAAGCTTTTATGTTTCCATAGGTAATTTTAGAAGGCAAAAACATATCATTTCCACCTAGAATGGGAAGAATAATTTTTATTTACCTTAGTGAAAGACAAGTGTGTATGTATGGCATACATACATTCAGTATCTACTTTTAAAAATGGCTGTGACCTAGTGCCAATTTCAGAAACTCATTCACTGCAGATGTATACATGCATAAACCCTGTATGGTCACTAGATGGCACTATGCCAGTGAAGCATCAGAAAAGTATTGTGGATCCTTGTTATAGATTTTCTGTATATTTTACTGTATGTATTAACAACTTTTGATTTTGATATGTCAGTCTCCACCAAAGTGCATGTAACTCATACACAGGCAAATAAAAGGCCTAAAGATGGAAGTACAGTGTTAGCTGTCTTTTGCAATTAACAATTACCGTATTTTCCGCACTATAAGGCGCACCTTCAATGAATGACATATTTTAAAACTTTTTCCATATATAAGGCGCACCGCATTATAAGGCGCTACAGTAGAGGCTGGGGTTACGTTACGTTACGTTACGTTATGCGTTAATGTCCATATTCACAATCTGACCAACCTTGTTCAACTGTAAACACACAAAAGAAACACGTAAAGCTCACTTTATCCGTTCATTCCTCATCTACCAATCCCTCGAATTCTTCTTCTTCAGTGTCCGAATTGAACAGCTGGGCGAATGCAGCATCCAAAACGCCCAGCTCCGTCTCATCAAAGTCGTCATTAATCGAGTCAGTGTCGCTGTTGTTGTCTGGCAGTTCAGTGACAATTCCTGCCTTCCTTAAAGCTCGGACCACAGTTGAGACTGATATATCAGCCCAGGCATTTACGATCCACTGGCAGATATATATATGGATCAATATCAATATTGATCCATATATAAGGCGCACCGGATTATAAGGCGCATGGTCAGCTTTTGAAAAAATTGAAGGCTCTTAGGTGCGCCTTATAGCGCGGAAAATACGGTAAATAGGTAGCTCTCGCCTTTCACCAAGACCAAGATTAGGAATCTTGGACTTAAAGGTTGCCTACCACTGTATTAAATGATTAATTTCAATCTAACTTTTCGAGGTTCCACCAGAGTCGGTCCTTAAGCCACTGTTCTTTAGCCTGTACACACTCTTGTGAAGAAACAAATTATTTCCCTACTAACATGCCAATGACATTCGTTATTCATTTCCAAATTGCTGGATCTCCAAAAAACAATTTTACAGCAGAACAAAAACATGACTCATAGTTTGTCCCCAGAAGCCTTTGAGTACTGACCTGAATGTTAAAAATAACATCAATATTTATCAGAATTTTGTCAGAACTTCATAACTGTCACTCTGATTCATTTGAATTGGAATGAATGAATGAATGATATTTGAATGATTCGTTCTGACCATAGAATGAAAGACTGCAGATGGGGCAATGAAAAATGCATACAATTCTCAAACAAAATATATTTATGTCGCGCAAAATCATAAAAGAGTTGCATCAAGGGACTTTACATAGAGCAGGTCTAGACCAAACTCTTATTTAAAGAGTTATTCAGACTTTATTTAGAGACCCAACAAATCCCCCTGGTTAGCAAAGAATGACCAAGTTATAAACACAAATGCTATTGTATAAAAAGTATGACACTCATGAAAGCATAAGGAAAGTCTGCCATATCAGCAGTACGTATTGCACCATGCCCCATCCTTCTGAATCATGTACATTGCATCACAAATATAGAGCACTAAAGGGGAAAAATTCAGAAATACCAATAAGTCATGAACAGACAACAGGCATCCAATAATGCTTTCTAACAGAAAACAGAAATAGGAGGATCTGTTGTCATTCTAAATAGATATGACATCAACAGTTACAGCAAGTGAGCAAGTATCCAACCCACCTGACAACAATTTCATCAAACAAAACAAAACCTGTACACTTTCAGAAGTTGAACCTGAACCTTTTTTGCAAATATCATGGTAAGAGTTACTGTAAATGATGAACAGAAGCAAGAAAAACCAGAGCAGACATTAGTAACAACTATACAGTTAGTACAGTAATGGTGTTGAAGTCCCAGACAAGTATTCAGGAGATAATTTGTTAAACTGTTGCACTGATAACAAAGGCAGCGATTAGTTGTGATGTCCAGGGCTCATAGAGTAGTGGGTTCACTGTAGACTAAAGGGCCGGAGTAGGATAAGAAATACCATATCAAATGAGTACCAGGGCTCTATAGATAAATGAGTATCAGTGCTTCCCACTGGTGTTAAACATGGAAGGATAAACTCATCGCCAATGATGAACCTGAGGGCAGACTAATAAACAGGATCTAGGGTCTCAGAACTGTTGGACAATAAAAGCATTTCAGACATACCAATTACTCCATGAATGGAAGTCATGTATGTGTATCCCTGGTCGTTTTCACATACAACTCACAAAATCATTTTGTCCAGGTTGATGAAGGCCAGCAAAATTTCTGTACCAAAATAAACCCAAAAGGGGAAGAAGTGTCTCAGACAAAGTAGACTGTTTAATGTGGAGACAGTGCATCCTGATAAATGTTGACTTCTCCCTCCTCTTTTGTCAACAGGACCCTGGAAAAGAACAAAAAGAAGAAGATATTTTAATCACTCTGGAGGACCTAATGTTACAGTGTATGATTTTTTTTATTTTTTATTTTTATTTTATTTTACTTAATTTTTTTTTTTTTTGGCCACCCTGTCAGCAGATCCACAGAGCATCTATCACACAACTGCATCAGTTACATTTAACTTTTTGACTGTATTACTGTATAATAAACACAGTGAAGTGGGTGTCAGTATTATCTGGACTCAGATTTTAACCTGTCTCCCCCCTCTTTAAAGGCCCTTAAGGTCATGTTTTGGTCACTCCTCATACAAACAAGTATCTTCATTTAAAAACACAACTGCTCATCATTTTTTCTTCTTCTCTGTTTTGGGACAGCTAGATGTTTGACTGTCTTAATGCCAAAAAAAGATCACCTTTCATTTCCTCCCAACATGTTACACTCTTTCATCTCGTAATGTATATTATATAACCACAAAACTGCAGTGTTGCGGTGTTTTACCTCATTCATGTGTAACATTTTATTACTTTTTCCCCTTTTGTATTGGCCATGGTATTAAGTGTGTTCATTAAGTTTCCAGCATCATAGCTAATGTTTTTTTTTTTTGGCATCACTCATACTGAGTGTAACAAACTGAACAGACTGCTCATGAAGTGCTTCTGTATAAACTGTTCACTTACAGAAACAAATCTTTTTCTGGGACAGGTTGTGGTGCGTATGTGTTGGATGGTGGATGGAAAGAGCCAAAGCTGAAACTCATCGGTCAAACAGATGTTAACATTTCTGTCATATTTAGCACGGGATTGTGTACGGCTTTTTTAATGTGTTGTTTTTACTGTACAAAGTCACATAATAAAATTGTGATGGGGAAAAATAACAGATGGTGTCTGTAAAGTGAAGCCAACACTGAAGAGCCTTAAACCTGCATTCTATCCAATGGCCATCGTGGGCAACTTCACTGGCTATAAAAAAGAAGTCAGATTATATTGAAGTCTATAGGAAAATTTTCCTACTCCCTTCATTTATATATTTATCTCAGTCTCATGTCTTCAATACAGCATGATTTAAATTTTTCCAATTTAGATGAAAACACACCATAAAACGGGATGAATTGTAAGAAGCGGTTATTGTGTGTGGTTTCCTCCCACCGTCCACACATGCATGTTTAGCTTAATTGGTGACTCTAAATTGTCCGTAGGTCTGTGTGTGAGTGGTTATTTGTCTCTATGTGTTGGTCCTGTGATGGACTGATGACCTGTCCAGGGTGTACTCTGCCCTCACCCATGTTGGTTGGGATCAGCTCCGGCTGCCCCTGTGACCCTTACGGATAATCAATACCGTGAGAGTGGTTAATGTCTGATTGACTGTACCATCCAGTCAGGTTAGAGTACGGAGCAGGTCAGATCCAGCCTTCACTCCTCTCCCAAATACCGTTTCTACTGGTTTCAGAAACAAAAATGTTGGTGTCCAAAAACAAATAAGCTATACAAGGGAACATTTTTAGGTGAAGGTCTATGGAATAGAGCCCTGATTTTAGTGGCTCAGCTCACTTGTCCCAAACATCCTGTATTACAGTGAGCTTGTCAGGCTTTAATCAGCCCTGCCTCTCCAGCATAACTTGTGACACATTCATGGAGCGTATAAGGTTGTTTCCTTTTGGTCTCACAATTCAAAATATAAAAAAAAAAAAAATCAGATTTATTTATATAGCGCCAAATCATAACAAAGTTACATCGAGGCACTTTAAACATAGAGCAGGTCTAGACCAAACTCTTGCTAAAATTATTTAAAGTGACCCAACAGATCCCCCCCATGAGCAAGCACTTGGCAACAATGGCAAGGAAAAACTTCCTTCAAGAGGTACAAACGTCAGAGAGAACCAGGCTAGTGAACGGGGTAGTGATGATTCATCACCTGCGGGATGAGGACAGGAATGGGGAGAGACAGAGACTTCAGGGGAAACATGGCTAGTTAAAAAAAAAAAAAAAAAAAAAAAAAAAAAAGGCACCCCATCTTTCCAGCTGTTCCCATGCACAAGCGTATAATGTATGTATCTCCTTCTGGACTGACAGGTCTTGTATCTCCTGAGAGGAATCCTCATCAGCAGGGTCCTCCTCAACATCCTCAATACCCTCAGACTCAGACTGAGTCTCAGACACTCTATAGAGCATGAAGAGAAAGCTCAGAGTACATTTATGATAGAGGCCCAAAACCAAAGAGAAGCTTTGAGAATTATTAAAGGCTGTATCATTGCGTGCTGGGCCAGTATACATTAAAAACATAAAACCAGTGATTTACCCAGATTTTACCCAGCTTTCCACATTAAATGAGGAAAAGTCATGAAATATGAAGCAAAAAGAATGAGTTGAACCATTTACTTTGAGATGTTGCATTTTGAATGGGCTCAAACTGACATCAACAATACTAGGAAAGTTAAGAGTGTTTTTCATGTTAGGATGCTGAAACCTCTTTCATATGATTTGCATAGCTAAGTAACAACTTGGGCCCATGCTTACTGCCTGTTGACTGTTTAACAGAAGATGACCATTTAAAATGTTTATCAGTCAAAGTGAGATATGCCTGCAGACATTAACATGCTGATCAGATCCAGTGCCTAAGGTATCAAGTGAGATTGTATCAAATGTTCCATGTTTAAAACGCAGTTTATTGAATGTAACCTCAGATGTTGTTTCCTCTGGCTTATTCAAACAACAGTTCAGCCCTTTGGACTCGTCACTGCTGTAGAGAGACACACACACAGACATGCAGTGCTGTGCATCACCCCACAGCCACCCCATTCCGACAGCTATTTAGCTTTGGCTTTGCCTCCTGCTGATTGGTTGGCTGTACCCTCAGGTCAACCAGGTGAAGACACTGAGCCAATTGCTGAGGTTTACATAGAAACCTATCGTGTCACATGGCAAACAAATCACCCTCTTTAGGGACTTTCAAACACAGGGATCACCTCCCTACCTTTTTCCAGTCCAAATAACTGACCAAACTGCTCTGTTGTGCTCAATTCATGAGCTGGTGTCCTTACATTAACCCTTTCAAAAAGGCTCAGGACTCTACGTTAATGGTGTAAATGGTTCAAGTGCATTTATGTTCCAGATCACCTTTGCTAATTTAATGGCAGGAAACAGAGAAGAAAAGTGATGAGCCTTATTAAAACACAGCCCAGGTGGACAGTTTTGCAGTCAAGTCATTACATTTTATTGGATTAAACCAGCCCTTTCATTTGTCGTATTCTATTTTCTGTTGCCTCACAGGGACTTGAGGCAACAGGCTTGAATGGATAAGCAGTTTGTATAAAAAATACGAATTGGGAATAATGCATCTGCTTCTGTTAGTAGATGACAGAGCAAGTGTGAAATACAGAGTGAAGCATGGCCACACGTCCAAACTATTTATGCCTGTGTCTGTTTTTGTCCCGCAAAGATTCCTGACACATGAGATTATCTGCATTTAACACACTGGCATGTAAAAATATGTGAGTTCTTTGGTTTCATCCCATTTTCTCCCTGAATTGGTCAGAAATTGTGAACCAATCTTCATCCAAGTCTCCGACATAGACAAGCAAAATATGCACCAACTAATACCAAACCAACAATTTTAATCTTTTATGCATCCACAGTGCTGACGGCAAAGTAAAAATACTTACTTACTTAATAACCGGTCAAACCTCTGTTGGCAGCTGTGACCTCAGCCAAGTTGCCAATCAGATCTCCACAACATTCAGGGCATTAAATGATTCATGCACTCAGCACCAAACCTTCTCAATATATAGAACATTTTGGTTGACTGATGAACATCTAGACTGTATTAAACTCATTGCAGCTTAAAACTAATCATTAATTGTTGAGCATCTGACATTTGGAGACAGGGTTAAACTAAAGGGCATAACTTCAAATGTTTGTATTAATCATTAATCAAAGTAGCTCTGGCATGTCTTCAGCGACAATGACTCCTCAATCCAATTGTGTTTTGTTAATATCATTAGCTCAGAGGTCAGCCACAAAAGTAAACCTAAATAATAGGTTATTGAAAATGGTTCCATTTTACGCTGTATCTCTGTTAGAGCCAGAGATCCATCTCATTGAATTTACATTCATCAGATAGGATTTTTCATAGATTATATAACTGTCTATGACTATATGTAATGTTCCCAATGTAGAACTATGGATGAGGGAAGTAACAAAAATAACCCTTTGAACCCTTTAAACTTCACAAAATGTTGAAGTTCCACTTGTGACCCAATAACCAAGGTAACCTGTAAAGGTCCTCTGCGCCTACATCAAAAATAACCTTTTATGTAAGTGATGTCACTGGGACCCTTGGAACCCCCAAATGACCAATGGAAACCTTTCAGAACATCAAGGATCCTCTTTTTGGTCCTAGAAACCCCCCAAAAACTAAGAGATGTGGATTAAAAAGAATTAACCCAATTTTGGAGCACTGTAATCCTCCTAAGAATCCCCTGCCATCCTGCCAAGAATGCTTTGGGTTTATTACAAGTGAATAGTGCCAATCGATAATCCAATCCATGAATGATGTTTCCATCATCCTAACAGAAGGTAAAAGGCATGAGGTAAATGGAGAACCACAGAATTTGCTGATGAATGATGAAACCAAGGCATGTGACTCATTTGAAATTATATTCCTTACACTAATTCAATCAGACAGTATCAGAGCTGACTGGTAATTACATTCTTCCAGTGATGGAAAGCACATACAAGCAGCAATTTTTTTAACCATGTGCACCAAATCAATATCTTTATAGAACAAAGAGAGCCCCCAATCCTGAGCCAAGAACATATTTGATAAACAACAGGCCAAATCCCATTACCTGTGCCAGCCATGACTAATTATTAACCAAATTTAAAGCCAAGTCGAAATTTATAGACCTTTATCACAATGTAATGAGCTGTGTCATCTGCTACAGATAATATTTGGTTACCCAAACTGCCATCATTCCTGCTGCTGCCTTTCAAAATAAAAACCACGTTTGTCATATGATTAAATCAAGCACACATCGACACAAATGAATAAAAGTAAATGTATAGTAGCTATATGGAAAATACACATTGTGGCTTTTACGGCTCTGTTGTGACAACACACATTTCCAGAACTCTTGATTGTAAGATTCATTTGTGGACAGAAACTTTTGATAGGTTAACATAGAACTCAGACCCAATTTACGCGGATGACTACCTGTAGACCATTTGCTTTGCGTGGCTTTTATTTTGAAATCCAACGGCTGTAGTTCCGTCTGTGGCAGTTTAAGCCGGGGCTCCCTGACAGATCTGTGAAACTGTGGCGTGAGGGCCGACCTGTGGCCAGCAACGTAGCGGACTGTTCCGGGGCAAAGTTTCCTGAGCTGCGTGGCTATCTGTGTCTTATCTTCCGGGGACACAGACCGGAGAGGACCTGCAGTATGTAGTGGACTGAGAACAGCTGCTGAACGGTACGCATGTCCAACATCAACTCCGCTCAGTGTCAGAGAGGAGGACAGTCTCATCTCCAGCCTGCTGTGTCTCCGCAGAGGCCAGTCATCCGCCCTCACCCGCGAGCATGGGGGGGAGTCTGGGCTGCCACCGCTCCATTCCCCGGGACCCCACTGATTTAAGCGCCGGGACTCGCAAATTCAGTGCCGCCTGTAACTTTGGCCACATTTTAGTGAACCAGGAGCGACTGAACATCAACACGGCCACCGAGGAGGAGCTCATGACTCTCCCGGGAGTCAACCGCATCGTTGCGCAGAATATTGTGGAATACAGGGACTGTATCGGAGGTTTTAAAAAGGTTGAGGACCTGGCTCTGGTGAGCGGGATCGGGGCCTCCAAACTGGAGGTGATCAAATTAGAAATCTGCGTCTCCAGCAGGACCAGCTCCTCCCAGCACTCCCCGTCGTCCCTACGCAAAGACCTGGATCATCAGCCCTGCACCGGGATCAACATCAATACCGCCACGCCGGCGCAGCTCATGAGCATCCGCGGTATCACGGAGAAGATCGCCAAGAACATCGTGAGCTATAGGGCGGAACAAGGCCCATTCAAAACCATCGAGGATCTGGTCCGGGTCAGCCACATCAACAGCTCCCTGCTGGACAAAATCCGCTTCCAGGTGTTTGTGGAGCGCTCCAGGGCGCCGTCGACCAACACCAATGGAGGGCTGACTTGCACCTCGAAGTCCCAACCTAGCCCGACCTCATTCAGCTCATTCAGGAGTGACGACCTGGACCTGCTGCCCGGGGGTCCGACCCAGATCATCTCAGCGCGGCCCAATATTGAGCCTCCTCCCGGGCTGCGGGACGGGAAGCCCGTGGTGCGTCTGGCCACCTGGAGCCTGCAGGAATGCTCCTGTGACAAGGCCAACAACCCGGGAGTCAAAGAGGTGGTGTGCATGACCCTGCTGGAGAATGAGTGAGTATCTGAACCCCCTGCTTAGAAGTGTGAGCTCATAGTCCAGCATCGTGAAAACTAACTTCATATTCTCATATCAGAGTGATGCAGAGACACTTTCAAATGTCCTTGCCATCATTAGTCTAACAGACGAATAGGATAGATACGTGATTACAGTAGAAAAATGAAATACTGAAATACAAGAAAAAGAACAAAAACACGCAAAAAGAAACATAATTTCAACGCAAAATGGATCTTTTAGAGGTATTTATTGTAAGGAGCTTGAGATTTGTTATGTTACGATTTCCTGAGTAAACCTGTTGAATAATTTAAATTTGGATAAAATTGTTAGCTACACCACAGTTTCCATTGTCAGTGTTATATTTCTCAGGCAGTTGCTCAGTAGATGTAGTGCAGATTTGTGAAGGTTTGCTGATTCAGGTCTATATGGATTGAGAAATTCTAACCATTAGTGTGACTCTGGCTCTAGTGTTGCCACTAGCTCTAGTTTTAGTGTTGCCATTAAAACAGTCATCCAATATCAGCTACTAATAGCCCATGTTGTGCTGGCTATCTTTAATGCAGTGCCACCTGATCCACATTGGATTTATGCTTGGCATAAATAGCTTATACCAATCCAGAGATCAGTGTAAACAGTTAATGCCATGCCAAGACCAGGATATTACCAGAGACCATCCCTGTTTCTGGTGATCCTAGCTGACACTGGGATGGGAGGAACCTGATATGTCTCCTGACTGTGGGAGAAAGCTGAAGAACCTGGAGGGAACCCATACAGGAACAGGGAGAACATGTTAACTCCAAATAGAAAGAACCTTTTTTTAAATGACATGTACTAGCATTCTAGTTGATAAATATGAGCAGAAACGCAACATCTGCCAGATCACAACCTCATCACTCAGGTAAAGGCTGCAGACCCATTTTACAGCATTGACCTCAGTGGGGTCCCACTGAGGTCAATTTAGGGACACAGAAATTGAGTCACACACATTCCACACACTGACCCTGGCCGGCTAAGATTTCAAGCTCTCATAGACTGCAATTATAGAAACCCTGTTACATCAGTCTGCTGGGATAGTATGATGACTGTTAACTGAAAACTGCTCACACCAACCAATCCAACTAATTAGCCGCCAGAAGGGATGGAGGAGGTTGGATGAACACATTCATACATTAATTCATTCATCTTCTCCAGCTTATGCATATCCGGGTCTCAGGGGTGCTACTCACAATGGGTGAGGATACACCCTGGACAGGTTGTCAGTCCATCACAGGGCCAACACACGGAGTTTGCATGTTCTCTCCGTGCCTGTGTGAGTTTCTTCCAGGTACTCTGGTTTCCTCCAACTGTCCAAAGACATCAGAGTTAACTGGTGACTCTAAATTGTCCGTAGGTCTGAGTGTGAGTGTGAGTGGTTGTTGATCTCTGTTGGTTTCTGTCCTGCACGCTGAAAATGAACAGGTACTGAGTGACTGACAAGGATCAAATCAAATCAAATCTGATTTTTTTGTATAGCACCAAATCATAACAAAGTTACATCAAGGCACTTTACATGAAGAGCAGGTCCAGGGAGAGAGAGAGAGAGATGCTCAGTCCTTCCCCCAGTAGCCTAGGCCAATAGCAGCATAGCTAAAGAGTAGAGGACTTGAACTTTTTAACTATGAGCTCTGTCATACTGAAAAGTTTTAAGCCTGGTCTTGAAAATTGCTAAAGAGTCCAACCCCCGGACCAAAACTGGAAGTTGGTTCCATAGAAGAGAAGCCTGATAGCTGAAAGATCTGCCTCCAGATTTACTCTTGGAGACTCTAGGAACCACAAGTAAACCTCATGGGATGGCAGTAAGTCACCATCTGCAGGATGGGGACAGGGAGAGAGAGGAGAGGAGCTGGGAGAGACAGAGACTTCGGGAAAACATGGTTTACTCTACTTTAGATTTACTCTTGGAGACTCTAGGAACCACATGTAAACCTCCATCTAGAGAGCAGAGTGGCCTACTAGGGCAGTAAGGAACTATGAGCTCTCTGAGATATGATGGAGCTTGGCCATTAAGCGCTTTATATGTTAACAGAAGGATTTTAAATTCTGCTCTACATTTTACTGGCAGCCAATGACGAGCAGTTAACGCGGGAGAGATGTGATCTCTTTTCCTAGTTCCTGTTAATATTAATGCAGCAGCGTTCTGAATCAACTGAGAACAAGGAATCAACAAGGGATTCCAGTTCTACACCCACTTTCTGTCTGAGAAAGTGTTTTGGTCATTTTGGAAATCCATCATCACCTCTTCTTCCAGGTTTGTGTTAGAACCCAGAGTAGAGCCCAGAGGACAGGTGATATCATGACACTGGAGAAACCTAGTCATAACAGGAGTCTTACGCTTATAGACAAACTCTTTCTCTACTGCTGTCAAGTTGCTGTTGGCATCAGCACCACTACAGTGAGCAGAGCGATCATTACATGGGCAAATTACCTCTTCACTGTTTTGGGGATCAATGCCAACTTGGATGACAGGGGAACAGGTACAAGCAACAGTGCCATCGAAGTTTGCACAGTATTGTCTCAATGTGGGAGTGATTCTAGACTGAACAGAAATCAGACGTGAGACGCCATCATCACTCACCTTCCAGTCTGAAAAATTCTCCACCTACAAAGACACCAAGATCTTTAAAGGTGTAATTGCCCCATGCGGTGTGATTATCTTTGTCTAAAAGCTGTTCACTGCTTCAATATCAGACAGAAAATTTACACAACAGTCAGCAATCTTCTGCCTACTTGAGCCTGGAGAGGTTACAAATTACAAAGGCTTTGTCATCAACCAGATGCTGTCTGAAGTTGGGGCGACCCTCATCATCCCCCAATTTAAAAGGCAGCAGGTTCAGCAGAAAGGGCACTGAAAAAAGTATTGCTTGACTAAGGGTCTTGGTGAAGACTGTTAAAGAATATCATATCTGGGACACAACTGTTCCTTTGACCCTTTCGGGCTCACATTTTATAAATACCTTATACTTTTTACAACAGACAATGAAATAAATAGTATGTATGTAATGTAGGTAATCCGATTTAGTGAAAATTAATGGCGTGTCCTCACAAATATATGGAAAATGGAGATGTGGTTGTGTGTGCCTGACTGTGTAATGGTGTATGTGGGCCTCTCCAATTCATGAATTAAAAACAAAAGAGATTCTTCCATCACCCTTGTTGACATCCAGGAGGTACACTATTGGTCAAATGTTTGGACACACTTTCTCATTCAAATTAATAGCAAAGTGTGTCCAAACTTTTGACTGGTAGTGTATGTGTCCGTGCATGTATTAAAATAAAACTGATTGAGTTTAGCCTTCATCTCAGTACCTAGGAATTGATCAAGCCAAATTCTCTCTACTGCCAGGTCACTTTTTGTCAGTATTATGAAATCACACCATGCAAATCCAGTTATGGTCAACAAAAGCACATGAACAGGAGCATCCTTTTATCTGCATGGGTGTAACTGCACACAACACAATCTAGATGTGGAAAACTTGTGTTTCAAGTAAAGTTTGGATGTTTAGCCTACAAAGTAAAAAGTGTTTGCCTTTAACTAAACCTAGCACAAAAAGAAAGGAAATTTGTGTTTGGTAGATTATTTCTTTGTTGCATCAATGCTTCTTGGCAATAAATCTTATACCATTGGAAAGCCTGTTTATTTCCCTTCTAAATTGTGCTACATTAGTAAGGAACATGCATTTGTGGGATGATCAGCAGAGCTGAGTATGGGGGTTGTGTCCATGAAAAATTTGCCAAATATTCTCTGCCAATGCCAAACAGCTTATTCTGCCATCGACTCTTGTTCGGTGTTTGGTGGATTGAACGATTGAAGTTTGAAGAAACAAGACATATGGGCAATTTACCAAATTATTCATTGAACAAACAGGAGCCTCAGTAATGTGTGGAAGAACCATACACAGCCACAACAGCCTGGCTCCTCCTCCTCATGCTTGTCACCCCCCTGGTCACACACCACTGAGGGATGGCATCCCATTCTTCAACCAGCATTTGTCACAAGTCAGCCAATGGGGTTGAGGTCAGGGCTGCTGGCAGTCCATTCGATCCTTTGCAGTCTCTGATATACCCCGCTTTGTGGGGGCAAGTGTTTTTCATCTTTGGGGATGGAGTTCATTCCCACACTGTTGAAATATGGGACTGCCACTGGTTGCAGAAGCTCTGGGCATGTTAATCCAGGTTTGTGATATGACCCCCAGGTCCTTGAGATGGATTTAGGACATCGTAGTAGTCCTAAGTCAAAATATTCTTCAAGTACAGCTTTATCCTAACAACTACTAACATGTCAAGTTGCTAGTCACATTTATTACTTTTTACATGAAACAAAATATTTGGTGACAAGTAATCTTTATTATTAGAAAGAATATATTTAAATAGAGAGAGACTGGTGTTCTGGATGTCAAGAAGAGTTCAAAACTGTATGAACTGTATGAAAAATAAAATACATAGACTTTTGGTCTGGTTAAATAAATGTATATTTCACTAAAGCTAGGTACGTTAAGTGGACTGACTTCACCCGTACTATAAATTCTTGACTACAAGAATTGTACTACAGTGCGAAGGGACAGGTGACAAATTTCTTGTTGCAATGCTTCATGAAAAGCCAATTTTGAAAATATGATTGACCCACTCCTCTTTTAAAATCCCTAGATTCTTTTCAGACTACTGAAAAATATTGTTTCTTCTGGCTTGAAAAGAGACATTTAGTATATTTAACTGTTGGAATATGTGGATCACACATTGTAACATCAACATCAGCCCTTCATGCCATCGGCTAGTTGGTTTGCCAGCTGCTGTTTTGAAGTTTGTAGCTTGTAATTTGTCAATCTGCTATCTAAACCATTTGAGGAACCCAACCTGTTGATACTCATGCTGACAGTCATTAGATAGAAAGCAGATTCAAGGTTCTTCGGGTTGGCTTCACTTTTGAGACCCAGAGTCTACATCCATTTTTATCGACTTAGTATAGGATGTGAGATGTGGTCCGTTGCCTTATATAATTAGGCATTTCCTTAATTTATGGGCTGTGTCATGGGATGCTTCGTGAGCCATCTTTAAAGTCCTCTAAAGATCTGTCTTCATGCAGTGTTTCCTAAACAGTTTTCAGTTTCAGGAGGTTTCTCTTCCATCTCTTTTATAAATGATCTAGACATAATAATAATAATTAAAAAAAAAAGTGATAAATAGCATAAAATTCTGATAAAAATAAAAAGTTATATTTGCAGCACCATCTGGAAATTCTTTCCTAATTTGAAAAAACAGGTGTTTAATGTTTGTCATATTTCTTTATTTATTTGTATACAAATGCTTGAGCCCTAATTACTCACGAGATGTTAGTTTTGGGCGTTGGTTTCATGACAGCATGGGTTAGCAAATAGCTACAGCAAACAAGTTGCCTCATGGATGTTGGTGTTTTCCACTATTGTTGTTTTTGTTTTTTTATAATAAATATATAATATTATTATTGTCATCATCATCATCATTTTTACACACAGATCTACGAGCTAGTCGCAATGTCTCTGTAATTCATACTCAACCCACAACAACCCACTCAATAAGACAGAGGAAGATTGTGGAAGAGATACTGGGTGTTTGCGCAGCTTATTTTCTGTTGTGTGAGGAATCACAATATTGGGAGTGTTCACACTCACTGGCTTTGCTCCAGGCACAAGCAGAAAGCTTTTGGAGTTCAATGAACTCTCTCTTACCAAAGGTTACACACCAAACTGTGCTCACCGCCACATGCTCCCAAGCCTGCTGATGTTAGCAATCAGCATTAGTGAGTCTTGCACGCTGGCCAAAAAGGAAGTGAAACAGCAGCTTGGAGCTTTTGCCAATGGGGTTACTATGGGTCAAGGTGTGGATGAGCGCTGACAGAGACGGCTTGGCTTTGCTGTCAAATCTACTTCTGTGTGCAAGTTTGTAGGCAGACTCCGTCAGACTCACTGAGCTGCTTCTTTTCAATTCATTTACCTGGTGTATACTGTAACCTCATGATGCATGAATGTGATGCAACCAACAACATCTTTTCTGGCTGTTAAAAATGTAAAACGCAGCAAATATCCCTGTTCAGTGTGGCTTTGCATATTTATTCAATTTATATCCCACCTACCTGGCATTACAAACAGGAGGCTAAAAGAGAAAACGCAGAATCAAGTTACAGCACAGTCATGAGGAAGTGATCTGTCCAAGCATCCCTCTCATGGGTTTGGTATGAGTCATTGATGAGTCAGTTTGGTAAACATTAATTCACATGCTATAAATGTTTCACAGAGACTGCTTTTGTTAATTCTTTAGTGAGATGTGAAGAGCAATTGATTCTATCAAGGCTTATTTAAAATCTAAAGGGAGATACTGTAACCATGTCTTCTTCGATTCTAAATCAGGTCTATGTTCTATGATAATACACCCTTTCAGAATGATTTTTTTTTCTTTTTTTCTTTTTTTCTTTTTTCAATTGACCCTTATCAATTGGAGTTCAAATTAAGTTTAAATTAAAGACTTTTTTTGTTGCAGCATATGCAGCATATATAGCATATGTCTATTCTACAGTGTCTCTTGACTAAGCAACAGATGTTCTTCTCTATGTTGGTTAAGACCATCAAGTCCATCAGTTTTACATATATACCTGCCTGCAGCACTTATTATTGTATTATCTACAAATGGTCACACTGTTTAACAGCCAGCCACAACTCAAAAAGCCTTTTAACAACTTTCTAGATAATGCTGCTTTCTGTATAAAGACAGGGACAAGCTTCCAGTTTGCAGGCTGTCACTAATTAAGCAGCCATCCATATCACACACAGTTCAGATGCAGATCATGTGGTCGTAATTCTTCTGTATCACGGCCAACACAAAGCTGTCTGCATTTACTTACTTACTTACTTTACTTACTGCATTACATTGATGAGAGTAAATTTGCTTGGTCATTCAAAGTGGACACGGACAAAAAGAAAACAAAGTGTGCAGCCACTGCTTCCTGAAACGTACCAGTAAATACAACAAAAGGCACAAGTATCGGGTAACATCATAGCATTAGATATAGACATACAACATAGAGTGATTGGCGTCAGCTTCTCCTGGTCTGATTCCTTCAGTGTCAGTGGTTAAAGAGGTTCTCTCATTCTCACTATTTAACCTTTTCTGTCTCAAACTTATTGCTACTAGCTGTTTTTCCATTTAAAATAGGGACTGTTGAAAAATATGGAACTGTTTTATTTTCTGTTTCCTTCCTATGGGCTTTTTTCCCTTGTAGCTCTATGAAAATGCTCTTTCTCATTATTACACATTTTTCTCTTGTCCCAGGATGTCCTGTGGTGGCTCTACAGAAAATTATTCAAGTTCCCTTTCATCGTCATGGGGTATTTCAATGTTGATGCCCAGGGAACAGATGTGTATTCATATGTAACTGAAGTCATCAGTAATTGACTGTGGACTTTATAAAATACATGGTTACATGTTATTTAAAAGCAGTTGTGTGTTTACACAGTGTTTATGCTGCATCTCTAATAATTATAAAGCTTCAAGGTTAAAAACTAGTTACTCCAGCAAGCATAGATAGTGCTATAATTTATTTATCTATTTATGTAGTTTATATTAATTAATCTCAATCCCACAGTAATATGAATGAGAGCACTGAAAGAGAGTTGTGTGGAGAGACACTCTCAGAACAGAAATGATAACTGTCATGGTGCATGTTGTGTTCTGTTGTATAAGTGTGTATGTCTGTTGTGGTGATCTGCAGCCCCAGGCCCTTTTCCTGTGTGAGATGAGGATGGACCCCAGAGACATTATTTATGCTCAAGGTCATCTCTGCTGCTTATTATTATGAAAACTCACACATGACCTGTGACTTACTTCATTTTGAGTTAGACTTGTACAGTTTGCTTCATTATTTTGTGCTCATCTATGGAGCAGCAGGAAGATGTGGAACTGAAATTCGGTCAGATCAAGATCAGATCAGATCGGTCAAAATATAGATAAAAGTGTCTGTTGTCACGGTAACACTGCATGCTTTGTGTATTGGTAACCTTTGTTATTATTTCTACCCTTGTCAATGTCTGATTTATATCCTTTTTTTTTCTGAAATATGATGTCCATTGGATTATTTCCTATAAACGCAGCACATTTCAGTGCATTCAAAGCACCTGCTGAATCACTGATTCAGCATCATCCACCATATACTGACTGTATGGCTGAACCCCACATCAGCTCAGTGTCAGCAGGGCTTGAGTGCGTGCCAATGGAAACAGGGGGATCAGTGTGTTCACCACCAGGAGTGTAATAGTGTGAGAGTTTCTTCTTTCACCGGGCAGAGTGATCACACCAGGAGAGGAAAGAGGTCGCATCTCTGTGAATGTTTGTTCTGAAAACAGGATCTGGGACTAATGACCAAGGTGAAAAAGTTTCTGCAACTTATAAGTGGAACAGAGAAATCAATGGTTTTAGCAGCAAAGATGAAAGAAGTATAATAAATTTTGTTAGCATCCTGCTTGTCTGATGTTTGCAGTTGGTATGAAGTAACCTAGATAAGTTTAAACTGTGTCTGATATTCTAGTTAAACACATACTGAGAAGCCAGAACATGGGATCAAAGTGGCAGTGTGACTTATCTGACATATAGTCAGTATATAGTTAAGTATTTCTCTCCAGTTGGTATATGTTTGAGGCTCTTGGTGGCCTTGGATGAGAAAGTAAAAAAGACAGCACACACTCGCGATGTGTGATACACATGGAAATATCACAACAATTTCCAATGGCGTCTTGTCACACATAAAAAGAATTGGTCTGTCAACACATCCACTCTCCTGTATCTGAGTGTGATGACTTGCACTATCTGCAATTTGCCCTTCACAGTTTCACAGCCTCGACAATGTGAGGTGTGCAACTTCGAAGAGGATGTGTGTTGTAACTGCTGTCCTTCACAACTGTGGACTGATTGCGTAGCACATGAAGCCGGTGCTGTCAGATGCCCCTCAGTGGAGGTGACTGTGACTGTGTGGAGGAGTAACAGTGTCTTTAATGTTCAGCAGCAGCATTTCATAAATACAAAAGACTGTTAAGCAATGTGCTTTCCTGTTCGGCTGATTCTGAATTTGAGGTCAAAGCATTGTAACCGACTACGTTTCAGTCTGTCACAATCAGTCGGACTAGCATGTGGGACTGCAGATGAAGAGATGAAGTGTTGTATAGCGTATGTATATCAGTCTGTATTATTGCCTTGTATTTTTTTCTTCTTCTTTTCTTTTCTGTAAATTAAGAAACACTGGAGGATTATTACATTTCATTCTAACCGTAAAACTCTAAGAGTCTTCACATGCAGAGACCATTTCTAATAACATGAATCCCACTATTATCAGACTGCATAATACCTCTAAAGCAGCAGGTCATCTACTCCAACTACCTGACTTCTTTTCTACCTTCTTATTTACTGACCTGTCTACCTGTCTGCCCAATAGTCTACCTACCCACTGACCTATCTACTTACCTGCTTACGCTTGGACTCTCCAACCTATTTACTGACTGACTGATTTGCTCATTCATAAATTCTTTCCTTTTACCTGTCTCACTAATGACATCACAACAATGGTTTCTCTTTAGAGCCAAATCCAAATGGAAAAGCACTGGCGCTATTGCTTTTTATTTTGACTGTTGGCCTGGAAAAGGAATTTATAGGTATAAAGTTGTTGAATAAATGTTCATTGGCTGGAAAGGCCCCCCCTTTCCTTTTAACTAACAGCCTTAGTCCAAACTTCCATGTACATTAGTGCACATGTTAAACAGTATAACTATACTTTCAGTCGATTAGCTGTCAGTTGGTTCCTGAACGGCTGATGTAATGTCTCCTGGTGGTCTGGATTGATGTGGTTTTCTCTGGTTTGTAGTTATATTGAGAACCAGGAGGCTGTTTTTTTCACTGTCTTGTGGAACAGAACAATCTGAAATGACTAAAAACTGACTTCAGTTTTCAGATCAGTTCAGATCAGATTTTTACTGTAAACTATCTGGATCTTTCGACAGTGTAGGTGGTTCTGGTACATCTTTTCCTTAAATTTTATCCTTTTTTTTTTATCAAGTTTGTAAATTTAGAAATGTTCTGCTATTGTCTTTTGGTTTACAGACAATAGGAGGTTGGTTGGTATTTAAATAATCTAGTGGAATATTTGGTCACTAACTTCAAACTTCAGGACTTGTTAGTGGGGTTCTGTATGACTGTTCTTTAGGACTGTAAGATATAACGTGTTATCTTAAAATAAAGACAAAAAATATCTGATAATCCATGAAACCATTAAAATTATGATTTTAATAGATACTTTCAGAAAGTTTTGTTATGGGTGAAGAAATAAACACATCATCATGATACTAGTTTCTTCTTCTTGATCCAATCTCCTCAGTCTTATTCATCATGTCTTTGAAATAACTGACCGAAGGAGAGAATTACCTTGTAATCATCTTCATCCTACAACTGCAACTTGCAACTGACACTTTGTACTGATTTAATTTTAGTTAAATCAGTACTTTTGTATGGCCTGATACATGTATAAATATATATATATATTTAAAATAAGGTTTTTATAATCTGAATAATAATAAATAATAAAGTTAGAATCTGAAAGAAAACAACACAAGCACAGATTTTAAGCAGGGTTGTCTCATAGCTCTACAAACTAAAAATCAACACTTCTCACACAAATAACATACAAATACAGCAAACAGTTTCAAATATGAAACCTCATATTGCAGAGCAATTCGCTGTGTACACTGTAATATAATATCAGCAAAATCCTAATATTCAAAGTTTAAACCCGTCTACAACTCCAAAAATTAGTTGACAATAATAAACAGTCAGCAGCTTTACCAGCAGCATTTCATAGTAAATACGAGTAATAGCACGGCAGAGCAGCCAGTTGTGAAGAGCCAAGCCCCTCAGGGTCTTGAGATAGCAACAATAGCTACTTTAAGTTCTTTCCAAAGGAATACAATTATAATTTAATCTACTGCTATTATATAAAGTGTAATAAAACATACAGTCAGAATCTAAAGATGTAATTATGAAATTTGTCACTTTTTGCTTCTAGCATCAAGTTACTGGCTGTGCAGGGTCTGCTAGAGCGGGAGGCTCTTGATAAGGTAAGGTCTTCTCTGATTGTTTCTGTAGGTGCTGACTTGAATTTGCTGCATTCAGTAACAAACTCAGAAACTCTGCCAGTGTTTCACAATGATTTCATGTGTTGCTCTTATGCAAATGTTCCTCTTTCGCTTCTGCTAATTCTGTGTGTGTCTATGACTCCCGAGTGTAAATGTCCTCTATTTCTAGGCCCTGACTCTGTGTTAGTGGTCTCCTGTGTTTTCATGACTATAAATATGATTTCCATGGGTTGGAGAGTATCCTGTTCAGCAGTCAGAGGAACCAGGGAACATCGGATTAAATTTTGGTTCAGATAGTTTTCTTTGTTTGTTTGGTTATTTGGTTGGTTTTGTTTTTCTTTTAAATAAGAGAGAAAAAATGCTCAAAAACATTGACACATTTATTCTGACTGCTGGGAGCAGTGACAACCAGATTTCCCAGAAGAGAAATGACACACAAACATGCAGTAAATAATCACAGAAGCCTTTCAAGTTGCTCAGCAGCACAGGATGTCTGTGCTTTACTGTTTTTGACCCCACAGTTTTAAACATGTTCACTCCTACTACTACCTAATAAAAACAGATACTGTACTGGGATCAAATACACAGAGTGATATTTCTCTTTAATCTCAGTCTCAGTTACTGCTTAAAGGAACTTTTTTCTTGATGAATTCCCTCCTCGTTATATAGTATGAGTTAAGTCTAGTCAAAGTCATAGATTCTGAACCTTAGAGGACATCAGACCCCAATATATAAACATTACCTGGTTCAGTATTCAAGAAACATCTCCATGATGCACTGGGATGCATTGTGACCAGTGGTCATAAGGTGTTTTGGGTCTCACAACATACACTCTCGTCTAGGCGACCCAGCCAGGGTTGATCAGGACCCGACTTACATCCCAGCAGCTATCCATTCCATTTTCTGCTGACTCATAACCAGATTGAATGGCCCTCTTCTTGGCTGCTCCTGTGACGCCCAATCAAGTGAGGCCCTTACAGAATGAATGTCCTGCAAATCCTCTACAGCCAACTTCTTTGGGCTCGTAAAATCTTTTCCAGCCTCTGCCCCTGCACTCCTCCACTAACGTGGCATGTTAATTATTACCTCTTATTAACTTCCTCAATGCAATCTTCCCAAGTTACTGTCAGTTCCAGCATGATCAGGTGTTTTTTGGCCTCTGAGATGATGACCATGTCTGGATGGAGTGGAATGTGCTGTGGGAAAGTCAGCCACTTTCCCAGGTCAACCTTCAGCTGGCTTTGTGGAGGAGGCCTGTTATTGGTTTTGGCTGAGTCTGGGGTTTTTCTCCAGCTTTGATGAAAGTGACTGCTTTCTTTGGTGCTTGGTGGTGTTTGCCGATGTTAATGGCTGGCACTGAACTCTTAGCAAAAGCACTAAGCACCCAGTCATGTTGCCATTGATAGCAGCCACCTGCCAGAGCCTTTGGATAGCCGCTGGGGAGATGTTCTAATTAGCCCCTTCCAGAGCAAAGTAGGCAGGAAGGTGCCTTGCTCTTTCCACAGGTGTGGAGGTTTGTTGGGCTTGATAAGGCGTTGTAGACTGCCTACACCAGGAACCGGACGAAACAGAAATCTACCTGCATGATGTTTGGCCAGGTGATCCTGCGCTGCAGTGTACTCTCCCATCTGGTCCAAGCTCCCTGCTGCCGAGTCTTACTGCCCTGCTCACTCACTCTTCCTCCACACCTGCTTCGACCTCTTCCTGGAGAATGTGATGTCTCTCCTTGCCTTAGGCCTTGCGAACCTGGTAGCTTTGGAACTAACCCAGACCCACTCTGTTGATTGCCAGTGTCCACCAATGCCTTTTGCCTTAGGTGTGACTCTGTGACCTCCAATGCTGTCTCTGCTCTCCACCTCCTTCCTGTTCTCACAGCAATGCCGGCTGCTGACACTTTAGCATCCCTGGAGTCCCTGTACTGGAGGACTTCCTGCGTGCAAGCCACCACAAACTCTTCTTTGAGTCCACTGAATGGTAGTTACAAGACGTTTCTTGTCCCATACAATAATCCGCTGGTGGTCTACCAGGTAGACCTGATTTGTCCAACTGGGTGGGCCAAGTGTCAAGCTCTTCTGTTGACTCCTGGTTCGTGGCATTATCTTTCAAGCTTGCATCTTCCCCAAGTTCTGCTGTGATGGATGGAATGACTGTTCCTGAGATTAGGAATCACCTTCCCCTTCTTCAACACCATGGACCTTGACTTGGAGGGCTTAAATGTCATCCTAGCCCAGGTGATGAGTTTCTCAAGACCTTTTAAGATCCACCTGCACCCTGGGACTGACATGTAGTGACCCTAAACCTGAATCTTACTTGCAGTGCAAGCTCAACCAGCTGGTGTGGTATTGATCCATAAGCATAACACAGTAAGGTCGCCTCTGTTCTCTGTGCTGCCTTACAACACCCCTGTGCTCCAAACAGCCGGGGGATCCAGGGATCCCACCCTTCTGCACCGAGGGGTCAATGTAGCTGTTCTTGAGGAGAAACTGTGTCAGCCTCAGAGAGACAATGCTGAAAAACACCTTCCCTTCAACACTCAGCAGTGAGATTGTCTGGAACGGGTCGATGTTTTTTGAGTTGTCCTCCTTGGGGATCCAAACTCCCTCAGCACACCTCCACTGGTCAGCAACTCTCCCTCTTTGTCAGGTCACCTTCAAGATCTTCCAGAGGTGCCGGAGAAGCTCTGGGCAGGTGTGGTAGGGTTCACCACTGGGGCCTGGGGAAGGTGTTGATCAAGCTGCCTTGATGACCTCTTCAACCTCCCTTAGACTTGGTTGATTGAGCTCTGCTGTTGGGTGGATGGGGTTGATTATGGCCAAACTGGCAACTAACTCTTGCCCCCTCACAGGAAGTTGCCCCAAAAAGTTGTTTTGTAAAGACAAAGGGGTTGTAAATGATGGCTGCTTGCTTCCTGGCTCACTCTTTACCCCACCTCCTGTTCAAGTCACAATGAGAAAGACTAATCTAATAGAATAATACTATCATGTTAGGGGAAAGGACAGCAGTCTCCTTGAGATAAATTGTATGAACAGCAGAGAAATAAGGATTTATTTTTTTGACACTTCAACAACAAAAACAAAATCATATATCATATATCATTTCCAAAATATAATATCAGAATGTGTTGTATATGTGTTTACTGTTTCAATATGGCACTCTTTTCATTGTCGTTGTTGTGTTGCAGTTCTGTGTGGAGTTAAACCAAGGCTCTTTGGCCAGCATACGAAAGTGGAAATGGCCAAGAGGCTCATGGAAGAGTGTTGTATCTGAAAAACCCACAGGGAGCTCCATCAAGGTATGATCTAAACAGAAAGTTCCCCCTCACATTCATTAAAATGCAACAGAAAACTACTGCTACACTAGTGGATAAAATCAGCATTGGTAGTAAATTAGTATCCACAGGTAGTGGATACTAATTCTACCAATGCTGATTTTATCAACCCACACTTAGCCAGGCCCTCACTTTCAACAGGCTGATTCCAAGGGCCAATCTTATGCAACACTAGAGTCTTCAGAGTTTGAGACCAAACCACTTTTTATTTTCTCATCTACAGCAAAGCATCCTGAAAAATGCTAAAGGAGAGAGACTTCCACTTAGTTCAGCTCATGTCTGTTAGCCTATCAAAAGCCTCCAAAGTCTTTTTCAAGGCACAGTCAAATTAGTAAATATCGACATATGAGCCACTGTGGTATAGTAAATTAAAAGTCAAATAATCTGGTGAAGCTGGTGAATTTTTTGGGGGAAAATTACATGTGTTGTGACAATATAGACTCGAACCAACTAACACTACAGTTTGGCTTAAATTAAAAAGTTTCATAATTTTGGAGCATAATGAGGACATCATGTTGGTGAGAACCGCACTGGCTGGAAAGGTGTGCAATACTCAAACTATGAAATCCCTAAGTGGGCTACTGAAATATATGTAGATCACAGTTGACAAGTCATCTTGTCTATTTTAGGGTGTATTTTGTGGAAAAAGTGTCCATTTCCAGTTATCGTGATAGTTTTTTGTTTCACACCAAATTAGGTTTTGTTATTGAAAAGTTAATACTGTGCCCAGAGAGTCCTGACTAGTCCTGACCACCGAGGATAAAAATGTCCGAGAGACAACATGTTGCCCTGACCTTCACATTCTGCATGTGACACTGATCCAAACATCAGAAGAACATTGTGCATGTGCTCTCTGTAGATCCACGTTATGCTGTTCATAATGTGTATTCAAGTAAATGGGAAATACTGCAACACTGACCTCAGATCAGGGTTTTGTTGCACAATGTCTGTCTGCTGCCACAGGATAGAAATGCGCCAACAATGTATCTGACCACACCTCATTTTAAAACCAACTGGCCCATTATAGCACAAATAAGAACAAGTGTGCTTGCTGTTTAAACATGTATTTAACTGTTTAGACTGTGTAAAACAGTACACTTTGTGCTGGTTTGTACCACAAAGAAATACATCTGAAGAGTTGACCTGTTGAAACAGAATAGTGTTATCTAGCAGAGGATTATGTGGAGGGTCCAGTCACACTACCCCTGCTACTACAGAAAATAATCCACTTAATGGACAGGGCACATTTGCATAAGACATTCATTATTATGATTGTTACATGAGTAAGCGATTGAAAAAACACCCTTTGCCACAATCCTGTATTCACAGGGCATGACCTATTCTGGTTTTCTTTGGGACACCTCATCTGGTATTGACCTGAAGGACATTGCAATCCTGGAGTCTCCTGCTGTTAATAGCAACAAGAATCAACCCTGCCCTCGACACTATATGGCTCACTTTTTTGTAAGTGATGGTTATTCCAAAACCAGATTGTAATGTTTAGATAAGATATGTTAGCCAATTTATCAAGCAGATATAATCTGTTTTGTTAAAACAGAGAGTCTCCTTCAATGAGATCTATAATGAGCCCGTTTTCACAAATACTAATACACTGTGCATAACACACAATAAAATACTCCACAGGAGAGGCAGATAACTGAGGGTCAGAACAAATAAATCATGACAAGAAACAGAAGTTAAAACAAAACAGCAGAGCACTTTGAGCATTAGTCCACATTTTGGAATAATTTGGCAGTTGTTTGGTGGAGCAAATTGCTGAATTAGCTTCATGAGGACATTCTGAAAAGTCCAAAAGTTATTCTTGGTTAGATTTTGGTGGTCCAAGTTCAGGTCACAGTAACCACAGACTACCTGAACTTGGCTTGCCCTACAAATCCCTCCATGAGCAAGCACTTGGTGGCAGAGGAGGGAAAATTTCCTTTAAGAGGCAGAAACCTCAGACAGATCCAGATTTAATGGAGGGTGGCCATTTGCCTCGACTCGCTGGGATGAGAAAGAGAGAGGGAGAGAGACAATCAGAGAGAAAGAGAGAGAACAAGAGAACAAGGAAAACTCACAAAAATAGTATTGATGATAAAGACAATGACTGATCCTACTCATAATAGTACATTAGTAAATATCACTAGTAGGGTAAAATAACAGAAAGCAATAAGAAGCGTGAAAATAATGACAGTAGAAATATTAACCAATAATTATTTACACATGATGGTAGAATGCCAACAGTGAGCTGAAGCTTGTGTGCATCCTTGTCCTTTGTATGTGAATCATGATATTTAATTGCCCATAAGTTATAATATTGTGACCAGAAACATGACTGACGTTCACCATTAGGTTGGTTCCTACGACCTGACAGTGGTGAACATCCACTTGTGGACCACAACCTCACCAGGAGAGTCCAGCGGCAAGAACCACAACACAGATGAAGTCAAGAGTCAGCAGCTCGCCACTAGTATCCAGGAGGCACTCAAAGGTCAGTCTGTTAGCCACCAGAGCTTTTCAAAGTGTGGATAAGGGAGGGCTACCCAACTCATCCTCAGAGACGACAAAACCCCCATGTCATACATAGCAAAGCTTTTTTGTGCCGTTTTACACAAGTCAAACAATTAATAATTTCCGGGTACTCTGGTTACCTCCCACTATTCAAAGACATCATGTTTAGGTTAATTGGTGTCTCTGTGTGTTGGCCCTGCGATGCACAGGCAATCTGTCCAGGGTGTATCCTGCCATCACACAATGTAAACTGGGGTTGGCTCCAGCAGAACCCCGCGACCTGGAAATGATAAGCGGGAGAAGATGAATGAATTAAGTAATCCATGGGACATGAAATTAAGTCACCACTGTACACCATGCACACTACTGCGCTTAAGAAAACTGTAAATTTTCACTGTCCACTGCCTTGGGATAGTAATGTACCCACAATGTACCTGACCAAACCTCAGCAAACAGTTGACTATAGTATACAGCACTATAATCTTCTACTAATCAACAAAAAACTCACTGTAGCTGTAAATCACTCCATTGTGTGGCATGAATAGCTGAGTTTAGCTAACCAGGTATTTGCAATTGTTTTGTTAAAGTTACTTTTCACACAGTGTCAATCACTGTGGGTGGATTCATACAATATCTCCAAATGGGGAATGACGGATCACACCCAGTGCATCCTCCAGCTCTGTTTGGGCATAAATTCTATGTTCTTGACCTATCTCTCTGCAGGTGAGAAGGAGTTGCTGGTGCTGGGAGATTTTGGCTGCCCCCCTCAGAGCTCCGAGCTGGACATACTGAGAAAAGAGAAGCTCTGCGCCCTGATACCATCAACCCAGTTCACCAACATAAGCACACGCTCACCACAGGGCACACACTGCCTGGATAATATCTGGGTCAGCCGCTCCCTCAAGAAAATGTGTTCTGGTAGGTGTAAATGTCTTTGTGTGAAAGCTATCTTAAGTCGTGGCTTTGAATTTTAATGAATTCATTAGAGGCTCAAGTGCAGTCTCAAGTCAGTCATTAGAAACAGATCTGCTTTGGGTCTGAAGTGAAAATTACAAATCAACCAATCTGCTCCCATCTTATTTGAGACAAGCATCAATGCACTCTTGAGTAATTCTGGAAAAATGCAGCTGGACTTTCAAACAAGCTCGAAAGCCTGACATATTAACTCAGTGCCAGAAAACAGAACAAAAGTTGTCATCAGACCTTTGGGAAAATTTCCCAAAAAAAATTTGTTTTGAGCATTACAACGTTTTGTATCACAGTTGATTAATCAGACATCAGTCGTCATGGTAATTTATTGGCCACTGCAATGTTTATTTAAGACACGAAAAATAATGAACATTACATTTTATAATTTGTTCATTCATTCATTCATCTTCTAGCGCTTAGCAGGGGGTGCTGGAGCTAATCCCAGTTTACACTGGGTGAGGTCAGGGTACACCCTGGACAGGTTGCCAGTCCATCACAAGGTCAACACACAGAAACCAACAGAGGCCAACAACCACTCACACTCACACTCAGACCTACAATTTAGAGTCACCAATTAAACTAAACATGCATGTCTTTGGACGATGGGAGGAAACCCACGCAAGCACAGGGAGAACATGCAAATTCCGCACAGAAAGGCTCCAGGCCCGGGAAATTTAACCCGCAACCTTCTTATTGTGGGGCAAGAGTGCTAATCACTATTACGCCACACTGCCTTGAATAATTTATTATTTAAATGAAATCACAAAATAATGGGCAGGAGGAGTACAGACGCCTGCTGGACAACTTTGTGAAATGGTACAGGCTCAACCATCTCCAGCTAAACACTACTAAGGCCAAAAGATAGTGGTGGACTTCAGGAGGAGAATGTAGATTGAGGGGGTCAACATGGAGGTGGTCACAACATACAAATACCTGGGGTTCCACCTAGATAGTAAACTGGACTGGTCAGTGAACACTGAGGCCCTCCACAGGAAAAGGCAGAGCTGGCTGACTGAGGTCCTTCAGGGTCAGCAGGAAGCCCATTGCTATGTTCTACCAGTCTGTAGTGGCCTGTGTACTCTTTTATGCTGGCATGTACAGGGATGGCAGGACTAAAAAATCTATGTTGGGCATCTGGACAGGCTGGTTGGGAAAGCTGGCTCTGTGTTCAGCCTTTAACGGCTGCAGAGGAAAGGACTCTGAGCAGACTTCTGTTCTGCAGACAGACTAAGGAAGTCCTTTGTTCCCAATGCCATCTAACTCTTAAATACCACACAGAAGGTGTGAAATAGAAATAGACTTAGTACAATGAGTCTACGCCCATCACCTGCACTGTCTGTGCTGAACTTTTTTACTGGCGTTGGTAAATTGTACCAACCATTCTCTTTCCAGGCTGCATTAGCCCATTGCACCCCCACCCTCCAACCTTTGGCCTCAATTCTTATTCTTGCTTTCTAATATATTCTATTATTTCTATATAATTTTTAAGTGGGCGATTGTGGGATGTGAATCGTGTATTTATTGAGTATCTATCTGTCTATGTCTATCACACCATGAAGGCAGCCATATTGGATATGGCATTCAAAGATAGTAATACAGTGATGATCCACCAGAGGGCACAAGACACGTGTCAGATTGCAAAGTGGATCAGCTGTGTTGATATTGTGTCTGAGAAGGAGACCTTAGAAAGGAATGTAATGAATATGATACAATTGGGATTAAAGGGTTGGGTTGAGTCTCAGAATATTTGAAAAAGGTCATGACAAGTGCATTTCAGTCCTTGAATGATTTACAGTAAGTTCAAGTCGAGTCTCATGAAAAATATAATTGAAAGAAATTCAAATCTCAAGTCAAAGTTCTCTTATTCAGGACAAGTTAGTCATTTAAGGCCAGGTTGACTCATAATTCATCAAATCAAATCAAATAAAATCAGATTTATTTGTATAGCACTAAATCATAACAAAGTTACATCAAGGCACTTTACACATAGAGCAGGTCTAGACCAAACTCTTTATAAAATTAATTAAAGAGAGACAACAGATCCACGGTTGAGCAAGCACTTGGCAACAGTGGCAAGGAAAAACTTCATTTAAGAGGCAGAAACCTTGGGCAGAACCAGGCTCAGGGAGGTGACCATCTGCCTCGACTGGTTGGGTTGAGAGTGGGAGAGAGAGAGAGTGAGAGTCATGGGGGGGTGTAGGCAGGAACATGTTGCTGCATGAAGTTCATGGAGAGAATTCTGTACTACATCTCGTAGTACAGAATTCATGAAGATATGGGAGCAGCAGGCATTGCAGGAACATGGGATGGCAGTAAGTCACCACCTGCAGGATGAGGACAGGGAGAGAGAGGAGAGGAGCTGGGAGAGACAGAGACTTCGGGAAAACATGGTTTACTCTACTTTAGATTTACTCTTGGAGACTCTAGGAACCACAAGTAAACCTCCATCTAGAGAGCAGAGTGGCCTACTAGGGCAGTAAGGAACTATGAGCTCTCTGAGATATGATGGAGCTTGGCCATTAAGAGCTTTATATGTAAATAGAAGGATTTTAAATTCTACTCTGTATTTTACCAGCAGCCAATGAAGAGCAGCTAACACGGGAGAGATATCTCTTTTCCTAGTTCCTATTAATATTCGCTGCAGCAGCGTTCTGAATCAACTGAAGGCCTTTCAGAGATTTGTTTGGACATCCAGATAGTAATGAGTTACGGTAGTCCAGCCTAGAAGTTACAAATGCATGGACTAGTTTTTCTGCATCATCCTGAGATTCTGATTTCCCTAATGTTTCTAAGGTGGAAGAAAGCTGCCCCACTGACTTTTTTTATGTGAGGGACAAAGGACATGTCTTGGTCAAAGGTTACTCGAAGGTTTCTTACAGTGCAGCTGGAAGCGTTAAGATCTAAAAGGAGAAATATGGAGGCTGATCCATTGTCTGCAGCCATTAGAATATCATTGGAGACTTTAACCAGTGCTGTTTCTGTGCTATGATGGGTTCTAAATTGTGGCTGAAACTCTTCAAACAAACCGTTCCCATCCAGATGGTCGTGTAATTGTTTCGCTACTGCTTTCTCAATGATTTTAGAAATTAATGGAAGGTTCGATTATGCGTCTATAGTTTGCCAAAACTATGGATTAAGATTAGGCTTTTTAAGATGGGGTTTGATGACTGCAGTCTTAAGAGTCTGAGGTACATAACCAAAAGATAAGGCCAAATAAATCAGATCTAGAATGAATGGCTCAATTCAGTAAAAAATCTCTTGAAAGAGGCTAGTTGGTACTGGGTCTAATAGACAGGTTGACAGTCTGGATGATGAAACTATAGAAACTAGCTCTGAGAGATTCAGAGGTGAGAATGATTCCAGATGTAAAAGAGGCATTGCAGTTGATTTGGAAGTTGCTGTATTCAGTATGAGATTTTTGTCTAATGTAGGCAAGAGTTGATGAATTCTTTCTCTGATTGTGAGAATTTTATCTGTAAAAAAGTCCATAAAATTGTTGCTGTTTAGAGCTAAGGGGATCACTGGTCCAACTGAGCTATGGCTCTCTGTCAGCCTGGCTACAGTGCTGAAGAGAAACCTGGGGTTATTCTTGTTTTCTTATATTAATGCTGAGTAATATGATCTTCTAGCACTGCTGAGAGCTTTTTTTTATATGTTTTTAAGCTATTTTTCCAAGCTCTTCCAATTTACTGGAACGCCAATTTCTTTCTAATATCCTTGATGTCTGCTTTAAGGCACAGATTTGGGAATGATACCAGGGAGCCAGCCTCCTCTGTTTTTGTTTTTAGCCCCTCTTCTGTTTAATTTGGGTTTCGTGTCTTTTCTAAATTTAGGTGGTCGGGGGACAGACACAGTTTCTATAGACCTAAACATTGACAGAGACTATTCTATTCTCGGCAGGTGACAGCTCGGACTGAGGTGCAGAGGAGCGTGTTAAACTGCGGCTCTGCCTCCTGGTCTCGACTTGGGATTGTCAGGGTTTTGGATTTCTAATAAAATCGGCCATATTCCTAGAAATGAGAGCGGCCCCGTTCACGGTGGGATGAACACCATCTCTCCTAATTAGACCAGGTCTCCCCCAGAAAGACCTCCAGTTGTCTATGTAGCCCACGTTGTTTTCGGGACACCACCTCGACAGCCAGCGGTTAAATGACGACATGCGGCTGTACATGTCATCACTGGTCCGATTGGGGAGGGGGGCGGAGAAAAATACAGTGTCCGACATCGTTTTAGCAAAAATACAAACCGATTCTACATTAATTTTTGTGACTTCCGACTGACGACGTCAGGTGTCGGTACTGCCGACGTGAATAACAATATTACCATATTTATGTTTACCCTTAGCCAGCAGTTTCAGATAAGACTGGATGTCGCCTGCTCTGGCCCCCAGGATACACTTCACTGTGGCCGCCGGTGTTGCTAATTTCACGTTCCTCAGAACAGAATCGCTATTCACTAGAGTCGGCTTTTCGGCGGGTGTGTGGTTGAGAGGGGAGAACCTGTTGGAAACGTGAACTGGTCGGTGGTGAAACGGGGGCTGCTGCCTTCGACTATGCCTCGGACAGTCCCCAGCCGCCCTGACGAGATCCCGGCTGCTCGGGAGCCACTGTGGGGGAGGAAACTTTCAAGGCTGCAGTAGGAGCTGGTCTCGGTTGGCCCGCACTGGCTACAGGGGGCAACGCATAGGCTGGGCTAGCTAAGGTGCGGAGCCGCGACTCTAACTGACTAAATTTCGCCTCCATTTCTACCATCATCCTGCATCTATGACAAGAGGTGCTATCATAAAGGAAGCAGAAGAATAGCTACACGCGAGTCACACAGAACAGGAGAGGAGAGGAGGGGGAGGAGGAGGAAGAGAGAGCTAGAGGACATTGCTAATCGTGTGGTTTGATTAGCGAAGCAGCAGAATGGGCTCTAAGCTTCGGAAAGGGGAGAGATATTAAGTTGTATACAAGATCAATCGAGTGAATAGGAAAGAATAGTAGAGACAACACACGAGTTAACACAGAACACATCCACCAGTGACCGGAGATGACGTAAATCGCCTACCGCCATTTACTTAAATAATAAATAATTCATTTAAAATAAGTCTCAAATCACAGTCATTCAAGCCCATTCTGGACTGCTCAAGACAAAGTCAAGTGAAATATATGAGAGCTCAGAATTTTGGCCATTAAAATTACAAGGTTTTAGATTGTAGTTTTTGCACAGCTGATTGAACTAATTGGATTTCACCCAGTCAAAACTCATGCATCAAATCAATTTGAAGTGTCAGCTAAATTAATTTTCACAATAGTCAAGTACATGTAGAGTGTCAGGTCTATATTTTTCAGCTTTATGTTTGACTTGATGCCTCTTTCCATGATTACTTTTCCCCTTTTTCAAAATTTCTGGTTCTCTGTTTTCTCTGAATTTCCAGCTGCCATCTCAATGAATGTTCACATCCAACCCAGCCTCTGGTGTTTCATGACAGTTGGATTTAAGTTTCAGCAGCCTTTATCAGAGCCATTTGTCACCCCAGAGAGCGGCTGAACAATTAATCAAAATATTATGTGTTATATATATCCAGGCCACAATATGGCTTAGAACAATTTTCTATTTCTACTAGCTGCTCTGCACCTGAAGATAAAATGTAGACTATTATATTGAAACATTTGGTACTACAGAATGAATGTGATTTTTGCTGATCACCTAACCATTTCTAGATATGTCTATGTATTACAATATTTTCTGTAGTTGCTATATTTTACATATATATTTAAATTTTTTCCAGTAGATAGAAAATGTAAAATTTCTCACAAAAATCATGCCTCATATCAAAAATGTAGTCATTGCTAAATTATTTTATTAAAATTTGTTTCCACTTTACCTCAAATTGTAATAATTTCAGTACATTGTGTCTAACAGGGTTATTACACAGCTCGCAAGCTTTCGCACAT
Organism: Echeneis naucrates; assembly: GCF_900963305.1. Taxonomy (NCBI): domain Eukaryota; kingdom Metazoa; phylum Chordata; class Actinopteri; order Carangiformes; family Echeneidae; genus Echeneis; species Echeneis naucrates. Next base: position 18,620,632 of record NC_042521.1, read on the forward strand.
TCTGGCTGATTTGCCTGCTCTTTGTGTCTTTGTGTCTGACAGGTCACTGCATGGTCATACGAGAGGGCTTGACTAACCCCTGGATCCCAGATAACTGGTCATGGGGTGGTGTGGCATCAGATCACTGTCCCGTGGTGGCAGAGTTTTATGCTGATGTATCCACAAAGGAGTTGAGCAGACCTGGTATGGCTGTGGACAGAAGAGACATTATGCCCAAACATGAGCGGTGACAACACCATTGCCACAATGGAGACACTGGTGGGTGGTGTCTGGCTCTATGTCCTGCTTAATGTTGGGCAGCCTGGGAAGAAAGAGTTTTTTTTTTTTTTTTTGGTGGTGGTTGAGGGGCTCCGTTTTGTGCCAGAGACAAATTCTGATCCTCTACTTCAATACTGTTCTCCTGCAAAAAAATAAAAATGCTGAAATCCCCAAAACTCCCCTGGAGATGGGCAAAGTGCAGTGTAATAGAGTTTATTCTTGCAACAAGATATAAGCCCATGCTGACTCCAGAGTCAAGCTGAGTACATTGCATCTAAGCACATCTTTTATATCATTCTCTTGGGTGTCAGATCCACCATTGTTCTTAAACAGCCAGTCTTTGTTTTAGAGATACAGGTGCCAAAAAAATCGCCAAAAATTTGAGTGAGTAGACATCTCTCCTTTGCTGACAAGTACATTTTTTTGGGATGGAAAAAATTCCCAGTTCTCACAGTTTTTTGTAGCTACAATTTTCAGGTGTTTCAGGTGTTTATATATATATATATATATATATATATATATATATATATATATATATATCTGTCAGGTTAAATTTAAGATGCCATACTTTCATGATTAAACATAATGACAAATTATATATACATATAAATAGATTCATTTTCAATATCTCAGAAAAAATGAACTTTAATCATGTTAAATTACTTTGCACATTGTTGTATTCATTTTTATTCTGATTGGTCACTCTAAATATATAACTCATTCTTGGTGAAAATTACTACAAGTTTCTTTATGAATATGATGAAGCACCAAGATTGCCTTCTGTGTTTCAGTTGGTCAATGTAAAATATTAACTGGTATATAGAATCATGCAAATGTCAGACAAAAAAAATATAATAATGTACATTAAAATGTGCCATAGATTTTCGATGTCTATATGAAATAAAGGTGCATTGGTAGAACTTCCTGCTGTGCCTCAGTAATAATGATTCATGCATTTAATTGTCAGAAACAGAATCAAACCAGTGACCCAGTTCATCGCTGGATTGGCTGTAACACTTATCTTCTCTGTCAATGAAGAGGGAAATAGCATCTCAGCTGTAATATGGGATTTGTAAATTGTGGAAGCTTCTCAGTGTTTGTCTTCGTGTGAACTGCCATCTTCCTCTGCACTAGAGCACCTTATTACCTAGCCCAGCAGTAGAGATTTTAAATCAGCAGAACGGAACACTATCTTTTATTCTTCTTTTGATAACAATTGGTGATCCTAATTTAAGAAAACATGAGCAGTATGACTTGACGCCACAGAGAGCTACTGGAATTTGAAACGCAGAAAACAGACAGAGGCAACAGAATGGAGTGATCAAAGTTAATTACGGGCTGTAAAAAGGGGATCGGAAGTGCATTTGGAGAGTCTTTTAACAGTATTAACTGGAGGGTAATGAGGGCCAAGGTAGTCCCAGGAACTTACTGTGAGACAGCAGTGCAGATGACTATGGATGAGTGCGAGCTGAGGACTGGAAGGTGGTGTGATGGAGGACAAGCAAGTGAGTAGAGCAGGGACAGCAGGGTGAAAGGTCTGAAGCTGATGCTGGAAAGAGTCAGAACCAAGAAAAATCACAGGCTGAAGACAAAAATAGAAATTCAGTAACCAAAAGCTGAGCAGACCCTGTTACGGCCCTGGTCGTATTGTGTCTGTTCTGTTTTGTTGTTCCTGTGTTGTCCTTCTGTTTGGTTCCCATGTCTGTGTCAGAGTGAGTCCTCTTCTTGCTTGTAGCAGCTGCGCTGATCCTGCCTGATCACTGTCCTATTGGTCCCTGCTGCTGCATCCAGGGATTTTAAAACCGAGGAATTCCAGTACACTCCAGTACTCCAGTACAGGTGAAGCAACAATCTGAGAGAGGTGAGGGGACCTGGGGGTAAATCCAGAGAGGCCTGATGTACTGCACTGGGTTCAGGATCAATAAATAAAATGTGAAGTCAATGCCAACTTAAAACTTAGAAACTAAACATTCCATCTAATGACTATTGGTGGCAACTCTCAACAAGTGATGTCATGATGTCACAGTTTGTGAGCTGTTTCAGTTCGTAATTTGGCCATTGAGAATCTTAGTTTTCTTTTTAAATAATGAACTATATTTGTAGGACAAGCTGGAGAAGGAGTGATGGGTGGATCTGATCTGCTCTGTAGTCTGTCCTGACAAATTGTCTCCAAATGGGACCATCGTTTAAAAACGAGCATCATGTTGTATTGCCAATCTGTTGAAGTTGCTATCTTGACAAGGGCTGCAACGCCAACTAAAGTACAATGATGACAGGAAAAACTACACACAGCCATCAGCCTGGTTTGACCAGCACGCACACATAACCTGAGCAAGGGCAGGCAGCCATTTATTAATTTGCAGCGCCTGTAAAATGTTCACCACACCCCATAGACAACCAGACACTGTAAGAGCACATTCAAGATCAACAGTGTTCAACACCCCTACTCGCTCAAAGGCTGACTATCAACATGCATTTGTACATTCCAGCAGCTACCCATGGATCCCATGGATCCGTCTTTAACCAAAGCCACCCAATTTTTTTTTCTGGGCCTCACTGGCACTTTGAACGGCCCTCTTCTTGGCTGCTCCTGACGAGTGCGTACCTTACAGAAAGAATGTCCTTCAAATCCTCTACAGCCAACTTCTATGGGCTCGTAGAATGTTTTCCAGCCTCTACCCCTGCACTCTTCCACTGGTTAGGGTTAGGGTAAAAAAAAAAAAAAAAAAACAGTTAGCGGTGCAAAAACAATCTGTAAGCCAGGGGTGTCCAAACTGTGGCCCTGGCCCACAGCAAATTCTGAAAGTAGAATGGAATACGTCCCGCATGGACATATTGCATTTGACTGTTTTGCACTTAATTTCGACACCAGGCACTGCTGTCCCCAACAAGGTAGCTTCTCCATACTCATAAAACAGGTTCAATTACTCAAAGAAAATTTTGCCACAGATGTGTAAACATGACAGAACCAAAGAAACATGAAACAGCAAGTTTCAGACATTCAATTGACATTATTGATCCCCAAAGTGAAACTAAATTGTCCAACAACTCATCTACAAGATGTAAATTTTAGATTACAACATTTCCATAATGTGCTGCTCTATGACCGGGGTCTAATTTGGTCGCACTTTTCTGCTGCTGGTTGCATACATTAGCTGTCTCAAGCACCACTTGCAGAAGGAAGCACCTGGTTTTCCTAGTAACTAGGAGAAAAAAACTAGGACGTAGTTTATTGCACCAACTACCAAAAGGGAGGGAAACAATTGCAGATTGATAGATTTTTTGATTCCCAGGGGCCATTTTGTCCTTCTTCCTTTTCTCGTAGGAAAATATTTTTATGAATTGAAGTCTGTATTTAATAATTGTCTTAAGGGATGAAAGTTTAAAATTTTTTTTACCACATACCCTTCCAATCAAGAACTTTGTGGACATTGTCTAGGGTCCTTCCCTCCAACTTGAGCTTGTTGCTGCACTTATTGTGAACAAAAGAAAAAAAAAAATGTCAAAATATTAATTTTGACAAGTTTTGTATACTGAAACAATACCTGGCACCAGTTGTCAATATTTCATACTGTAATCATTTTTAGGTACCATCTTTAGTAACCCAGTGTAGTCCGGTTCAGAAGAAAGAGAATATTCACCACAGACAATGTGGGATATAAAAATAGAAAAGAGCCTTTATTGGAAAATATTAATTATTATATTATATTATTATATATATAATAATATTATTAATGAAAGCTGCAAGACAGTCAAAGTGAAAAGATTCCACAAAGGTCAACCCTATTGGGCACAGGCAGCATCCCATGACCCTGTAAAACACAGCGCTGCAAGTGACTCATTTCAATGAACAATTTCAATCAATAGGGGGAGGTAGAGAGCCCCTGAGCCACTACTGGTGCCTCTAAATGGGCTTTTACAGAGTGTCATTTACGAAAAGTTTTCTTTTAAAAATAACTCACTTCTAACATACACTGTCCGGTGCTACTTGGGCATGTCTTCACTGATGAACCCGGGGTCAACAGGTGTTTCAGGTGACCCTGACGGGGATGATCGGTTCCCGGCAGAGAGCGCTATTCATAAACTGAATGGTTGTTTGCATTATACAAACTGGGATGTTTTGAAAGACTCTTGCTCCAATTGAGATGAACTGACCTACACTGTGGTAAACTACATTACCTTCTCTGAAGAGATGATTATCCCAAGAAAGACAATTCCACTGTATTCTAATAATAAAATAAATAGTAATAATAAAAGTAATAAAGCATTGGCTAAGTAAATCCCTCAGGATTATAGTTTACTATCAGGGAGATATAATTCAAGAAAAACTAGCCACAAAAATGGTGAAAAGAGAAATTGAGCTGGCCAAAATGCAGTACAAGGACAAGAGACTGGATGAATTTAGGATGGGTAATTGTTACTCTGCTTGGAGAGGAATTAAGTCTGTGATGGAAATTCAGGACAAATCTGACTCCACCCTGGAAGAATAATTAAAATCAGTCAATTCGCCTACCATCCCAGGAAAGGGGCAGAGAATGCTGTGGCAACACTGTTGGATTTTGTTGTCAGGTACCTGGAGGGCAGTAAAACACATGCATGACTATGTTTTGTTGACGATGTTTTTTCATCGGCCTTCAACTGCATGCAGCCTCATGTCCATGCTAACACGCTTTCAAAAATCCCCAGTGTTGATTTTGGAACCATATGTTGGTTAGTTGATGACTAGGCCGTAGTGAAGTCGTCATTAATGAAACCCTGTCTGAGGCCATGTTGTGTTCCACAGGCTCATCTCAGGGGTGTGTATTGTCACCTTTGCTTTGCACTAATGACTATAAGAGCATGTTTGGGTCAAGGGTTATTATAAAATTAGCCGTAGACTCTGTGATTGTCAGCGTTCTGCAGGGCCATGAGGTGAGCCATGGACCACTCCTTGACTATTTTGTTAGATAGTGTGATGTGTGAGCACATTCAAGATCAACAGTGTTCAACACAATCCCAGCTCACATTGGGCAAGGGCAGGGTCACCCTGAACAGGTTGCCAGTCCATCGCTATTGTGATAACATTCATCCATTTATCCATTCCCATTCTACCACTTATCTGGTATCATGGGGGGTGCTGGAACCAATCCCAGCTCACTCCTGGACAGGTCACCAGTCCATCACAGGGCCAATACACAGAGACAGACAGAGACCAACAACCACTCACACTCAGGCCTACGGACAATTTAGAGTCACCAATTAGCCCAAACATGATGCCAAACATGATGGGAGGAAACCACGGGGAGAACATGCTTAATCAGCACAAAGGCCCAAGGCATAGGAACCGAACCCGCAACTTTCTTATTGTGGGGCAACAGCACTAACTGCTATGCTGCTGTCAAAAAATTCAAATCAAATCAAATCATATTTATTTGTATAGCGCCAAATCATAACAAAGCTACATCAAGGTACTTTACATATAGAGCAGGTCTAGACCAAACTCTTTATAAAATTATTTAAAGAGACCCAACAGATCCCCTGATGAGCAAGCTCTTGGTGACAGTGGCAAGGAAGTTAAAACTGCTGGCCCACCCCCCGAACCTTGAGCAGAACCAGGCTTGGGGGGGGCGGCCATCTGCCTCGACCAATTGGGTTGAGAGTGGGAGAGAGAGAGAGAGATAGGCATTGGGGGGAGGGTATAGGCAGGAACATGTTGCTGCATGAAGTTCATGGAGTGGAGCTGTAGTACAGAATTCATGAAATATGGGACCAGCAGGTGTTGCAGGAACATGGGATGGCGATGAGTCACCACCTGCAGGATGAGGACAGGGAGAGAGAGGAGAGGAACTGGGAGAGACAGAGACTTTGGCAGAACATGGTTAGTAAATGCAGTATAAATGCTTAGAACTGGGTGAAACTGTGTTTTTTAAGAAGGATGGTTCTTATCAGCGCATGCAAGGGGGGAGGAAAGGAGAGCGAGCGAGAGAAAGAGGGAGAGGGGGAGAGAGGGTGACAGGGAGAGACAGACAGCGAGAGAGAGAGAGAGAAGCTCAGTCCTTCCCCCAGCAGTCTAGGCCTATAGCAGCATAGTGAAAGAGTAGAGGACTTTAACTTTTTAACTATAAGCTCTGTCATAAAGGAAAGTTTTAAGCCTAGTCTTGAAAATGACTAAAGAGTCTGCCCCCCGGACCGATACTGGAAGTTGGTTCCATAGAAGAGGAGCCTGATAACTGAACGATCTGCCTCCAGATTTACCCTTGGAGACTCTAGGAACTACAAGTAAACCTCCATCTAGAGAGCGGAACTATGAGCTCTCTGAGATACGGAGCTTGGACATTAAGAGCTTTGTTAAAAGAAGGATTTTGAATTCTACTCTATTTTACTGGCAGCCAATGAAGAGCAGCTAACACAGGAGAGAGATGATCTCTTTTCCTAGTTCCTGTTAATATTCGTGCAGCAGCGTTCTGAATCAACTGAAGGCCTTTTAGAGATTTGTTTGGACATCCAGATAGTAATGAGTTACAGTAGTCCAGCCTGTCAGGTGGAAGAAAGCTGCCCTACTGACTTGTTTAATGTGAGGGACAAAGGACATGTCCTGGTCAAAGGTTACTCCAAGGTTTCTTACAGTGGAGCTGGAAGCCAAAGTGATGACGTCCAGACTGATGAGATGATTAGATAGTATTTCTCTGAGGTGCTCAGGGCCGAGTAAAATAACTTCTGTTTTGTCAGAGTTGAGAAGTAAAAAATTTCCAGTCATCCAGACTTTTACGTCTTCAAGACATGCCTGCAGTCTGACTATCTGAGTGACTTCATTTGGCTTCATTGATAGGTACAGCTGAGTGTTGTCTGCATAGTAGTGGAAGTTGATGCTGTGTTTCCTGATAATGTTGCCTAGAGGAAGCAGAAAAAGCGTAAAGAGGATTGGTCCAAGTACCGAACCCTGCGGGACTCCATGACTGACTACAGTATATGAGGAGGAGCTGTTGTTAACATGAACAAACTGATGTCTGTCTGATAATTAGGATTTGAACCACCTTAGTGCAGTTCCTTTAATTCCAATTTCATGTTCCAGTCTCTGTAGTAAAATATTATGATCTATGGTGTTGAATGCAGCACTAAGATCTAGAAGGAGAAGTATGGAGGCTGATCCATTGTCTGAAGCCATTAGAATGTCATTGGAGACTTTAACCAGTGTTGTTTCTGTGCTATGATGGGCTCTAAATCCTGATTGAAACTGTTCAAACAAACTGTTCCCATCCAGATTGCGGCTCTGCCTCCTGGTCTCGACTCGGGATTGTCAGGGTTTCGGATTTCTAATAAAATCGGCCATATTCCTAGAAATGAGAGCGGCCCCGTCCACGGTGGGACACCATCTCTCCTAATTAGACCAGGCCTCCCCCAGGAAGACTTCCAGTTATCTATGTAGCCCATGTTGTTTTCGAGACACCACCTCGACAGCCAGCGGTTAAATGACGACATGCCGATTGGGGAGGGGGCCGAGAAAATCATAGTGTCCGACATCATTTTAGCAGTACACACCGATTCCACATTAATTTTTGTGACTAGCGAAGTCGGGTGTCGTTACTGCCGACGTGAATAACAATATTAGCATATTTAATTTTACCCTTAGCCAGCAGTTTCAGATAAGACTGGATGTCGCCTGCTCTGGCCTCCGGGATACACTTCACTATGGCCGCCGGTGTCGCTAACTTCACGTTCCTCAGAATAGAATCACCAATCAATAGAGTCGGCTTTTCAGCGGGTGTGTCGCTGAGAGGGGAGAACCCGTGAACTGGTCGGTGGCGAACCGGGGGCTGCCTCTCGTCTCGGACAGTCACCCAGCCGCCCTGACTAGATCCCGGCTGCTCAGGAGCCACTGGGGGGGGGGGGGGGGGGGCTGTCGTATGAGCTCGTCTAGGTCTGCCCGCACCGGCTACAGGGGGGAGGCTAGCTACACTAGCATAAGTTGGGCTAGCTAAAGTGCGGAACCGGGATTCTAATTTTCGCCTCCATTTCTAACATCATCCTACATCTATGACAAGAGGTGCTATCATAAAAGGAGGCAGATGAAATAACTACACACGAGGCACACAGAACAGGAGAGGAGAGGAGGAGGAGGAGAAGGAGGAACAGAGAGTGGAGACAGAGAAGGAGAAAGGCTGGGCAGCAGTAGTGGACAGCAGGCTTGATGTGGGGGTCCAGGCTGGGATGACAAAAATGTGCCAAATATACATTGTCTTGACTGGTGTAAATAGTGATAAATCATATTTTTGTTCAATATATAATAAGAACAAGGAATACAAACATGATGAACATGAGAGAGAAGATAAAAAGAAATGGTTGTTGAGGGGGACACAGTTAGTGTTTATTTAGGGGGGCGGGCAGCATAGTGGTACTGGAGCTGCTGCTGTCATTTTGGCTGTAGTCTGTGAGCACAGAGTGAGACTCAGTGACCTCTGTAAGGAGGAACACCATCTCTTACATAACACTGAGAACAGATTATCAGAACTAGAGCGGCTGCTGTTATGCTCTCTGTGACATCACACTGAAGGAGCTTCAGACCTGCAGTTGGTTCCAATCATGGACTCATTTTCAAACCAGGCTATTGAGAGGTAACCACTCTGCCCAGAGACAGCACTGTTTCTTTAATGTTTAACTCTGCCATGTTGAAGAAGTTAATGAATGTTACTTTTAGTAAATTAATTGTACTTTCAGTTGCTTAACTACTCATCAATCGACTGATATTTTACCCAATTAAAAATACAAACAACTCTACCGTGACGTGTGCAATTTGTTTGTTGTTTCATGCACAACACAAACTTCACATGTAAACTGTTTCACCAGTTTGCATTTGAGAAAAACAGACTGACGTTTGTGTGTTTGTTTTTGGATTTGAGGAACAAATTTTCCATTGACTGAAAACTTCTGTCCTTTCACCTGTTGACAATGTCTGTGAAACACAAAAATATGAAGTTTACCTTACTAAACATTTAATCTTATTGTGTTATGATAGGGCCAACACATGGAGACATACAAAGATTAACAATCATTCACACTCACCTCAGACCGAAGGACAGTTTGAAGTCACCAATCAACCTAGACATGCATGGATTTTGATGGTGGGAGGACTGTGGTACCCATAGGAGATGGGGCACAAGGAGAACATGAAAACTCCAAACAGAAAGGTTCAATTCCCACGCCTGGGAACCCACAACCTTCTTGCTGTAGACAAAAGCATTAAAGACTATGCTGTTTCCCAATCAGATCTAGAACACCCCTTCTGAAAGAGCAGTGACCGCCAATGAACCACAAGTGACCCTTTATGTTCCATCAGTTCATCATACTTGAACTTGTTTATAGTTTATGTTTTTTGAATTATGTCAAAAATGAGCTGCATGCATTGGGAAGGTGCAGCCAGTCACCCATTTAAAATCCTCCTTCTTACCTACAAAGCTGTAAATTGTGAGGCACCATAGTGTCTTTAAGAGCTCATACTACTCTGTTATCTCAATAGAACACTGCTCTGAAAATACAGCCTTTCTTGTGGCTCCAACAGTCACTAAGAGTGGGACAGGAGGCAGAGCCTTTAGCTGGGCTCCTCTGCTGTGAAACCAGCTTCCCAGGGTTCAAGAAGCAGACTCCTCTTTACGATAAGGCTATAAACTTTCTCTTTGAAACAGAGTAAAGGCTGGCTCAGATAAGCTCTGAATCATCAAGTTATGCTTTATGTTTTATACCTAGTCTGCCAGGGATACCCCCATGATGTCCTGAGAACGTTTCTCTTTCTCTCTTGCATTTATGTCATCCCACTGTATATGATAGTATATTACTTTCTCTCCAGTAGTCTGTACCTCTGACTCTCTGTCATCCTTGAATGTTAGATGAATACAGATGACGTGATGATTCTTAAGGTTGCTCTGAGCATAGGGTCTAAAATCTTAACATACGTTTTGGACCTGTGAAAAGTCTTAGAACAGTCTGTCTTTAACATTAAAAAGGGCTTGCCAGGTTATGGTATTGCTATTGTAATTTGGTCTTTTTAGGTGCTGGGGTTACAGTGGCAGGCACCCAGACCCTTCTCAGGAAGCTGAGTAAGGCTGGGAGTGGTTCCTCTTTCCTTATCTCCTTTCCTGTCCTCAACTCAGTGCACAGTTTACACCCTTTGCTGCTCACACTGACTGGGTATGATTTTAGTAGTTCACACAGATATCATTTAGCTCAGGCACAACAAACTTCATACCATTCCTGCTGGATACACACTCTTCACTGAGATGGTTATACTCTCAGAGCACAGTAAAGCACAAGATCATGTTGGGTACATCTATATTTTAAGTAGGAAAGATTTAACAATATTACGGACATTGAGAAATTGTCTCCAGTGGGCAATCTTGCCCTCAGGCAGAACAAGTTATGATATTATTATTTATTATAGAACAACTGTATCAAATGAGTGTGTGACCTGACAATATTACAACATAGAGAACCCAGAATAAACTGGAAATAGGGACTGCTGTATGAAAAATACATTCTTTATTCATATGACAAGAAATAAACAGCAAATCCAGAGAGGGTCTAAATACGAGTATAAATAATTTAGATAGCAGGGCCCATTGGGCAAGAACACATGGCAAAATCAAATAAAGGATGTGTAGCCAGAAACTGCTTTATAAAGTCGTAGAAAAAGCTGTAGAATAAAAGAAGAAATTGTCACCATGCATTCATTCATTCATTCATCTTCTACCACTTATCCATTTCTGGGTTGCGGGTGTGATGGAGCCAATATCAGCTCACATTGGTCAAGGACAGGGTACACCCTGTAGGGTCACCAGTCCATCACAGGTCCAGCAAATAGTGACAGAGACGAACACACTCCTACCTACGGGCAATTCAACCATCTAATTCAACCACTCAACCTAGACATGCATGTCTTTGGAGTGTGGGGTCATCATACATATTGACAAATTTTCACTATGAAACAGGTTATATACATATATGGTTCACACACTCCCTGTCTACGTGTGTACCAAATTTTAGGTTGATAGGTAAAGCCACTGAGGAACTATAGGTTTTACCAAACGGTGCCCCTTGGCGATCTCCAGTGCGTCAAACCTATCCAAAACGTAAAATTTCATTTGAAAATTGCATTTATAGGGCTGAATATATGGTGTCCAAAACCTATCCAAACACAAATTTGACCTATTTTTGCCTGTTTTATGTTGTTATTTTGAAGCTTTATAACTCCAGACATAAACCCACAACTATCAGTGATGGCTGAAATTAACAAAGACCTTCGAAATATGAATTTAGGAAATTTCCTGTACTGTCTTTTATAATAAATTTCATAATTACAGTAAAAAAAACACTTTTAGTCGAAATGTCCATTGCTGACACGGAGAGGAGAGCCAACAAAGGAACCAGCTGGCTGCAGGCGGCCGTCGTCGGCGTCGCCCTCCTTTTCGTCCTTACTGTACAACATTTGCAGCAGCTCCGTCGGCATAAACACCATATTCTCCATGTTGGTGTAAAAAAAGCGTCAGACTTTTCCACGACAGTAACAAAAACGACGGTAAAAAACTCTTTAACACCGAGTTAAAGTGACATCCGGGCCGTCTGGGTGTGTCACTGCGTGTATGTCCCGTGCGAGTGTGGTCCCGTTACGCAGCCCTTATTTGGGGGGGACAAACGGCCCAATCAGGGATTGTTATACGTCAGAGGAAACCTCCTTTGCTATTGGAGGGAAAGATTGTTTTCATCGTAACTTTGATTGACAGGAGACGCTGCCTGCGCATAGTAGATGCGCAGTCTGACGGGCTTTTAAATTAGCGTTAGCTCAGAGGGGGAAAAATGTGGATTTGTGTGTCCAGTTAATCGGACCAAATGTCCGATTAACTGGACACAATGGTCAAAGTTGAACCGCGGATTGTTGGGCACATCATCAGCTTTAAAATGAGGCCAAGCTTGTGGTTTTATTCAATGTTTTAGTCGGGGTTTGATCGAAGAATATTCGTATTTCACGGAGATAGAAAACGACGTGCGACTTTTTTGTTTTTTTGGTGCGCAGGTTTGTTGAAACCTTTACTGGGAAATAAACTCAAATTTTGCACTATGGTGTTGTTTCTATGACAGTATGCGATTTTTTTGATTTTTTGAAAGAAACAGTGTAAAGATGGTACACATATGTTTACAGTCCCTTTGTTGTTGACGTGACGTCAATTGTTGTCTTGCCATCGTCTCCTACTGTCCGACACATTTTCAGTAACTACGATAAAACCGGAGCACCCAGTAACGTCAACATTTTTGTGCATGTAGCTGAAACTGTTAAAAACGTCTGCGTCGAAATTTTCATTAAACCCTGCCTACTTTCAATGTATAAAGGAAGCTTTTCAAATGTTTATTAGTTTGGGACGCCGGCGTCCCAACCACTAGGGGGACTGCGCAAAGAAGTTAAATCATCTTATTTTTAGAAATTTTTTGAATAATGTATATTTTCATTATATCATTATATCATGTCATTATACTGCGTGTGCGATTTTGTGTGTGTTTCGGGGGAGGGGGTGGGTTTTTCACTTTGTGTTTTATATTACTTTCATGTTTTTCAAGTTGTTGTTTTAACTCTGTGAAGCACTTTGTGCTGCATTTTTAATGTATGAAAAGTGCTATATAAATATAAAAGTATAAGTATAAAAGTGTGATTTGTTTTGATTTGAATAGGTCTTGACCTCATCTCGTTATGAGCTTCTCTGGCAAATCAATATCAAAGGCAAACTGCAGAGCACTGAGTGTGAGTGGTTGTTGGTCTCTGTCCGTCTATGTGTGTTGGCCCTGCGATGTACTGCTGACCTGTCCAGGGTGTACCCCGGCATCGGCCAGTGTGAGCTGGGATTGGCTCCAGCAACCCCCACAACCCGGAAACGGATAAGTGGTTTAAGATGAATGAATGAATGAACTGCAGAGCATTTAGATTTTAGGCAGCAGGATGTTGTCTCTCTGGAATAGCAGCTAATGTAAATGCATGTACTCTCTCTCCCTCATTTGCTTGTATTCTAATATTTTTACTAATGAGACAAACTCATATTCATAATATTAAAAGGTTGAACTAGTAGAGAGGAGAAGAAGATGATTGCACGTCACTTCCAGTGCTTGCAAGGACAGCTGGTGTTTGTCTGCTCCACATAACGAGGACAGGTCTCTTTGCCGAAGAAGTCCCTAACTCACCATTTTTCTGTCAACACGTGATGAACAAACGTCAAGCATGCTGTCCCTGTCTTTTTGGTGCTTTATTCCAAGTCAACGGTGGACAGATATATACATTTTAACCCCTTAATACCTGAATTTATGTACAAGTGTATTAAAGTATTTGTGATTTTCCTTTCAATGAGATGCTAAATTAAGTGGAGATTGTTAATTTGACTATAGCGAATAAAATAGATAGAAATTTGCGTATGTTGCAAATTTACGACAGTCGGCGTTAACAGGTTAACATCCTGCAAACAGAGCATGGCATTGAAACCTGGTGCCAGCAGGCAGCAAATCTCCTATGAAAGTAAAAACAACCAGTGTCCATTTGCATTATGGGAGATCAAACACAAAAGACATGAGCCCTGACGAACATCTAAAGTTGTCTTCAGATAGATGAGGATGGTTCTGACACTTGCCCATACAGTATTGAACTGTTAGTGATTTTCTCTCCCATTGCTCCAGACTGCTAAGTAGCTATCTAAAAGATGTTTAGGCACAGTTAATAATTGGTTCAGAATTGTAAGACTCCCTTCAAACACAAATTTTAGACCAAAATAATAATGAATATCTAATATGGTCAAACCCGCCAATAAAAGCTGATTAATACTTTTTATCACAGTCAGTCGAATTCATTTTTCTGTTTGGACTAAAGATACAACTGCAACAGCAGATACAAGCCTGATGATAGTGGGTCGAATCAGGTTTCTTGAAAATGGGCTGAAGTTGTACCAGGCCTACACCCCAGTGTATGACCTCATGTTCAGATGTCAGATTCACTAATGAATGAAATAAATGAAATAAAGCTAGGAGTACAACAGAAGGAAAATTGGTCATACTAATGGTATGATTGACAGATGACCTACGATACTATTAAATTAGCTTCATATAAATAAATGGACATTGATGGTATGTATTGTAGCATTTAAGGCTGGATATCAGACTACAAAACATATTTTGGGGAATCAAAAAGATTGACAATCTCTCTCTTACTGCTACTGAGTGTAAACAGAACCACTAGTTTTGTTATGTCAGTAACATACAGCCGCAAGAGGACACTACCAAACAACAAAACCACATGTGAAACCTCTGCTGTCTCCTGTAAAACTCTGAACTAAACTCCATTTGTACAACTTGGATACAAAATACTGTCACTACAATGCTGATGTGTCATTCACATTGTAACTCCCTGTGACATTATTGTAACAAAGCAACAAACAAACTGCAAGAAACGTGTTTGTATACTTTTGAATATTTCATTACTTTTATGGCCTCAACTGGCAACTGACAAACTATTGGCCTGATTATCAGATGCAATATACAGCATTTTTGTAATTATTGAGTTCTTCCAATTCATAAACACTAAAAATTTCTTTTTACACTGACTCAGGGGAGCTGCATGTTATCAATGAAGTTGTAATAAACATCACAATCCTCCACACTAAGGTTACAAAAACAACACAAAAAAGTTTATGTGTTGATTCAAGACATACTGCAATGGAGAGAGAGAGAGAGAGAGAGAGAGAGAGAGAGATGAACCAGCATTGACAGCTAGGTTAAGGTAGCACAATAGCAGGTCAAAATAATGAAAAGAACTATAAGAAAAGTCTCATTTTGAATTTAGAGCAGATCTTCTGGTGTTGTGATGGAGGAAACATTATCTTGGTTAAGACAGAGCAGCAATAAAACAGTACTAACATAAACTGGTAATGAAGACATCGGCACACTTCTGTCACTTATTAACAGATATCTACTCAAGTAGAAGTAAAAAAAGACTTCTGTGAAAATGTACAATGTACAAATGTACACTGCTCATTATATTAGATGATAACATTAGTATTACTGAAGTGTATCTTTTGGCTAAAAGGCATATGCTTTGTTATTTCAATGAATATATTCCCAAATTAGAACAGTGTGGAAAGCAACACATTGGGGTCTGTGCATGCAACCAATAAAAACTATTGTACAGTTTGTTGGTAATTTATTTCGAACATCTTCTTAAACAGGGCAGCATGGCAGCATAGTGGTTCTCCCTGTGCCTGCATGGGTTTGATCCAGGTACTCCCGCTTCCTCCCACCATCCAAAGACATCATGTTTGGGTTAAGTGGTAAATTGTCTAAATTGAGTGTGAGTGCAAGCGGTTGTTTTTCACCCCGCCCTCATCTAGAGTGAGCTGGGATTGGATTGGCTCCAGCACCTTGTGACCTGGGAAAACAGAAAAGTGGTAGAAGAGGGATGGATGGATGGACATCTTGTTAAACCTGGTGCAGTCTGCAGTCTTTTAATAAATCCTCTTTCATGAAGCTTATAATTGCTCACTCATGACTCACTCATCTTCTACCTCTTATCCATTTCTGGGTCGCGGGGTTTGCTGGAGCCAATCTTATTACACATTTGGTGAGGGTGGAGTACACTCTGGACAGGTCACCAGTCCATTGCAGGGGCATGAAGGTTATCATGCTCAGTTTTATTTTAAATTCTGTGTGGCTGTGAGAGTGACCTTCAGACAAGGAATAACTGATTTTTGTAACTCACTGTGCAGAGGAGAATATCAGACAGAAAAATACACCTGGCTTGTATTTGGGTTATCATGTATTTTTCTCCCTGGCCTAGCATGCACCCATTGTCACGGCTCAGATC
The DNA here is from genome assembly GCF_900963305.1 of Echeneis naucrates. NCBI lineage: Eukaryota > Metazoa > Chordata > Actinopteri > Carangiformes > Echeneidae > Echeneis > Echeneis naucrates. The sequence continues at coordinate 18,636,746 of NC_042521.1, forward strand.
TGGCCCATATACATCATGATTGTAAGATAACACTTTCACATCTGGACAGATGTGATGCATGTGTGGTGCACAGAAAATCTTTCAGTTGGATTAGAACTAAAAGACTCCAGATTTGGAAGTATATGGGGCAGCCGAAGTGTCAAGCCACCATGATGACACCCATTTGGTTTCTGAGCTGAGCAGAAGAGGAGTCACCTGTATGCGCAGGCTGTAAGAGCCCAACTGTAGAGATATATTTTTACACATTTTCTTTTACATCCACTTGAATAAAAACAAAACTTTTCCTTAAGAATAATTTTCCAGCACTCTTTCAAACCACAGATTTCCTGACATCAAGAATTTTTATCAACTTGATCAACTTTCTCTTTATTTATTCTGAATAGAAATATAAAATCATAAAAGCAGCACATCTTCCAACTGATAACAAAAAGCAAAATTCAGTGTCCTCAGTGTCCTCTCAGTGAGATCAATGTAAATTTCATAGCTTGCTGCTTTATAGAACTGTTGTACTGCCATGTTGCTGAAAAGAATGCTGGCACCCAAAGTCTGATAAGCATGCCCAGTCCCTCTGTCCTCTGTGGGTGCCAAACACTGGCTGACCTACACAGTTGTACTCAAATGTTCAAAGTTGGTCAAGCAGACCTAAAATGGGCAGCCAAATAACTGGACAGGACTTTTGGTGCCTCTTTCATAGCAAACACAATCAACCAGATGGCTGTGTGCAACGCACAGTCGTTCTCTGGCTTACATTAAGCTCATACTTTATAGTTCCCACTCTTATTACAGCATCTCTTCTTTTTCTGTTGCCGCTGTGTCTTTCTCCTTTTCATGATCATCGCATGGAGTTTCTGCAGACCTTCCTGCAATCCCTCACCAATGATGGCACAAGCAGGCTGAAGATGCCAAGGTGTGGCTGAGCTGAGCTCACCAAGTGCCAACAGGCTCTCTGTATCAGACAGACTGAGTGAATTCCTCAGGTCCTGCTTGTTAGCCACCACCAGAACTGGCACGCCCTGGTTCTCTGCCAGACGCGTGATCTTGTGTAGCTCCGTTTTTGCCTCCTCTATGCGGTCAGTATCAACCGAGTCCACAACAAACACAATGCCATCAGCACAGCGCGTGTAAGAACGCCACAGAGGCCGCAGCTTCTCCTGGCCCCCTACATCCCAGAAGTGGAAGGACACAGTCTGTCGGCTGCCTTTAACAGACACTTTGATCTTCTCTGTGTTAAAACCTTTAGTTGGGACGGTATTGACAAACTCATTGAAACGCAGGCGATATAGTACGGTGGTCTTGCCTGCAGAGTCGAGTCCTAGAATGACAATGTGAAGAGCCTGGAAGGAAGGGAGGCAGGGGAAGAGAGAATGATGATCTGATGATCCGTTCCCCATCTTCTTACACAGAGCAGGATACGTCACCAAATATTCACCACGCTGATCTATATCCCCTGGGCATGCTGCTCAAGCCTGATGGGGTCAAAACAGTATGCGTAATGAGTCAGAGCACACAAACAACCGTTAGCCTATTGCATTACAAAACACCGACAACTAACTATATCCCCAACTCCCTCTGGACCACAGAGCTTTGCATTATTCTGGCAGTATTAGACGAATCAGAAATAAAACAGCAAGGTGGATGTGGTCCATTTGCACATACAGAGCCACAAACAGCACCAGAGAATTCATACACTAATTTCTATTAACTTTGTGAATCAGTTAACAACAGGATGAAAGATTTCACTCCCACTGAAATTTTAGATTACACTGTTTATCCAGTCCTCTGAGACCGATCAGAGCGGGGCTATTTTAACAACACCCCTGCAGACTGACATGGAGATATAGCTTTAAAAAAGGTGTTGCTTGGCAACACTGACTGACTGTCTCTTACATGGAATGGATAAGGGCATATACAATTAAATCTGTAAATTATCAAATGCCTGTGCACCTAGAAGGCATCTGTAACAAACCACAAAGCCATATTGATAAATGCTAAATCTGCTATGAGTGGCTGGTATGCAAGGGATTTGTCTACAATAAAATCCTGACTTCTACAGTTGGTTAGCAGGCCCAACAGAGTTGTGGACTCTTTAGTGGATAAGTATTAGCTTCTGATTCAAGCCTGACAGGCTATTAACTGTCAGAATTCCTCACAGAAGTCTTGGATTTAAAATGTGGAGCCAGCATGTGTTCATGAAAATTATTTCATATGCTATTCAAATGTATTCAATCTGAACAGATCACATTAGTTTAAATGGCACAGACGTTTACATATAAGGGTCATTTTAGGTGATCGTATAATTGTCACATTCAGGGTAAATTGATTGTAGGTGTCTGATGACAGCAGTCATAGTCAACTTACCTTGACAAAATTGTGAGTCCATGAGGGTCAGTATCCACAGTTGGTCAGTCTCTGCTGGTGCTCCGCTCATATCCTCACATCAACTGAGACACCCAGCTGGAAGGACCCCCCCCCCCCCCCCCCCACACACACACACACCCCTCCACTCTACAGGAAAGTCAAGCTAAGCACTCTGCAGTAGCGTTTGAGCAAGTGCTTTTCAAAATAAAGCGCCAAAACAGTAGAATGTCCTGCCCTTTAGCAAATGGTTAAAATTCTTTTTTCCCCTTTCTCAAGTCATCAAACTCAATTGTGAAGGACGCCCTCAATAAATTGCTGTAAAAGGGTAATAAGGGACTATAAATCAATTCAAATAAAATCGACTAATCTAATTGGTTCAGAAAGAACAATGAGTAGTTTTTTTGTTTATATTTGTGGTTGTTCAAATTAGTGCCATTCCAAAACATGGGCCTACTGTAATTTCTGACGTTTTAGAAATCAAAAATAACAAAATAAATAAAATTGTAATTGTAAGGCACTTGAACAAATTTCTCTGGTTTCAGACGTTCTATTTTGGTAATACACCACTTCCTAATATACTATGGGTCGATCCCATGCTTTTATTATGAAAGGATTCGTTCAGTTTTCCGACTTTATTCAGCCCAACTATCAATGACTTGACTCGGATCCTTTTCGCCCTGTGATTGGCGGTGGACAACGCCTGCCGCGGTCGCGCGCACAGTCGAACGCGCACGAGTAGACGCTCACGCCCGTCACCTGTTTCCGTCACTCGGACAGAAACAACTTCTCAAAAACATGCTGGACAGATTGAGTACACGAGCGCTATTTTTTAGTTCGACCCTGTTTATGTCTTAGCCCGATTTATTTTCTAAGGAGAGCCGCTGCCTGTATGAATGTTGCTATTTATTCGAGACACAAGAGCTCCACAAAGCACATGCCTTAGAGTTAACTTGCTCTGAAAACCCTGGCTTTGCTTTAAATCTCAGCACAGGGTAGTTACGCTATTGAGTTGAATTTGCTCGATTGATTGAAAAAGCCCGTTTATGTGAGATTTCTCATCAGTCATTATTAATAATTCCTCATGGCCCAGCACAGAGTAAATGAACCTCAATAGCATTAGCTATAGAGTTCCATCCACCATTGCTATCCTGTGTATGTCTTCCTCTTCCGTCAAATCTTTGATTCCTCACTTGTCCTTGGGTTTTGAGAAAAACACAGTAAATGTGTCAAATGTCAAAATGTGAGGCCTGGTTTTTGGTGGCCTAAAAAGTGGCCAAAAAAGAATGGCCGTCTATTACACTTTTTGAGTGTAGTTTGACTCACAACTTCTTCCCCGTAGTTACAGCTACAGACTTAAATGATTCTTGTCTATTTGTCACAGTTTTCAGTCATTTATATCTTTCACACTGCTTGGGCAACACATGTTCACAAGTGTCATGCTTGATTTTCAATTTATAATGAGTGTGGCATGGAATGTTCAGAGGTAGAGTGATATTTAGTTTAGTTAGAGAGAACTGAGGTGAAAATTATTTGAAAAAAATATAAATCATAAATCATCCTCATGGCCACATAGTTTGAGCAGCCACACCATTTTTTCCAAAGTAACAGAGATTTTTGTCCTGTTTCAGACAAACTGTCTACTTTTAACAGTGAGTCAAACAGAATTTGATCTGTGAGCCTTTGGAAGACATGTCCACCATCTATTTCTCTAATTTGTTCCATTACAATTTCTGAGGAGAACATCAGAACTATCTCAGTTTTTTACATTGATGTATTGTTCACGTTTTAGGCTAGTCAGCTCTCTGATAGGAGTTACCATTTTGCCGTAAGTTACCCCAGTTTGAGGGCTTCAGCAGGCCAAAAATCAGCTGATTTTGGGCTCTTTGCCTCTGCTCTCAGGGTGTTGTCCTGACAACCATGGAGCTACAGGTGACAGCTGCAGGTGTGTGTGTGTGTGTGTGTGTGTGTGTGTGTGTGCTTGAGGTGCAGACTCCTCTGATATGAGTGCAGTTGATCAACTGCACACACACACACACACACATCACACTGATATACAATAAGAGACATACAAATACACACAGATACTGACACACAGACAGACAGGGTTAAGTCCATGTATATGTGTCAGTTTATCAACTGAAACACAGACAGACACACGCACATATATATATATATTTAGCTGAGCCAGTATGTTGTTTATTTAGTTTTTATTTGTATTAATTTTAATGAACATTCTCAAAACCTGTGTGTGATATTTGTTGTGTGTATAGGTTATATTGCTGAATATCTGTATGGTTCTGTTTCACCTGTAGCATGGCCGGGGGCTTAATTAACATGGCAGTACAACAGTTCTATAAAGCGTAACGTAATTGACGTCGGTGCAGACTCTCGGCAAAACTTGGGAAGCTATTGTCATGGCGAGACGTGCGTTCTGCTGCTGTTTGTCTTGTTTAAGCTAGCTTGTTTAAAATTAATTTGTCTTGGTTTAAAACATCCATTATTTGTGTTAAAAATTGCCTCATTTGCAAATTCTCTGACCCTAGTCAGGAGACAGAGAGAGACTGCTTCCCTGTGTGTCCGTATTGGCTTGCTCTGTGCTACTGTTTCATGGGTGCGTGATGGTTTTCAACCGTTATCTGTAATAGTTTTGTGTACTTATATGTAAAAGCTGCATTGGTTAATAGCCTGACAGAGGAAAGTGAGATCTTTATTGAATATTTATTTTTATTTTTCTACTGAAGAAATACCAAACTAGATGAGAGACATTTAGTATAAAAAAAAAGTTTTGTTGCAGAGTATTTCAGTTTTATCCACTGATTATTTTTGTTTTGATTTTATTGTTGCTTTCTTACAATTACTGCAAAATGCATAAATTTTCATTCTGCACACATTTTGTTTATGGCAGTAAATTTGAACAAGAAAAAAACTTGGGAAGCTGTTGTTATGGAGACAGAGAGAGACTCTGCTGCCCTGTGTACGTGTACAGACTTGCCCTGTGTTACTGTTTCATAGAATAAATGTGCAGATCTACCACTGATCTACCGGTGACTGCATCTGTCATCTTGTGGACGATCTTAAATCCACTACAAATACACACAGACAGATATTTAGAGACACACACGATGAGTGGCATACAAGAACAGACACACACAGGCAGACAAACACAAATTCAAAAAATTTAAATCAATATTGTTTGTATTCATTGTATTCATACATTACTGAGTGACAGACACAGCATTCCATCCCCCGGCAACAGCTCCCCAAGGCACTCTCAAAATTTCGGAGGAAATTCATTCATTCATTTTCTACTGCAAACGTCCCCAAAACATCCTCAAAATGTGTCAAATGTGTTACCTGTTGCAAATGTTCACAGAAAGAAGTTAAGGTCGCAGAATAGTATTGGTCTTGGTTAAATATTGATCTGATGAAATATTAAATTTGGGTTTCTTCCACATGTCCCCACTAACATGCACTTTTAATTTATACATACATAACCTACAAAATCAGATCAAAGTTGAACTGTAAAAAATACAGTTTAAAGTTTAACTCAAGAAGCAAGGTTTGAATTTTGAAAGGAGAAACCATGCTATACAGGTGTAACTTCAATATCCATCATATGAATGACTCTATCTTATTAATTCATGAAACAGAAGTCTGATTTGCTTTATGTCCTCCATGAGATTTTCTATCATTGATCTTGGACTGGAGCCCTTTAATTTTGATTCTTTATTATCTTTCCTTTTCAGATTTTATACAAGTATATTTACATTTTGCTACACATTTTTTTTACCTGACCAATATCTGAGCCTGGTTATTAATATAGTGTTGATTATGTATGCTTTGTATGCGAGAGATCGGGGTTCAATTTCCTCACATATACATGGACTTACCTCAGGCACAAGTGGTACTCTTGTGCAGGTCCCAAATCTGGATAAATGTGAGGGTTGTGTCAGGAAGGGCATCCAGAGTAAAACTGTAGCCAAACAATCATGACAGTCTCAGGAAGCTGACTTACTGTGGCGACCCCAAACAGGGAAAAGCCGAAAGAGGGAATAAAAAAAAAAAAAAAATCAAAAATCAAACAGTCACCGGCACACGATTTCTCTGTATTGAATGAATTACCTGTAATTGCCACACAGTGTCACTGCTAACATTTATTCATTCATTCATGCTCTACCGCATATCCGTTTCCAGGTCATGAAGGGTGCTGGAACCAATCCAAGCTCGCATTGGGTGAGGGAGGGGGTACACCCTGGACATCACAGAGACAGAGACCTAAAAGTGGCCATCACTTAAAAAATGTAAGAATTGAAGACTTGACACTAATGACTGAGACCACAGACCAATTAGGGAAAATGTATACTGAGCTAATTAATCAAGGGAGAAATAGGAACATTTTCATATAGATTTCATTTTCATCTTTACTCAGAAAGCAAGACTACAGAGGTAACTCAGAACAAGTAAGTGGTAGAAAACTAAACATTAAACGTTATCATCTTAAGAGAAAGGATTGGTTACAACACGGTAACTTGCTTGAGCTATATATGATTCTTGTTAAATTTCAGCGTTATTCACCCTGGCCATTTCCCCAGCGGGAAGCGCTAAAGAGCCTTACCATTGGTTTCCAGCCGTCATTAGCAAAAGAAGGAGCTGTGGTGTCTGGGCTGCAGCAGTGTTTCCAGTTTCAGTGAAAGCCGCTCTGCCATTGGCTGCATGAGTTGTGTTCGGTCGTGCAAGGACACAATTTGGCTGGAATGACATTTATGTGAGTTAGCTAAGTAATGCTGACTAGTTTGTTATCAACACAAACCTGCCCATAACGGCCTACCCTGTCTCCGCGGAGAAACGCCGCAGCTGGACACATTTCACTGGGTTTTTTTCCTGCCAGAAGGTAACTTTACAGGGACGTTAGACGAGCCGGCGGCTAGCTGCTCAGTACCTAGCCTAGCAAGCTAGCTGGTATGATTGGGTGTCATGATGGGTAGACAGCGCTAGCTAGCAGTATGGGCGGCAGTGTCAACGGTTAAGGGAAGATATGTCGACCCTATGTTCCAGCTATTTGTGGAGGCTATTGCGTTTTACACATGTAACCTAGCAGTCTTTAAAAGCAACCTAATGTGCAATTCAACGTTCTCAGTGCTTGACATTAAACACAAGCATAATGCGAACAGAGTGGCGTTTATCATCCCTTCTCTGCAATTTAGTTAAAACTATAATTGTTGTATTTAGTCTCTTTTCAGTTGCCTCAGGGGGATTACTTGCTCACAATGAATTGATTCAGTAATGGTGTGATGGCCAAAAATAACCTAGCTAATGATCAGAGGGCATTTAGTAACGCAATTTGTTATGTTTGCAGGACATTGTGAAGGGCAGGTCGTGTTTCCAGACATGAAAAAAGCGTCATGCCATCAGTAATGCCTATCGTGCTGAATACAAAGTACAAAGTCGAGTCTTGCATATTGAAGATCCTGTTCTTGCTCACAGGTTGTAAGGGCGCAGTCTTGTGAAACAGTTTATAGTCATGTTAGCGTCCAGCTTTACTGTCATTCTTTAGTCTCTGATTATAAACTTGTGGTCAGCTGTAGGTCATGTGCTCCCAACATTGGCTCAGAATTCCTCAGTCAGAAAAATCCATCAGTGTGTTAAACTAAATCTGGCTTGACCCATTTGTATTTACCACAGTGGCACTCTTTAATGTAAACAAGGAGCCAATATGAGTCTGCTATTATTTTGATCTCTTGAGGGGTGCACATATTAACTGTACGTTAAAGGATCAGATGACAGTGCTGTAAAAGCTGCTCCACAAAGTGACAAAACTCAGAGATTTATACCCCTCACCTCTACGGGGTCTTTAGTCTGTTTTTCATGTCTATTCATAGCCCAGCTTCAGTCTTGCAATTAAAAAAACACAAAGCTTAATTGTTGGGACCATGAGTATGAAGGCTCAACAGAAACATAAACACAGCAGAAATTACCTATGCCAATCGTAAAAATATGAATATGTAATGTTACATCTGAGACAATTTTATCCTCTGTCCCAATGAGGGCTGCAACTAAAGATGAATTTCCTCATTTAATTTCTCGATTAATTTTTCATCTGCAAAGTGTCAACAATAGTGAAAAATAAAACCCACCCAAAGTGAATTTGGTTTTGACCAGGCAATGAATAAACATTTCAAAGGAGTTTAATCACATATTGTAGAGAAAACCAGAAAGATTTTCACACTGTGGGTTGAAAATTTCTTGATGCCTGGGGGAAAACTCTAGGGTCCTAACTAACTAGCACTGCATTCTCTGCTCTTTCGTGTCAGGTTTGCCGTGGAGGAAAACTTGCTGCTGTAGCTGGAAGTATTTCAGAGCAACAAAGTCCTAAAGAGACGCTGTGTGCGTGTGTCCTTGAGACATCCTCTGTGCAGTGGGTGATGCTAAGCTTGTGACTGGGGTTGCCTCGGCCCCTATTGTGAATGGCTGTGAGTAGAGGGGGTGTTGCTTTCTGGGTGGGCTGTGTCCGTGGCCATGGCAGAAAGCAACCCATCACAAAACAGAGCTGGACTGGCTCTCAGGTAATCATCATTTTATATGTGATTTTGTGCTTAAGGTTCAACCAGCATACATATGGTCATGTTAGTGTGTTAGGGCTGCACAATACATTAAAATATGATGAAAATCACAACATGACCAATAAGAATATCAAAATCTCAGGAGCACAAATGTGTGAGGCACCCTGGCTGATGAATAATCTTCTCTAGTTAGAAAGGAAGATGTTTTTGTTCTTTTAACATTTTTTTTTTTTTTTTTTGTGAAAATCAAATGTAAAATGAGCCTTCTAATCAAAATTATGTCTGCAATAATAATATATTATTTTATGTATCATGATGAAAAAATGCCACTTTAAAGTACTGAGGCTTGCAAAACTTTAAGAAACAAAGGATGCACTCAAAACTCTGTCCTCTTCACACTTTTCAGGAGTTAGGAGAAAATAATTGTTCAACTTTTGAGCAACATGCAAAGTCATTGTTTAACGCCAGTTGTGATGGTTAGGAGCAGCAGATAAACATTTTATCAAATGTGGCAGCATGGCAGGTTGAGTGGTCAGTGCACATGCCATGTTTTCGCAACTTCCTGGATTTGATTCCAGCCCAGTACTTCTGCTTCAGCTCATTCCCATCACTCTCTCCCTATTTCCTGTCGGCCTTTCTGCCCCTTACAAATTGAAATGAAGACAAAATAACCCCCCAAAAATATTTCAATAAAAAAGGTTTGATCAAATATAACATCAGTGTTGAAACTGATTTTATAAGAGTAAGGCCACCTGTGTCCTTTTTACAACAATCTAAGCCAAACCTCTCCTGTACCTACAAGAGACTCAGAGTTTGAATTTATCTTTTAATCAGCATCAGTATCATGTTGGACAACGTCTGATTAATATGTGCGGATAAACGCAGTATGTCCACAGATATTCTTCTTACAAAAGTATACGTTCACAATCATTTGTCAGGTTCTATATTGTGCTTTCAGGCAGGTGATTGGTTGTGCATTCGTCAGACACGACCTTTGAACAGTGCATCATGGGCCCTGGCACCCCCAAACAGCCTGAGATATCAGAACATTAAGCAGCCGGTGCTGTCCCATCCATTCCACAAATCCAGCCAGCCTCAGAGAGGAGGAAACTTCGATGATTGGGAGGAGGCTCTTGGTATGTGTGTGCTGGTGCGGCAGGGTGAATCAGATGGCCTGCACACCCTGCTTGAGATCCCTCTCCTTGGGCACAATAAACTGGGAGAGTTCCTTGCCCTGGGGGCTCACAAGCCCTCTGAGTTCTCCTTTCATATAACCACTGTGGATGGCAGGAGAGAGGACGACATCAGCATGGACAACTTGAAGAGACATAGTGTTGATGCTGTGAAGAGAGAACATGGCTGTTTCAGAAGCCTGTTTGAAAAGGAGAGATGTCCTGCACCATTCATGTCTGGCTCGCACTTTTATTGTTTTCACTGCCCAGGCACTGAGCCGGTGCATGGCAACGGGCTGAAATCCAAGCAGGATACTGGACTGAAAAACAAGCATGAGCAGCTGCCTGTGGAGCTGCCTCTTCTCCGTCCTACCACTCTGTGTAGCCTTATAGAGAGAGCAGAAGGGGAGCACTCTGAAGGAGATGGCGAAGGAGAGCAGAAACTGGCTTCCATGTATGAAAGACTGAGGATAGAGGTAAGACTGCAACATCTGGGTGCCATAAAGTCTAGCTGTTACCAGCAGCAACATCACTTCTCTGTCTAACATAGGGTTCATGTTCAGTACCAACACACAGTGGCAATTTCCCATGTTAAATCCAAGAAAATAGACTCAGCATAAATACAAGATGCAGGCTTGGATTATGAGAGTGAAGCAATAGTAATCACCCTGTAAGTTTTGTGTTCTGTCAGATCTGTGTGAGATATGGCTGTAATGCATTCTGTGTCACTAGAGTTGAATTTACTGCTGCTCCGAAATAATGAAGGGAGAACCCACACATCCAGTAACATGAGGTGTACATGCAACCACAGTAGCAGGTGTCAACATTAATTTCTTCAAGTTTTTAATGTGTATTTATGGAAGGCAGGACTGGAGCCAATATGTTTTACTGCATCCGTTCTTTGAAAACAGAAGAAACCATATTTCGAGGAGAAGGTTGAACTATGGAGGAGCGAGGGCTGGATTGTACTGGCTCTGTACTCTATTATGATTGGGTGGTAATGTCTGTCAATCACAGTAACCACCACCCCTCCAATAAATCAAGTGAGAAATAGACATTTTCACACACACTTCAATACAGTCTGACTTCTTTTTACAACTAGTTGACTCTCCCCCTGATGGTCATTAGATAAAGTATGCATTTAAGACACTTTGGTGAAGCATTGGCTTCACTTTTTAGAGCCAGATTCTACATCCACTTTTGTAAACGGTTAGACTAAACAGATGACTCTGACAAAGAATCCATGTGTAGGACAAAAGGTTTCATCCTGCTATGTTGGAACACTAACTGTAGCAAGGCAGCAATGTGCTGGTGCATTACACTGCATACAATAATGAACAGTCCCTATTTAGTTTATAGGCTGTGGCCTGTGTGGAGTTTGTGGCTCTTGCCCACAGGGTTAATTTCAGACCTATAGTAAATGTTCTCTTGTATAGATAGCTTATGTTGGGTTTCTTTAGGTATGTAACAAATAATCAAATTCATATTTATGTGCCTTTCCACAGTGGGGAAATTCCATTGTTGCAGCAGCGAAGATGAAACAAAAAACACACTCTGCAAAATATTAAATGGTGTAATGTTTGGCACAAAAATAATTAATAATAAATTACATGAAAATAAAAAAAACAAGGCATAATCAATAGAAATTAAGGTAGAGAGTAAAAATGTGTAAACTGTCAAGTGCACAGGTTAGTTACGCTTATTATTATTATTATTATTATTATTATTATTGTTGTTGTTGTTGTTGTTGCATTGATTATAATATTTCTTAACATAGAGATTGGTTGTTTACCTTAGTAATGGTTATTTACTTTTGGATAGCATAATTTACTTGGAACAGTGCTGCTTGTACACTATAATGAGCTGCAGTACCATGACCTCAATTGCTTGAAGAGTGAAATTGTGTCAGATTTATATTAATCATAAGATAAATTTACCTTAAAGACAAATTGACGCAGAGACATTAGGGCTGGTCTATTTGTATTTTGGTTTTTTTATTTTTCTGAGAGAAATCGCATTTGATTTGTGATTTTTATTTATTTATTTTTTTGAGCTTTTTCAAGTGCTGGTGAAGGTTTGTTGTATTTCTTCTTAATGTGGCTCCCAGTTTTTATTGTAACGTCTGATCACTGAATAATACATTTGATGGAATCACAGTGCAACTCAGACTTGAGGAGGATTTTCCAAAGAGTAACCTAATCTGCTTCAGCGAGACATGGCTGCATAAGGACAGCACGGACATTGGGTTTGATGGATGTCAGGGTAGACTGTGATAAAGTGACATCCCACAAATCGGTTGAGGACTGTACTTCCTATTAGATGCTTCATGGGCCACTCAATTCAAAGTGCATGAGAGACTACATGCTGCTGTTGGGATCTTTTAAACCATTTTGTTTTTTTGTGGGAGTTTGGAAAAATCCAAGTACCACTTGTCTACAGGGACAAATAATAAAGAAGCTGCATACTTTATATTCAGATCAAACTGTCTTCATGTTGGGTGACATGAATACCTGTCAACTTGCACCTCCCAACTGGGCGTATGCACAGTTGGCTGAAGCCCCTTCTAATTGAGGAGCGTGGAGAACTGCTTACTTCATTGATTAGTATGTCTGTCTTACAAGCTGGAAAGCCAGGCTTTTACTCTGGGTCTGACTCACTGCATGCAGTACTTTCAACACTGCAGTCTTTTGAGATATGCTAATTGCAATTTAGCTTAAAAGTCAATTAATCTTGCTGCCCTAAATTAAATTTTGTATTTAAAAGGTCAAAGGTCAACTACTATGACTTATTAATGTCAGGCAGAAACAGCAGCTGTTGCTCAGTACAGAGTTAAAAGGTTTGATATAAAAACAATTTGCCACCTTCGGATAAAAGCTCTCATGTAGCCTATTGTCACGGTTTTGATGTATGTATGCCTGTTAAGTTTCATCTTGTTTGGGTCAGAGACTTTTCAGTTTTGTGACTAGTTTGCTGACAAAGTACAAGGACCTTGGGACTCTCAGAACGCTAAAGTCAGCTTGTTATTCAGCAGTTATAGAGGGTTAAGGGAAACCTAACTTCTTTCTGAATTTGTGAAATCTTTATTTTGTTTCACTCCAATATCAGACCAGGTCCAGTTCAAAAACCACTACACACTTAGGCCCTCTGGTCCATAGTTCAGTTTACCCAGGGCTTTGGTGTGTGGAGCACATTTATGGAGCAAAAGGACGATGTGATACTGGATCTTGAATTAAAGCAAAAGCAAAAGCAAAAACAGAATGTGATTTCTATCCCTCAAAATTACCACTAGGTGGACACAATGCACTACCAGTAGTTAGCAGTTGACCATCTGCTGCTGCTTGTCATAGTTTTAAAAACGATAGAGAGTGAGAGTTGTGTGCTATAGATAAATACTCTTCATTCTTTTGACAGGGCTTAAAGTATTCTGGGGCAGTGAACGATCTCCAGCTAGTGTTGCTGATTAAACAATAAATGAAATTGAACATAAAAAAAAAAACCAACTTGATACGGGATATTGTCAGGTTCAATCAGTCAATTGAGTAATAACGCAGGTTTCCCGCTCTACCGAATTGACATCACTAGCAAATCAGAAGAACTTGGTTGAGATCCAGCAGCCAATGATGAGGCATTCATAACAACTTGGGGGAAAAAAAATAGCTCTGAGTTGTCAAACTAGGAAATGACTGCTTCCAAAACAAACATAAATGGCTACTGCACATATTTAGTGTTCAGCAAACAGTCACAATATGTCAAACTTATTTTTTTCTCCTCCGGGTTAACAGGGGCTGAGGGGCTGTCGTGCTTGACACGCCTTTTCAATATTGTGTGGAAGTCTGGAACAATACCAAAGGAGTGGCAGACCGGGGTGGTGGTTACCTTGTTCAAAAAAGGGTACCAGAGGATGTGTGCCAATTACTGGGGCATCACACTCCTCAGCCTCCCTGGGAAAGTCTACTCCAAGGTGCTGGAAAGGAGGGCCCGGCCGATTGTCGAACCTCTGAAGAGGAGCAATGCGGATTCCGTCCTGGTCATGGAACAAAGGACCAGATCCTGGAGGGGCCCTGGGAGTATGCCTATCCAGTCTACATGTGTTTTGTGGACTTAGAGAAGGCGTATGACCGGGTTCCTCGGGATATGTTGTGGGAGGTGCTGTGGTAGTATGGGGTGAGGGGGGGCCTTGTTGAGGGCCATCCAATCTATGTATTCCCAAAGTGAGAGCTGTGTCCGAGTTCTCTGCAATAAGTCGGACTTGTTTCAGGTGGTGGTTGGCCTCCGCCAGGGCTGTGCTTTATCACCAATCCTGTTTGTGATTTTCATGGGCAGGATATCAAGGCGTATTTGGGGGGGAGGAGGATTGCAGTTCGGGGAGCTGCATCGCTGGTTTTTGCGGATGATGTGGTCTTATTGGCTCCATCAGTCTGTGACCTCCAGCTGTCACTGGACAAGTGTGAAGCGGCTGGGATGAGGATCAGGGCCTCTAAATTGGAGGCCATGGTTCTCAGCAGAAAACCGGTGGCATGCATACTCCGGGTAGGAAATTACCCCAGGTGAAAAAGTTAAGTATCTTGTTCACGAGTGAGGGTAAGATGGAGCATGAGATTGACCGGAGAATCGGTGCAGTAGGGGCGGTGTTGTGTTCGCGTTCACTGTTGTGATGAAGAGGGAGCTGAGCCAGAAGGCAAAAACCAAAGGCCAAAAACCTCCAAATGAACAGCCATAATTGATAAACATATAAACAAATAAAATATAAAAGTCAACAATAGTGCAAATCCTTTTGTCTTTAAATTCAAAATAAGTAATAATGTTCTTCCCTTCTATGTTGATTTTACATGTTGTTTTGCACAGTATATAGTTCTCAAGTTTTTTCCAAAATGTACTACTATATGAGCAACCATAGAACAAGTGAGTTACACTTTCACTTTCAGTTTTATGAAAGGTACACTTGTTATCAATGTCACAGAATCTTGAAATATATGTGTTAGATGGATATGTATTATTATATATTTTTTTTAATTTAATGCTCTGATTTTTTTTTTTTTTTGTAATACAAACTAAAAGGATCAAGCCATGCCTTGTGCCAATTAATATTTACAAATAGAGTATTACAAAAAAGGTTGCCTCATGGTGTTATTTTCCTAGCATTATAGAAACATTCTCTAATATGTTTATTAATGCATTTTTTTACTCAAGCTATATACACTCACCGGCCACTTTATTAGGTACACCATGCTAGTAACGGGTTGGACCCCTTTTTGCCTTCAGAACTGCCTCAATTCTTCGTGGCATAGATTCAACAAGGTGCTGGAAGCATTCCTCAGAGAGTTTGGTCCATATTGAAATGATGGCATCACACAGTTGCTGCAGATTTGTCGGCTGCACATCCATGATGCGAATCTCCCGTTCCACCACATCCCAAAGATGCTCTATTGGATTGAGATCTGGTGACTGTGGAGGCCATTTGAGTACAGTGAACTCATTGTCATGTTCAAGAAACCAGTCTGAGATGATTCCAGCTTTATGACGTGGCACATTATCCTGCTGAAAGTAGCCATCAGAAGTTGGGTACATTGTGGTCATAAAGGGATGGACATGGTCAGCAACAATACTCAGGTAGGCTGTGGCGTTGCAACGATGCTCAATTGGTGCCAAGAAAATGTTCCCCACACCATTACACCACCACCACCAGCCTGAACCGTTGATACAAGGCAGGATGGATCCATGCTTTCATGTTGTTGACGCCAAATTCTGACCCTACCATCCGAATGTCGCAGAAGAAATCGAGACTCATCAGATCAGGCAACGTTTTTCCAATCTTCTATTGTCCAATTTCCATGAGCTTGTGCAAATTGTAGCCTCAGTTTCCTGTTCTTAGCTGAAAGGAGTGGCACCCGGTGTGGTCTTCTGCTGCTGTAGCCCATCTGCCTCAAAGTTCGACGTACTGTGCGTTCAGAGATGCTCTTCTGCCTACCTTGGTTGTAACGGGTGGTTATTTGAGTCACTGTTGCCTTTCTATCAGCTCGAACCAGTCTGGCCATTCTCCTCTGACCTCTGGCATCAACAAGGCATTTCCGCCCACAGAACTGCCGCTCACTGGATATTTTTTCTTTTTCGGACCATTCTCTGTAAACCCTAGAGATGGTTGTGCGTGAAAATCCCAGTAGATCAGCAGTTTCTGAAATACTCAGACCAGCCCTTCTGGCACCAACAACCATGCCACGTTCAAAGTCACTCAAATCACCCTTCTTCCCCATACTGATGCTCGGTTTGAACTGCAGGAGATTGTCTTGACGATATCTACATGCCTAAATGCACTGAGTTGCCGCCATGTGATTGGCTGATTAGAAATTAAGTGTTAACAAGCAGTTGGACAGGTGTACCTAATAAAGTGGCCGGTGAGTGTATACCAGGGCATCAAGGGCATCAACAGTTGGATTATGCACATTCTGTTTTTTATAGCTTTTCATCAACTCTATCCATTGGGAATGCAGTTTATTACAAACTAAAGTCTTTGAATTTGATAGGGAATGCTCTTTCTGTTAGAAAATCTTTATAACTAAGCAGTTGCCCATTTGAGTTAAAGTTCTTGAATACATCGTCTGATGCACCTGAACACATCATCAAATCAAATCAAATCAAATCAGATTTATTTGTATAGCGCCAAATCATAACAAAGTTACATCAAGGCACTTTACATATAGAGCAGGTCTAGACCAAACTCTTTATAAATTTATTTAAAGAGACCCAACAGATCCCCCGATGAGCAAGCACTTGGCAACAGTGGCAAGGAAAAACTTCCTTTAAGAGGCAGAAACCTCGAGCAGAACCAGGCTCAGGGGGGGGGCGGCCATCTGCCTCGACCGGTTGGGTTGAGAGAGAGAGAGAGAGAGACAGGCAGGCAGGCAGGCATTGGAGGGGGGGGGGTGTAGGCAGGAACATGTTGTTGCATGAAGTTCATGGAGTTGAGCTGTAATACAGAATTCATGCTATATGGGACCAGCAGGTGTTGCAGGAACATGGGATGGAGATGAGTCACCACCTGCAGGATGAGGACAGGGAGAGAGAGGAGAGGAACTGGGAGAGACAGAGACTTTGGCAGAACATGGTTAGTAAATGCAGTATAAATGCTTAGAACTGGGTGAAACTGTTTTGTTTTTTTTTTTGTTTGTTTTTTTTTTTTTAAGAAGGATGGTTTTTATCAGCGCATGCAAGGAGGGAGTTAGAGAGAAAGAGGGAGAGAGGGTGACAGGGAGAGACAGAAAGCGAGAGAGAGAGAGAGAGAGAGAGAGAAGCTCAGTCCTTCCCCCAGCAGCCTAGGCCTATAGCAGCATACCTAAAGAGTAGAGGACTTTTTAACTGTACGCTCTGTCATACAGGAAAGTTTTAAGCCTGGTCTTGAAAGTTACTAATGAGTCCGCCCCCCGGACCGATGCTGGGAGTTGGTTCCATAGAAGAGGAGCCTGATAACTGAACGATCTGCCTCCAGATTTACTCTTGGAGACTCAGTGATGTAACCTGATCTCCTCAGATGTTTTGGGTCTCTCAACATCATACACCCTCCTTCAGGCAACCCCACCATGGTTAATCAGACCGTGCTGTGTGTTCAAGTAGCATTTGCTTGTCCCAATGGACCTTCTCTCCGGATCCAGAGCCATCTCGATGCTTTCTTGGCTGCCTCTGTGATGCTTTTGATGGCTCTGGTCCTTGCTCCTCCTGTGATGCCCAGTACACCGAGGTGTCTGTGGAGTGATTGTCCCATGAATCCTCTGCAGCCTACTTCGATGGGCATGCACTTAGCATGCACTTAGCCTTCCAGCCCTGCTCTCGACAGCTGATGACCAGATGTTCGTATTTGGTCCTTTTCCTTTCATGAGCCTCCCCCAAGTGTTCTTCCCATGGCACCGTCAGCTCCATGATGAGGATGTTCCTGGTAGCCTCGGAGACCAGAAGTGTATAAATAGCGATTTGCTCCTTTTAGTGATACATTCATTGTTCCAAATAGAAGACTTATGTGGAGAAAAGTTGTGAGTAACGTAGTTTCCATTGTTTCATGTTGGCCAAACAACAGACAAAGGACTTAGAAGATGTGGATAGAAAGGAGGTCAGAGACAGCGAGCCTTTTGGTTATTTATTTCATATTTTGTATTTAGAATCAGAAAACTATAGTTTACTGTTGCCCTGTAACTATTTACAAATTGTTTTTGTATAAATTGTCCTTTACTGAATCAAATGATTGCTAATTGAATAATTCCTCAATTACATTTAACATTACCATCTTTCATTTCTGAATAAGCCCTGTTTTGAGCCTATCTGTATTTTGACAGGGTGAAGATCTGATTTGAACTGATTGTGGAGTTGTTGTTGCAGGTTGCATTGGACTTTAGTTGCATCTATTATATACTGAGTAGAGGATTTTTTTACCTGCTTTGCAGCTTCCAAATTTCTTTGGGAAGGGACACGATTACAGCATGTACTCAAGGGATGTGGAATTCATCAACGGCCTCCTGAACACTAAGACCAGGTGAATGTGCTCCATCTTTGTTGCTAACTACAGGTATGCACTCTCTGATTGTGTTGCCTTTTGTATGACTATTGCTGTGTGTTGGTGCAGAGGCCGGGTGCTGTACCAGCTCACTTTGTACCTGTGGCGCCTGCTGTTTCTCTGCTACTATGTCGATGTTCGGCTTGAGGTACTGAAACTTACCAAGCATATGGAGGACAAGACCATCAAGGCTCGCTGGAGGATCAGGGGCCTTCCCTTCTACACGTTGCTGCTGCGCTTCTATCGCAAAGACAAGTCTCATATGTACAGGTAAAACACACCACAGACTAGAGCTGTGGCTAGGGCTGTTCTTTTTAGTGAAATATGCATCAAACAGACCAGTGGGATTTGAAATGTTTATTATTTAACTTTATCCACGTGTTGTCTTTCAAAGGTCACTTGATGCTTTCTCTACATTTTACATTGGAAAGAATGGACTCATTCACTGTCATAAAGTTGAAAAGGTAAGAAGCCCAACCCCATGATACACCTGACGACACACATTTACAATACTTTATGAAACTATTATAGGACCTTCAGTCAGAACATTACAATGGTACCCATGGGCTCAGGAACACTTAATTTCCAATGGCTTGCACCGAGCCACAATGGCCATTTGGTGAGCTTCAAAATAACTTTTAAAACACACAATTGCTGATCAAATTATTTTGTGCATTTTCTGTCTGGAGAAAAAATGCAAACCTATTAACAATGGAAAGGTGTTGATTGGGCTTTACTTGTGGCTTCACCTGCAATTAAACAACCTTGGTATACTGGCAGATTTTTGGTGAAAAGGCTTGCCATCTGTGTTTCTGGCTCTCACAGATCTGTAACTTCTTTAAGAAATGCTTCTGTCCTCCATTCGTTACCTGTATTAATGGCACCTGTTTGAACTTGTTAACTGTATAAAAGACACCTGTCCACAGCCTCAAACAGTCAGACTGCAAACTCAACCATGGCCAAGACCAAAGATCTATCGAAGGACACCAGGAAGAAAATTGTAGACCTGCATCAGGCTGGGAAGAGTGAATCTACCCTAGGCAAGCAGGTTGGTGTGAATGAATCAACTGTGGGAGCAATTGTAAGAAAATGGAAGCCATACAAGACCATTGATAATCTCTCTCGTTCTGGGCCCCCACGCAAGATCTCATCCTGTGGGGTCAAAATGATCATGAAAACGTTGAACAACACGGAGGGACCTGATGAATGACCTGCATAGAGCTAGCACCAAAGAAACAAAGGCCACCATCAGTGACACACTACGCAGAGAGGGGCTCAAATCCTTCAGTGCCAGGCGTGTTCCCCTACTTAAGCCAGTACATTTCCAGACCTGTCTGAAATTTGCCAGAGAGCATATGGATGATCTAGAAGAGGATTGGGAGAATATCGTGGTCAGATGAAACCAAAATAGAACTTTTTGGTAAAAACTCAATGCGTCGTGTTTGGAGGAAGAAGAATGCTGAGTTGCATCCCAAGAACACCATACCTACTGTGAAGCATGGGGGTGGAAACATCATACTTTGGGGCTGTTTTTCTGCAAAGGGGACAGGACGTCTGAGCTGTGTTAAGGGAAGAATGAATGGGGCCATGTATCGTGAGATTTTAATCAAAAACCACCGTCCATCAAGGAGAGTATTGAAGATGGGACGTGGCTGGGTCTTCCAGCATGACAATGATCCCAAACACACGGCTCGGGCAACAGAGTGGCTCTGTAAAAAGCATTTCAAGGTCCTGTAGTGGCGTAGCCAGTCTCCAGACCTCAACCCCATAGAAAATTTGTGGAGGGAGTTGAAAGTCTGTGTTGCCCAGCGACAGCCCCAAAACATCACTGTTCTAGAGGAGATCTGTATGGAGGAATGGGCCAAAAGTATTGAGTTGAACTTTTGTTATTGACCGAATACTTATTTTCCACCATAATTTACAAATAAATTATTTAAAAGTCCTACAATGTGATTTCCTGGATTATTATTTTTTTATTTTTATTTTTTTCTCATTTTGTCTCATAGTTGAAGTGCACCTATGATGAAAATTATACACCTCACCTATCTAAGTAGGAGAACTTGCACAATCAGTGGCTTACTAAATACTTTTTTGCCCCACTGTATATGCCGCTATATTTTGGTAAAGGGTAAGATCATATTCTCCATAAATCAACAAGGTCCAGCAAAAATCACATCACCTTTTGAAAAACACATTGAAAATGGAAACATGATTATTCCATCTGGGATCAAAATAGCTGCCAACATAATTTTGTATAACATGGAACCCTACCCATGACCATGATGATTCAGTGCAGCTTTTCTAAGTGGTTGTAATTACAAATCATACATTTTCGTTAAGTTAATCTCTTCATACTTCAGAGAGACTGGCTATGATTTACAATTTAGTTTAATTCATTGATTAATATTTGCCTCTGGCAATGCTGTTGTACTGGTCATTCACAGTGCCCCCCCTTTTATTTTAACACAACTATTGTTACTTAATATTAGAGCTTCGTGTCTGACTTTTGTCTCTCTTTGTTACTATAGGTGATGCCCACTCAGATCCCTTTCCTGCCTAGAGTGACCTCCCTCCTGGCAGGAGCTTTGGTGGCTCTGGGGGTGCAAGAGCATCGACCTGCACTCAACCTGCTGCCCCTCCTCCTGTCCACGCTTCGTCAAAGCAGAAATTGACTGCTGGCAGTGCTACGGCCAATCAGCAGCCTCTCTGAGGTCCTTGTGACTCTAAAAAGCTTGGTTCACTGTCATCATAGGAATGTTAGCATGAAAGCTTCATTTTATTTCCATCTGGTGTGAGGTTTTTTGTTTGTTTTGTTTTTTTTAATCAAATACAGACTTAAGTCCTCACTCTGCTTTTCCTTCACCTGAGTGTAGTTTATCTGAGCACAGGCTCCATGTGTCACTGAAACATTAAACACATTAAAACAAAGATCAAAGAGTATCATCTGGCTCCATTTGAGGTCACACTCCAGTGCAGCGCAAAAGTCAATGCGACACATTGACCAGCTGCAAAACCTGCAGCTCCAAATGAAGTCTCTTCGTGCTTCTTCCTCCATGAAGAAGCTCAGCATGTTGAGAAGTATGATAATCTATTTGCAAGAGTAATAATTTAAGTTATGTCTGTGTCCAAGGACATAAAGAGTAGAGTACTTTTCACCCTGGGTCTTAATGTGACATTGTCCGTGCTCATGTTACCGTTGCTCAGAACCAGTGTGACGTCATCTGGTGGTTTGTGGCCTTGTTTGGCTTCATTTTTCAGATGCAGAGTCTTTGTCCTCTGTGACAGTTTGAACAGAGCAAAGCTTCAATAGGGTGAATTGTAATTTTCACAGATGTTTCATAGATTTCCATAACTAAAGCTGTAATTTCTTCCTCTAACCTGGTGCATTATTACAAATAGAGTGGGGAGAAGTATTTGATACACTGTCATTTTTAATCATAGGTACTCTTCAACTGTGAGTGACGGAATCTAAAACAAAAATCCAGAAAATCACATTGTTTTTAAGTAATTTGTATTTTATTGCATGACATCAGTATTTGAATATTTGGTCCAGAAAACTTTGTCTGCAATTACAGACAGACATTTCCTGTAGTTCTTCACCAGTTTTGCACACACTGCAGCAGGGATTTTGGCCCACTCCTCCATACAAATCTTCTCCAGATCCTTCAGGTTTCAGGGCTGTCGCTGGGCAATACGGACTTTCAGCTCCCTCCAAAGATTTTCTATTGGGTTCAGGTCTGGAGACTGGCTAGACCACTCCAGGACCTTGGGATGCTTCTTACGGAGCCACTCCTTAGTTGCCCTGGCTGTGTGTTTTGGTTCATTGTCATGCTGGAAGATTCAGCCACGACCCATCTTCAATGCTCTTACTGAGGGAAGGAAGTTGTTGGCCAAGATCTCACGATACATGGCCCCATCCATCCTCCCCTCAATATGGTGCAGTCATTCTGTCCCCTTTGCAGAAAAGCATCCCCAAAGATGCTTCATGGTTGGGATGGTGTTCTGCTTATCCTTCTTCCTCCAACCACTACTGAGTAGAGTTTAGACCAAAAAGCTCTACTTTTGTCTCATCAGACCACTTGACCTTCTCCCATTCCTCCTCTGGATCTTCGAGATCAGTGCCTCTCAAAGTGTGGGCATGACCCACTGGTGGAGGATGGAGATTTGACAGGTGGGGCCTGATTGAGCATTAGGAGACCGGGAGAAAGATGTAAATGTAAAGTGCAAAAACAATGATTGACATTGGGATGTTAATTGCAGCGGGCCAATATTTGTAGCAGGACAACAAGTTAGTAGGTAACCGTGAGCAACATGAATAAATTTGTGACGTGGACCATAAAAGAGACAGCACCATCACATACACACAAGACAGACGGGCCTAGTCAACCAAAAATCCAACTGAAAAGAAAATATGATGAGAGCTATCTTGGTCTAGGATTCACAGCTGCAGTTCAATAAAATTAAATGCCATTTGTCAAAAATTTTGTTGGGGCGACGGGGGTCAAGTGGGGGTTGAAAATCCGCAGTGGTTCAAAGTGAGGAATGATGAAAAAAAGTACCACTGATCTAGATGGTCATTGGCAAACTTCAGACAGGCCTGGACATGCGCTGGCTTGAGCAGGGGGACCTTGCATGCATTGCAGGATTTTAATCCATGACGGTGTAGTGTGTTACTAATGGTTTTCTTTGAGACTGTGGTCCCAGCTCTCTCTTCAGGTGATTGACCAGGTCCTGCTGTGTAGTTCGGGGCTGAGCCCTCACCTTCCTCATGATCATTGATGCCCCATGAGGTGAGATCTTGCATGGAGCCCCAGACGGAGGGAGATTGACCGTCATCTTGAACTCTTTCCATTTTCTAATAATTGTGCCAGCAGTTGTTGCCTTCTCACGAAGCTGCTTGCCTATTGTCCTGTAGCCCATCCCAGCCTTGTGCAGGTCTACAATTTTATCCCTTATGTCCTTACACAGCTCTCTGGTCTTGGCCAATGTGGAGAGATTGGAGTTTGTTTGATTGAGTGTGTGGACAGGTGTCTCTTATACAGGTAACAAGTTCAAACAGGTGCAGTTAATACAGGCAATGAGTGGCGAACAGGAGGGCTTCTTAAAGAAGAACTAACAGGTCTGTGAGAGCCGGAATTCTTACTGATTGCTAGGTGATCAAATACTGATGTCATGCAGTAAAATGCAAATTAATTACTTAAAAAATCATACAATGTGACTTTTTTTTTTTTGGGCTTTTTGTTTTAGATTCTGTCACTCACAGCTGAAGAGTACCTATGATAAAAATTACAGACTTCTACATGCTTTGCAAGTGGGAAAACCTGCAAAATTGGCAGTGTATCAAATACATACTCTCCACTGTATGTACATTTCTGTCACCATGAGACTGGTCACAGATTCACAGTTCCACAACAAGCGAGAAAAGATATATTAAGAGATGTATGTCTTTAGGTGTTGAATTTTGTAAGTTTTGAAATCAGTATCAGATCATTGTTTGAAATTTGATCATCCTAGCCCCGAAAATATATTGAGACGTTTGTCTAGTCTAAAAATTCCTAGATCAGCTATTCATTTGTGCTCCCTTTGATGCATCATGGAGAGCTGCATGCTAGAACTTCCCTCTGATCTATGAAGGTATCAAACCTTTGATGCCAGGGGAACCAGCTGTGCAACTGACAACTGACCAGCTACAACATGTTAAACAGCTGCAGAGATGTTCATGTCTTTTGAACGCTAAACTAACCACATCCTGGTTCCAACTTCATAAATGGCACCGGATCAATATCTATTCTCATCTCACTGTTGAATAATTAATTATAATGCCATTAAATTATCAGTATCACAGTGTCCTCATGTGGAGGGGATGTGTCTGACCTCTGATGATATCATAAACATCTTGATCTATGAATACATCACAAAGGAATTGCTGGTTTGAGAATTAGCTCAAAGTTTGCCCTGACTTTCCGGGCCTGTTTCCTGGGTTCTGCCTGGGTTTGGGTCTGAGTTTGGGTCCTGTATGCAGCAGTCCCACCACACATGTGGTACAATTTAACACAATGGGACACAGACTCAAAGCCAGCTGGTCCTCTCAGCACACAGTAATAGATGAAGGTTTAATTCGAGATACTGAAGTACTTGATGCATGTGTTGTTGCAGTGCTGGGAGTTGATGTTTGTAGAGGCAATTTTAGTTAAACCCATTGTCTAAATCACAGGTGATGAGTGTGATGAAAGCGTTGGTTAACTATATTTCAGAGGGACAGACACTGATGAAACTCAGATTGCTGATGTTCATATCTGTCACAAAGATACTGTACATATGATATGCTCTTAAATCACAAACAACTGAAAAAAGAACAATTAATTAAACCAGGTAGTTCAGTTATTCCAAATGTAGCTGACTGTAGGTTTGGAGCGGTCCATAGGGATTGCGCTTCCTCCTTACTGCAGCCTTCTGATGCCTTCATTGTTGTCTGTGGTCTAGCAGGAATGAGTCTTCCAGGGAGACATTGTTCTCAGTTGTCCACACACAGAGTGACAGAAGTGTGAAGAGAACAGAACTGAGCCCCCACGACTGCATTTTTGTTTAAATATCTTCTCTTCTTCTACACTTTAAACTTAAAACTCATCTCTTCGAACTTGTAATTTAAAGTTGCTGCTGCGTTGACTGGTTGATATGGTTGTCCTGCTCAGGTCAGGACTGTAATGGGGTCATTCTGGTGTTTTCTGTGTGACTGAAGTTGTTTGTCGTGTGTTTGGTTCCACCTCTTGAGACAGAGGATGGGAAGTTTTATCGCAGCTTTTCTTGGTACAGCTTTTAATGCTAACAAAAAATAAATAAATAAACATATATATATATATATATATATATATATATATATATATATATATATATATATATCCATTAAATCCTTCATATAGCTTCACCAGTCATTTTGTTTGAACAGACCAGCTCAACACCATCAATGTCTTTGTGGAAGTGTAATATTAGCCCTGTTTGTCTTTGTGTCTCACCTGCTCTTACAGGGTATTCTTAGTCATATGTGAAATTTCTGCAACACTTTTCTTTTGTCTACTCAGTGGACAGTTTAAGCCACATTTCCCTTATCGATCAGGTGTCTGTCACACCTTTAGGTTCTTTGTCATCCCACACAATGGGTAGGATTTTTATTTATTTATTTTCAAAACAAAAACATTAAAATCAGGGTTAGGGTTACCCTAGCCCTAATCCATCAGCCTCTCATGTGAGGCAACCTGTACAAAGTGCTTCCTGCCATCAGTGAACCTACTGAGGAACAGTTTCTGAACTGGTTAGGGTTGTGAAGTTGTGCCTAAATGAGTGGCTGTAAATACTCCTAGTGGGGACCTAAACCATCTGTGGTGACTTTACTGTAAAGTTTGACACAGCAGTCTTTTTTGGCAAAGCAAGCTGTAACAGTAGCTGTGGTGTATCAGGGGTTCAACCTGCTCTGGTGTGTATTTATCAGTCATGACTCGTCAACTCTGTATTGCTTAGTTCCTGCAATAACGTCTGTATGAATCCTGGTTGTGTGAATAAACAATCTAATGATTTACAGTTACGAGTGTTCCTGTTGTCTTGTGTCTTTGCACAGCGATGGTGATGGAGACCATTTTGGTCCAGGAAGGATGTTTCTGAAATGTGAAAAACTCACTCTACATTCCCCTGTGCATATTCACAGCTCCAGGGGATGAACGTTTTCTTGAGCACTTCTCTTTTTACCTTCTAACTCAATCTGTATACTGTGATTTAATCACATCATTGGCAACAAGTGAGAGCAGATGTGTGTAAACTATTACACCTGTGGTCACTATCATGCCTCAGAGTCAGTTATGTTATTATGAGACATGAAAGCTGGATCTAATGGAGTTAAGTATTTTGCTGAATTCAGAACAGCTGCAATGTCACTGTGGTCTGTTCTCTGGCTTGACATGCGCTGGGCAGGAAGCATGCAGGAAGCAGTGATACATTGGGATCACTTGGATTTGAGTTTGAACCGATGTTTAAATGCACTCCATCCTACCTTCATACCTGCACTTCACAAGTGGCAGTTCTTTTTTTAGTTCGTTTCTGCAGTACTCTGTGCAGATTCATATGCCTTTGAATAAAACCAATGTTTCTCTGATTAATACTGTTTTTAACAGACTTGAAGCTCATGGCTTGTTATTTGGACATTGATTTCCAGGAAATAACAGAATCCTCGCAGAGAGTAATGTAGGCAGACAACAATTCTGTCAGCTCACCTAAATTTCTGCAATTGTCTTTGAACCGGATCATAGTTGGTACAGCAAAAACAGTCCTGTAGGCAGTAGATCCCTTCGTGGAAGTGGATATTTTCCCACAGTGTCTGAAAATCACTGCACAATGTTTGCCATCATTGATTGTAGGACATTTTATATTGGCAATCTAACACTAAACTAATATTGGAAATGGCACTGCATGCTAGTTTAGCTAGCTAAAGTGAGAAACTATATGCTGTTTATGTACAATTACTTTGCTAAGCTGTAAGGGCTCATGTTAGAAATTATATGTAATAGGTTATCACGCCACGTCTGGTGGAAGAAACTCTAAAGCTGAGTGTTTGTAAATAATGCCGTGAAAGCTGATCTGATGTTGATTTATTTCAGTGACTTTAACAAAGTCCAACCACACACACACACACACGACCTGTCATGCTACAGCAGGAGGGTGCACACAGATGACGTCAATGTTGAGGATATATTTATGGAATCGTCCGTAATGTTTGCTGTGATTTTTTTTTTTTTCCCCAAATACACAACGCTAAAAGATAAAAACCTGACGTCATAGCAACAGCACTGGTAACCCGACTGACACTGACATAGTTCTATGAATCACTCCAACTCACTATGTACAGTTTTCCGTATAATGCAAACTGGGGTAGCACTGTCCAGCATGACAGAGCATCAGGATCTCTCTACTCCCTTTACTCCTCATTCTTCCCTTTATACTATTTATTGTTGCATTTGTACAACTTCTTCTTTATAACCTTTAAATTACAATTATTATTATTATTATTATTGCAGCAGTGTCTTGTAAAATTGCAGCTCGACTCCCATAGTATACAATTATACCTGTGTTTTGTTTTGTTTTTTTTCTGTACATTAGGGTTTGCCTCTGGTCCTGGTGTTGGTATGTGTCTGGATCAGTGATGCTCAGACTATCACAGAAGAGGATTAGTTGCTTCATGGTTCCAGTCCTCTTCTGCACCCAGATTTAAAGTTCAGTGTTTATGATGGTGACATTTCACTACTTGACTCAGATGATTACTTTCGAAGAGGTATCAAGAGAACAGAGGGAGCTCACTGGGTCTCCATGTGCCATGGAGGGGCCATAGTCAGTCTGCAGGTGTTTCCATTCTAACCAGACTACAGTAGAAGAGGAGGAAGCTTCAGCAGCTGTCATCCTTTCAGGCCTGGACTATGATGGGATATTATCACACTACATGTACCAGAGTTCCATGCTGCAAGCAGCTGCCCTGGGCCAGGCCTCACTCTTCTAGTCTGGATTTGTCCTTGCTCCTCTGTGGCACATGGCTGTGGAATATTAGGAGTCCTCTAAAGAGAATGCTCGGCGTGTGTTGGGGAACCTCTGGGCACTGTAGTCCGGGTCGTCTCGCACTCGCTCCTTAATGTCGCTCTTCACCTGACAAGTCAGAGACACAGCAGGTTATTACAACATCCTGACTTCTCACTGGACTTCTTTCATGTCACTGCTGATGTGACGCAGGTCTGGAGTCACTGCAGCAAGCCTTTCATGCACATGGCCATTCAATAGCTGAGATGAAGACAGATTAATGAAGATTTCCAAGGAGACCTATTCTGTCCTGACAGGAAACAATCTTCTTAGGGTTTGGAAGTGAGATCCAGGACAACAGGTATAAAGACCTTAGTAGCATTCCCAAATAGCAATCTCCCTCTCTCTGAACGATGAGGGAAAGGAAATCTTAGTTAAGACAATCATTTGTTGTTGCTACATA
This sequence comes from Echeneis naucrates, assembly GCF_900963305.1. Lineage (NCBI taxonomy): Eukaryota > Metazoa > Chordata > Actinopteri > Carangiformes > Echeneidae > Echeneis > Echeneis naucrates. The sequence continues at coordinate 18,665,390 of NC_042521.1, forward strand.
AAACCTCTCTTTTACTCTGCTCTCAGACTTGTGAACCAATCTTTTTTAAAAGCCAAATCAGTCAAAATCTGGACAGGAGGGTCCTGTCTTCATTATGAATGAGACATTTTATTCAATTAGAAACTTTAGAAGTCAGTTTTGGTTTTAAAGCTTGTGTGCAGTTCTCAGCATCACTATATCTGAGTGGAGATCAACATTACTTTTTCCTGACTCAGCTGAATCTGTCCTACCTGTTTGGTGTAAGCTTCCTGCAGCTCTGGCTTCTCCAGCTCCCCCTGCAGGCTGTTTGAGGGGGTGACAGGCAGAACTCCAGCAGTCCGAGCAGCTCGGCTCACAGCATCTGACAGAGACAAATGTGGTCCCTCACACTGTGTGGTCTGAGGAGGGAAACAGGACATTTCTCGATACATGCTTACATAGACAGTTCTAGGATGAAGGCAGCCTAGGTCAGCACAAACTTTTGTTTGTCTATTCTGTCTTATTAGCAGCACTGTGTTAAACCAAGTTGCCTTTCACACTTTCACAGCAACCAAGCAACCAAAGAACATCTCATCTCCCCCTCCTGCTGCTCAAATAGTGGAGCACTGCCAGGGACTTTAGCTCTACCACAGACACTGATTCTTACCATATGCTGTCCGTACAGTTGTACCGTGTATACCAAGCACCTGGGTTTTTTTTTAACTGCTGTTTAGCTTCGGACTTTTCCTCTGCAGGGGTAAAAATTATCTGGAATAACTGCAACTCTGACAGAATGAGACTGTCACTCACCTTCCTTCTCTTGGCAGGCATCCCGTGCATATAGGCATCAGACAGTGGTGGCTGGGCTTTGATCTTCCTCTGAGACAGCATGTCACGTCTGATGATGGGAACCCATTCCTACCCGACATCATAATGGTGGAGTTAGAGCCATCCATCCCACTGACAGCACTTTACAGCAGAATCAGATATGAACACTAAGAGCAGCTTTTAAAGACCCTCGCGCCTTACAGGTGGAACAGTTGCTGCCCATGGCTCCACCTCAGGTGCTGTTCCCTCTGGACCTATTGGGGCCCGGGAAGGACATTGCGCCTCCCCCGATGAGGCAGTGCCATCTCCAGGAGACACTTCCCTCTCTACACCATCAGCTGATGGAGCCATGGCCTTCTCTGCTGTAATGGCTGCAGTGGGAGACTGACTCTGAAGGGGGATGGAGACAAACGTGTCATCAGACTTATCTTTGTTTAGGCAACAATATTCAATAATTTTCATCTTCTTTTTCCTGGCTTCTCTCCACTGGCTCGCAATTGTCTTCAGGTAGATATTTAGGTTGGTGTAACATCAAATCAAATCAAATCAGATTTATTTGTATACACCAAATTATAACAAAGTTACATCAAGGCACTTTACATACGGAGCAGGTCTAGACCAAACTCTTTAAAAAACTTTTAAAAAGACCCAACAGATCCCCCGATGAACAAGCACTTGGCGACAGTGGCAAGGAAAAACTTCCTTTAAGAGGCAGAAACCTCGAGCAGAACCAGGCTCAGGGCGGCGGCCATCTGCCTCGACCGATTGGGTTGAGAGTGAGAGAGAGAGAGAGAGAGAGAGATAAGCATTGGGTGGAGGGTATAGGCAGGAACATGTTGCTGTATGAAGTTCATGGAGCTGTAGTACAGAATTCATGAAATAGCACCTGCAGGATGAGGACAGGGAGAGGAGAGGAGAGGAACTGGGGGAGACAGAGACTTTGGCAGAACATGGTTAGTAAATGCAGTATAAATGCTTAGAACTGGGTGAAACTGTGTTTTTTAAGAAGGATGGTTCTTATCAGCCCCCTTGCATGGGCTGATAGGGGAGGAAGGGAGGAAAGGAGAGCGAGCGAGAGGGAAGGAAAGAAAAAGAGGGAGAAGGGGAGCAGCGTTCTGAATCAACTGAAGGCCTTTTAGAGATTTGTTTGGACATCCAGATAGGAATGAGTTACAGTAGTCCAGCCTAGAAGTTACAAATGCATGGACTAGTTTTTCTGCATCATCCTGAGACAGGATGTTTCTGGTTTTCCTAATGTTTCTCAGGTGGAAGAAAGCTGCCCGACTAACTTGTTTTATGTGAGAGACAAAAGTCTGCATAGCAGTGGAAGTTGATGCTGTGTTTCCTGATAATGTTGCCTAGAGAAAGCAGATAAAGCGTAAAGAGGATTGGTCCAAATACCGAACCCAGTGGGACTCCATGACTGACTACAGTACATGAGGAGGAGCTGTTGTTAACATGAACAAACTGATGTCTATCTGATAAATAGGATTTGAACCACCTTAGTGCAGTTCCTTTAATTCTAATTTCATGTTCCAGTCTCTGTAGTAAAATATTATGATCTATGGTGTCGAATGCAGCACTGAGATCTAGAAGGAGAAGTATGGAGGCTGATCCATTGTCTGAAGCCATTAGAATGTTATTGGAGACTTTAACCAGTGCTGTTTCTGTGCTATGATGGGCTCTAAATCCTGACTGAAACTCTTCAAACAAACTGTTCCCATCCAGATGGCCGTGTAGTTGTTTTGCTACAGCTTTCTCATTGATTTTAGAAATAAATGGAAGGTTCGATATGGGTCTATAGTTTGCCAAAACATCTGGATCAAGATTAGGCTTTTTAAGTTGGGGTTTGATGACGGCGGTCTTAAGTGCCTGAGGTGCATAACCCAGAAATAAAGTCAGATTAATCAAGGGAGATCACCTTTCCAGTCTGAGTGGGAAAGACTAAGAGTGAGGCTTTCAAAAGACCTGCAGCCAGATTTTGGTCTGGGGTTGATTAATAGGCTTGATTGAAATATTGCAGCTATTTGTGACTTCCGACTGGCGAAGTTGGGTGTAGTTACTGCCGATGTGAATAACAATATTAGCATATTTACGTTTACGCTTAGCCAGCAGTTTCAGATAAGACTGGATGTCGCCTGTTCTGGCCTCCGGGATACACTTCACTATGGCCGCCAGTGTCGCTAACTTCACGTTCCTCAGAATAGAATCACCAATCACTAGAGTCGGCTTTTCAGCGGGTGTGTCGCTGAGAGGGGAGAACCTGTTGGAAACGTGAACTGGTCGGTGTTCTAACTCATTAATTTTCGCCTCCATTTCTACCATCATCCTACATCTATGACAAGAGGTGCTATCATAAAAGGAGGCAGAAGAATAACTATACATGAGGCACACAGAACAGGAGAGGAGAGGAGGAGGAGGAAAAGGAGGAACAGAGAGTGGAGAGAGAGCTAGGACATTGCTAATCGGGTAGTTTGATTAGCGGAGGAGCAGAACCGGTTATAATCTTTGGAGAAAGGGGAGATATTGACTTTTAAACCTAGTGTTGGTGTGAAAATAATTTATAATAGCAGACGTACAGTGGAAACAACATACAAGACACAGAGCACAGCAGAGAGCACAACCGCCAGTGACCGGAAATGACACAACATCCATCTTCTGTTTGTGATAAAGGTTAAGGTGTCATATCAATGTTGTGCAGCGAGCATTATACTGCTACAGACGCCCTCTGAGCGAAAGATCATATTTTCAGGACCTAAGGGAACACAGTCGTTTGGTATAAGACCTAACATACATCATATCATCAAACAGAATCTAAACAAAAAATAAAATGCTGAAAAAAATTCTAACTGAAAGTAAATTAATATATATTTTTAGAATCATGCAGTTCTAGTTGTGCCATCTTTCTCACTTTGGTATGGTCACTTGTCTGTCGCTCTTCGTGACTGTGTCTGTTGATTGAGTTTTCCTGGTGATCTACAGTACTTTGATCATCAGCTCTATAAATAAAATTAACTTGGCTCTAATAATGTGTACCACCAACAGCATCCTTTCACCCGAGTCTGGATATTTGTTATTATATATGCCTGCTCTATATGTAAAGTGCCTTGATGTAACTTTGTTATGATTTGGCGCTATACAAATAAATCTGATTTGATTTGATTTGATATATAGGCCTGGCTGATGTGAACCAGACCTAGTGGAGTGACGGGGAAGTGGCCAGAAAACAACTCAGTGCAGATGTGGGAAAAAGTAGAATATGGTAGTTGTCATTAGTGTCTTTAATTTCTGGTCAACATATGAATCAACCCTCAGTACTGGCACATAGGTTAATGCTGGGTCCTCGACAGGGACGTCACTAGCCTTGAGAGATAGGTTTTAGAAAGTGAAAAATTTTCAACACACCTAGAAAGGCTTCGTCAATTAATTCAATATGTAAAAAACATACAATTTTCCCATGCCAAAACTAATGCTACAATGCGTTTTCACTCGCAATAACCTCCACCTCACCTCCATACTAGGAATCTCTGATGGCTGATGTGCTTCACCCTCTGCCCTCTGGTTCACGGCACCCTGAAATCAAACCGTTTAGACCTGGTGATTGACTCTGAACCTCCATAATCACACCACCGAGTTTAGCAGGTTTCATACAAATGGATGTGCATTTTCATTTGGATCATTAGCCCACTGATCTGATCCTGTACTCTACCTGTGTGTAGATGACGTAGTGCTGGATCTGGTCTTCAGTGACCGGATTGTGTTCCAGGATGACATGCAGCCGCAGGGACATCATCCCTGTCAGCCAGTTGACCAGACTGGGGTTGACCTCTGCAGACATCCTCCTCTACAGAAAGACACAGGGAGAAAGACACCTGCAGTGACACAATGTATGACAGGAGCAAAGCGTCACATGGAAGTTAGAGATGATGTATACTGACGATGCGGTGGTTGATGACAGCAGTGAGAGCCCTTTGCTCTCCCCCCAGGCAGAACAAGTTCAGAGCCAGACATTCAAACAAGCCCTGAGTGCACAGCAGCAGTAGGTGGGGGCCGAACGTGTGATCTGCGTCAGGAAGAAGACGACATTAGCAGTCACAACACAGTGTATTTGTCTCCACTCCTGTTTTTCTGTTTTGAGGCTATTGAGATGCTGACATGATGCCACAACAACACAATAATGACTGCAGGGTTAGGTAAAATAGCATTACCATGGCCTTGAGGCTGAGTGCCTCATGCTGTGCTCAAGGGTGCTCACTTACCGCTGCAGCGCAGGATGTGTGAAGCCATGTGTGTGAACTGCTGTCTGAGGAAGGACAGGTTGGTACGAACGATGTCCACTCCTTCTCTCAATGTCACTGTGGCCTGGACACACAACTCACAGCTCAATATTCCAGTATCAGTGTGCATGTCTGTGTGCGTGTCTGTGTGCGTGTCTGTGTGCGTGTCTGTGTGCGTGTCTGTGTGTGTGTGTGTGTGTGTGTGGCCATCCTTACAAAGCTCTCAGCTATGTACTCCTCCAGCCCATTTATGAGGTCCTCAGCTGCTGTCTGCAGAGAGCACACAGGGTCCTTACTGAAAACTCTCATCACCATGTGTCACATGACATCACCTGAAGAACAACTTACTGCTATGCTGGCATCAGTGGGCTCTCGGCCCTGGAGGTAGTGCTCATTGAAGAAGTCAGTGAGCTGTGGCCGGATGCGGCTCAGGGGCTGAGCATTCCCATGGAGCAACAGCACCATGTCAACCATGGAGAAGCTCTGACAGACCAGGGAAAGCAGGTCCCCAAAGAATCCTGCCAGGATAACAGGTCTTGTCAGTAATGTAAATGATATGAGAGGGGAGTCTAATGGTGGGGACTGTTTAATGACTCACCAACAGCGTCTCCAGAGCCTGGAGTAAACAGGTTGTTTGTCTGGGACAGTCTTTGAATGAACTGCGCAATGCTCTCTCCATTGCCCTGTTGTGCCCCCAGAGAGCTCATCATGGTTGACAGGACTCCCTGTACAATACCAGTGAAGAGCTCTGGGCTCAGAGATTCTGAACCTGCACTGCTGTTGTCATGGGGCGGGGCAGCATTAGTAGACAGAGGGGGGACTGGGGCTCCAGAGTCACTAGGAGGAGGCTGAACATGAAACAGCAGACACTTAATCAATATGTTTAAACCAGCCTGTAAATATTAGGAGGCTGGTAGTCATGCTGTTCTCCCAAGATAAAAATAAAGAAGGTCAGATACACACATAGTATCATTCAAGTTTTTATTGACCACTAAAACAAACCTTAACTATGTTACGGCCCAGTATGTGGATGTGTGTGTCTTGTTTCAGTGCCTTGACTAGTTATGCTTAAGACCAATAGTTACTCCCTCTTTTTGATTGGCGACAGGGTTCTTGATTGGTGTGGCACAATTGCCAGTGCAATGCGTCAATCCTGGAATAACAATCGGAGGAGGTGGGACACATATAAAGCCAGTGTATCTTCAGTCTGGATGGCTGGATCTACCTGAGAAGTTCACCTCTTTGTGTGAGGAACAGCATCACATGTTCCTGCCTGCACCTGTATTGAATATCCCCTCCTCCAGCTCTCATTCTCTCCCTCCTCTACCCAACTTTGCCCCCATGTGTGTGTGCCTCTCTCTGTCTGTCTCTCTCTCTCCTTCTAAACCCAATCGGTCGAGGCAGATGGCTACCCCCCCTGAGCTTCGTTCTGTTTGAGGTTTCTGCCTCTTAAAGGAAGTTTTTCCTTGCCACTGTCGCCAAGTGCTTGCTCATGGGGGGATCTGTTGGTTTTTTTGTTTTTTTTTTAAATCATTTTATAAAGAGTGTGGTCTCAACCTGCTCTATATGTAAAGTGCTTTGATGTAACTTTGTTATGATAATGACAAATAAATCTGATTTGATTTGATTTGAAAGCCATAAGCTTTGTTTGCCTGTTAATTTGTCTGACCGTGACAATTATGTACTAATGGGCTAGTAATAGTGGGTTTGGGTTTATATTTACTTACTTTATATTTACTATATTTATATTTTCCTCTCGTGGTTAGTAAGAATTTTGATAGAAAAATTCAAGGTGCTTCTCCTCCCCTGTGTTTTTGTTGATTTTCTACTAGATGCTGTCTATGTGTGTGCTATGCTTTTCATTTGTGGTCTTTGCTCTAGGCTGGAGTCTTCTTTTGTTTGTTTTTTTCATATTTTGGGCAGAATCCGTCAGCCTTTTTCCCTGTTGTAGTTATCTTTCAGTATTTTTGGTTGCAACATCTCCTGGTTAAATAAATAACTTTCTTTTGACACCAACACCATCTGTTTTATGCTGCTTCCTTTTTCTTCTAGCAAACCAGTTCTGAAGACAGGGAAGAGTGTGATGAGACTTCCCTTTGTAGTATTTACTAACATGTTTCTTGGAAAATAACACTCCTATGCGTGAATGCCAAGTTAACTCACCTGTGTGAAGTCTGGCATGCCCTGGAAGAACCCAGGCAACCCTGGCAGTGTCACGGTGATAGAAGGGCCCAGTCCAGAGCTGTGACCTCCCAGCTCAGCTGTTCCTCCCAGCAAAGATCCAAGGAGCTGGGACAGATTTCCTTCAGCACTGCCTTCTGCCGGCTGTCCCACAGAGGCCGTACTTGTGGTGTGAGTGGATGTCTGTCCAGATGTGTTGGTGGAGTGAAGTGTGAGAGGCATGGCGAAAGAATCAGATGAAGGTGAGGCAAAGGAGGACTGAGAACTGGTTGAAGAGGATGTGGAGGCAGGCTCACCTGGAGGAAAGAACAGGACTGAGCTGAACCCATGCAGCTTTTTAGAGGCTGGTCTTTGTATTGATTGAGGTCTATAAACTAATAGCAGAAATACTAAATCAAACAACAATCTGATATTAGATAAATCTCTTGAAACCTCTACCCATACACCACCCCAGTCAGCTTCCTCTAGTGGACTAATCAGCTGGCAATCATCAATATAATTTATCTGAAAGATGGTGTAACGATGGTGTAACAGCCTGGAAAGTGATTGTTGAATAAAAAGTTGATATGAAGTTGATTTGATATAGGTTAACTGTTTATTGACTAATTGACTAACTGATTTAAAGCTGTCATTACAATGAGAGTAATACTGTCCTAATATTTCACCCTTTGGTGTATGTAATGAATCCTATAGTTTTTCATTTACAGGCTATTTTAGAATTTTGACCAGGAAAAAACATATTTGGAAGAGAAAGTGAACCAGAGGAGGAGCGAGGGCTAGGCCTGATCTGCTCTGTACTCTGCCCTGATTGTTTGATACAGTCTGTCAATCACAGTGTAGACCCCTCTCTCTTCATCCCCTCTTTTATGGCCTATTTTCCTCGTTACTGAATTAATAATGGTATAGTGGGGCGAGCACATGCCCCATAAAGAGGAGACTACTAGGTACTTGTTGGCGATGCTGTTTTGGTTCCAGCTGATATTACATGCCACATGTCATTCCCCAATTTCCTGTAAATTTTCAAGCCGTTCCATCAAAATAAAGCCAGAAAGGGCCAAACAAAAAAAGTTCAATAAGGCCTGACTTTGCCTCCTCCACCAAGATGGCTACAGGCAAATTACTAACTGGAGATTTAAAACAGCAACTAAATCAAACTGGGCTTACACACCTTGATTTGTAGTCTCTTTGAGCTGAATAGAATAGAAATTCAAGGAATTTACACACCAGAAACTCTCACATTGCTCCTACAAACGCTTTGTTAATTTCTTAACAGGACACCAAAAAGCAAATTTGGTATGGCTGACTGTAGAGATGTGCACACTGACCTGGATGCCCTGGCATCAGGAGCTGCCCCACCAGACCGCTGATCATTTGGGTGAGGGAGGAAGGAGCAAGACGTGGGCCCTGCACAAGGAGAGGTGGAAGTGTTAAGATTCTCCAAAGAATATCCAGTTTGCTATGAAAATACGAGCATATTCTAAGGTAAATGTAATTTTTTGTATTTTTGATGTCTAAATACTGTTGTCTCTAAAAAGTGTCATGTAGACCATATCTGCCAATTATGAAAATATTGGTCAGTGCAGGTGTTACCTGCCCTGGGTGTTGGCCTGCTGTGGGCACTGTGGCCCTCAGGTTAATGGTAGTTCCCATAGGCTGAGGAATGCGAGGAGAGAAGGAGGGTCTGGTGATGACCACCCTGGTCTGAGTGGGGTGGAGGGGTTGTGGGGCAGCAGTTGCCTCTATGTTGGGTGTGGAGCCAGGGCCAGACCCCAACTGTTCTGGGTGTCCTGCTGACGCTGCCTGGTGGGAGATCTGGTGCACGATGGCCTGCATGAACTCTGGGGGCAGCCCTGGGAAGTGGACCGGTGTCACTCCTGAACACGGGGGCGGGAGGAGATTATCCTCTTTGAGAATGTAACTTAAAGTTTAATTGACCCAACCATTTCAGAGATAAAGCCATTACAATAGCAACAAACTACCAAATCACAAAGCAGCACTCACCAGGCTGTCCAGAACCTGCCAGATTTGGCTGTCCAGGAACCTGAGACTCTGCTGTGGACTCACCTGGTGAGAAAACAGGAGGGTGGAGACAGGGCGGAACATCAATATCAGCCATGCATTATACATATGTCTGACACCACACATCTGCCTCTAAGAGGAATCTGACAATCCTGCTGTAAATGGGCCACAAGCCTCTGTACTGGGTCAGAGTTGGTAAAGTATGGGCCAGATTTATTTTACTTTCGGGGATCTAAGCAGAAAAAACACAAGCAATCTCAGAAAACATTAATTAATAACATCTTTGTGGTCTGTGTGCTTATGCCTTGCTTTTTTGTAAGTATTTTCAGCTCATGGATTGCCCAATTGATGAAAATGTTTTCTGACTGCTTGTGTTTCTAAAGTTGCAGTACATCATGCACTTGATGCCTCAACAGACACTACTCACATACCGTCGATGTTCATCTGCATCATGACCACTGGCTCCATGGTCTGGTGAGTGATCCGGATCACTCGGGGTCCACCCTGTCCCTGTTGATGAATAGTCCTGTTGTTCTGAATAGGTGGAGCCTGGTCAGTAGCCTGTTGATCTGATTGGCCAGAGCCCTGAGAGATGTGGTGTTGTCCCTCAGCTGTCTGTCTCCCATTAGATGTCATAGTTACTGTTGTTCCGAAGTTGATCTGGAGCAGACAGATCAATTTCATAGTTTAGTGTGAGTCACCTAAATAACATATTGGGTAACTTTTCATGAAGACATTACTGCTCAGAGACAAAACATTCAAGGAGCTACTGGACAAAAGTACACATTCAATCTCAGCTCTGACTGATGAGCTACCAACTCCACACTCTTTCACCAGTCCATAATATTGGTGGGCAGGATTTGATAAACATTAGGGTGAAAAGAGGGTCCACAGCTGGCCCCTTAGATAAAAAATATGATTAGTTTCTTTTTTTTTTTTTTTTTTTTTTTTTAACATTAACAGTAAATGAGGCATGTTGTTGGTGTTACTGACAGTGTCAGATGCAGAGGCAGAGTAGGAGACTATGTACCTATAAAATTACAGCAACACATAGGCAACTCTTAAGCCTGCCTATGGTAGTGATGTGAAGTCCTACCTAATGTCTAAGAGTGGACAAGCTGAACGCCAGCAGACTCAACACATCTCCCTTCTGTTTCCTGCAAGCAACAAGCCTCAAGTTAGCATCGACTGCTAACTTAACTGCAACACCAGCAACGCAACCAACTTAAGGAACTAAGGCGGGATAAGGAGGGAAGGAGCTGCTCATTACCCCCCCACACCTCCCCCCTACCATTTCAAATACAGATGGGTGGATGCAGCATGGACGCTGGGAGGTTGTGAGCAGACAGTTCAGGACAAATGGCCCAGCTCAGTCTAATCTACACTACCAGTCAAATGTTTGGACGCACTTTCTCATTCAAATGAATAGGAAAGTGTGTCCAAACTTTTGACTGGTAGTGTATTTAATACCTTCGTTTATAACAAAGCCTGAAGTTAAAAAGTTTAGGTATAATTACTGTTTCTTTGGCTATGCTGCTATAAGCCTAGACAGGTGGGGGATTCACTGAGCACCACTCTCTCTCTCCCCTTGTATCTCTGTCTATCTCTCTCATTCTCTGTCTTACAGGTGCTGAATCATCACTGCTCCGTGCTCCTACTTAATCGTTGCAATAGTTACCATTAGTTAGCATTACATACTACTATTCATTTCTCATTGTTACTTCTCTGCCAAAAACCTATTTTTCCCTACCGTGAACATTTATTTGTTCTTACTCATTGTTATCAGGCTTCAAATACTATTTACATCTGAATGTTTTGTTTGTTTTTATGGCCTCTTCTTTTCTCGCACCCAACACCCCCACCTTTTCACTCCTTCACTCTCTTTCTGTCAACCCAACCAGTTGAGACAGATGGCTGCCCTTCCTGAGCCTGGTACTGCCTGAGGTTTCTGCCCTTTAAAGGAAGTTTTTTTTTCTTGCCACTATCACCAAGTGCTTGCTCTTGGAGGAATTTGTTGGGCCTCTATAACAACTCCATAAAGAGACCTGCTCTATGTGTAAAGTACCTAACTTTGATGTAACTTTGTTATGATTTGGTGTTATGCACTGCCCATCCAAAAAAAGAAAAAGGGTCAGACTGGGTCAGGTTGGACTGCTTTTAGCTTTGATTACAGCAAGCATTTGCTGTGGCATAATTTTTATACGCTTCTGCAATGTCACAAAATTTATTTCCATCCAGAGGTGCATACATTTTTTGCCAAGATCTTGTATTGATGATGGGAAAGATGGACCGCTGCGCAAAGTCTTCTCTAGCATGTCAGGTAGTCAGTTGACCTAATTCTTTGGGCACATAATGTTGCTGAACCAAAACCTGGCCAACTGCAGCAACCCCAGGTCATAGCTGTTTGAATTCCCTTCGCATTGTGAGGGTGAAAATGCTCTTATTTTCACTATTGCCATGAGTTCTATTGTTGTTTTCTTATGATTTGATTTCACAAAACTTGTAAATGATTTCCTTGAAGATGATTGGTTTCCCCACTATCATTCCAGTTTTTCACAATGCGTTAGTCTTAACCCAATTTTAGTGGTTTCAGCAATCTCCTTCGAAGTTTTCTTTGCTTGAGGTGTACCAATAATTTTACCCTTCTGAAAAAGACAACCATGTTTTCCATGACCAGAGGATGTGTCTTCCAACATGGTTGTTTGAAATGAGAAGCTACTCACTGCATCAGTTAGGGTTAAATAACTTGTTGCCATAAATAGTTTGGATGGGAAGAGTACGAATACATTTGATTTGATTTGATGTTTTTAGTGACAATAAACTGAACCTTGAACCTTGATTTACAGCCTGCTAATGATTGGATATTAGAACTGTTTCAGCTTAAGCTGACACAGTGAAATTTTCCACAGGAAGCAAACTGATTTGTCACTCATTTCTATTGTCACTCATTTCTATTTGTATTGAGTTGGTATTAAAGTGCTGAGTGAGTGAACATGATGACACATGGGAAGTCAGTAGCTGCTTCTACATTCATTAAGACTAGGTCAGCTCCAACAAATGTTACCTAATTGCACAGGGAATTACAGGTCTATACTATCGCAGGTCACCCCTTATCTGATAATTCATGTTTATAGTCAGGAGCTTCGTGTGAACCATGAAGCCAGGAGCTCAGGTAGCTGCAGGCAGGTATCAAGTTAAAAATTAGCACATGTGAGAAACCAAACACATTTATGAACATCAACAAAACTCAGCAAGCAATACACACAACCAAGTCACAATCAGCTGAGTTTAAATTCGAAAGTCTAAAGTAAAGGGAACCTACTGGAATGGGCATATGTGGCAGGCCAGCCTGGAGCAGGACAGGATGGGTGTAATGGGCCATGGGGCGAACCACATACAGGTGACGTGGAGGAGAAGTTGCCAAGTTGCAGCGCAGGTCACTGAGAACGACCAAGGTGTTTCCTAGGAGACGCAAAGCATCTCCAACAAGGTTGAGAATACGCTGATCCTCCTCTCGCTCTTGTGTCTGTGAATGGATATGTCAATTACTTTTATGTCTACTTTGTATGTGTGATATGTAACACACATGCCTACACATCCAAAAATACAAAAATGTCCCAAAACCACATTAAAAACCACAAATGTGCGGATATGCCTATATGTCCTTCCCTTGACTGATTCACAGCTGGATCCATGAATTTTTCAACAGCTGAACTACTGTACTCAGACACATCAGATACCTACCTACTGTATTACACAGTATACAAAGTAAAAAAATCTGAATGAAAGTTCATTTTAAAAGATATTTTAAAAATAACGTGTTATAAATCCAGTAAAGTAACATCAGTTAGAGGCCTTAGAGTGCATCAGGGAAGGAGAAGATGTGTGGGAAAGGATGGACAGTGTGGCTACAACCATCAGGACATTTTAATAAGTCAAGTGAGTAAGTCGGATGAAATCCAGTGACAGGTAGAAAACCACAGTTCAAAGGATATTAACAACACAGCCAGAGGTAGAGAGAGGTTATAAGAAGGGATGCAGCTGATACTGAGGTGAATAGGCCAGTCAAAGAGAGAAATATGGAGCAGAATGCTAGAGTTAAATGGCCTACGGCAAATAGTAGCAAAGAATGGGAGACAGTCAACAGGGACTTGTCAATAATTCTGAGCAGACTAGGAGGAAACGCAAGCAATAGGTTAGAGAAGATGGGAAACATTATTTACTCCTATGGTGTTGAAAGATTTGGGGTGCAAGATAGAAAGAGGATTGAAAGAGTACAGGTAGCTAAGTCTAGACTGCAAAGAGAAATGAACTAGTTAAAGAAAGAAGACAATTAAGAAAGCAGTGGAAAAGAGCTACAGAGGAAGAGAGGGAAGGAATTAATGTGTTGCAAGAGGAAATGAGAAGTAGGCTAGCGATACTCAGAAGGGCTGAAGATCTTGGGAAAAATAAAGCGTTTTACAGGGACTGATTCAAGTTTGTTAAAGGATTGTTTAACCAGGAAAAGGGAGGGCAGCTTAAAGCAACAAAGACAGAAATAGTACCTGAGAAATACATATTCAGATTCTGAGCAGAATAGAGTAGTAGGGCTTCCACCTGACATGCCACCATTAGGGGAGATAAATCAGGAAATGGATGTTAGACCACCTAGGTGGAAGGAGGTTGATGAGGCTGTCAGG